>NC_139659.1:5080973-5083473 GCF_951799395.1 Argentina silus
ATAGTCTATGACTGGGGAGCTCTATAGCCACCGACACACACGGCAAATGAGAGAAGACAGACAACACATCAGGTGAGGCTCGGTGAAGGCAGAAAGCGGAGAACATGGCTCATTGGCATGAAACGAGGAATGGCTTCAAACACGCGCGTGACTCCGTTCCTCAATCCATTCCGTGCATTACAATGTGTCCCCCGTCCTCTGATTTCTCCCTCCCTCTGCCAGCCTCCCATACAATACATCCTACTAATGTGTATGTGCTTGCGGTGAAATAGCTGTATAGAGCTGTCTTTCATTCCGGAGGAGACTCACCGCGGGTGCTTAATGAGATCAATAACCTGATAGGTCAGCTGCCCAACACGTCGATGTGGCACGCCATTTTGATCCACCCCTCCTTTTCACCGCTGACAAATATGTCATGCTGTTCACATATTGATTGCTGTTGTTGGGTGAGAAAGGATGCGTTCATTTAGCCCATGTCTTAGCACAGGGACTTGGTTCCATGTAGGATTACGCCAGGTGGCTGTCCTGTCCCTCTGTCCTGTCCCTTCTGTCACTGTTCATCTCTTCAGTCATTGTTCATTGGCTCAAATAGATGATGAAACTAGACACCAGCTCATTCCGCTTACCAGCCGATGTCAGTCAGACTTGGGTCTATGGCCAGAGGACGGAGAGAGAGAGAGAGGGAGAGGGAGAGAGAGAGAGAGAGAGAGAGAGAGAGAGAGAGAGAGAGAGAGAGAGAGAGATATGTTTATGGAGTTGAATCCTGGGTCTCCCAGCCTCTCTCCTCCCTGCGGAGTCACTCCAGACTAGAACAACAGGGATTTTTTTAGGGTTTTTAGATGAATGAAAAAACACCTTTTCCCTGGTGGGCAATCCACCACTGGCAATTTGCATGGCTGCTGTTGCAATTAGAGAGAATGGAAGTGTTGATTTCGTCAATTTCAGTTATGAACCATTTTCTATGGGCACACAAGGGGTTTCTGTTGCTGCAGAGGCACTCTTCCGGATGCGTCCTCTATTTTAAGGATCCCTTTCCAGTTTCATTCATCCATTCATTGAGACCATCCCTGGGATTTCTGATCAAACACTGAAGCAGTGTTCTGTAAATTGTTCGCCCTCTCATTCATCTCTCATCATCACTGGGTGACTTTGTTCTAACAGGGAGTGTATTTCCCAGACACCGCTCTCCTATTGGTGATTAATGAACACATTTGTCCATGGTACTCCCTCTCATCTTTCTCTCTCTCTCTCTCTCTCTCTCTCTCTCTCTCTCTCTCCTCTCTCTCCCTCTCTCTCTCTCTCTCTTTATCTTTCTCTCTCTCTCTCCACAGCTATATGATGTATAGACACCCAGCAGTGCATGAGTCATAATTTGAGAGGGGGTTTTGTTTTTGCTCATGACGATGGGATTGTACATGTTGTGATGAATAGCCCTCTCCGGCCGGTGTACACCGTACAGTACAACTCCAGCCACAATGGACAGGCAGGCTTGGCTGTCAGTGTTTGGCACAGAAACGACTGTGACTGTGGCATTTTAGTGTCTGGCTGGTCATGACGGTTAGATACATGACGTTACAGTGGTCGCAACTTTCCGAGTCTTACTGTGTGTGTGTGTGTGTGTGTGTGTGTGTGTGTGTGTGTGTGTGTGTGTGTGTGTGTGCGTGTGTGTTTGTGTGTGTGTGTGTGTGTGTGTGTGTGTGTGTGTGTGTGAGAGAGTTTGCCGTGAGTTTGCTGTGTTCACTGTTGTGCAACACATGGCCTGTTACACTTGGACTAGGTCTGCTTTGCCATTCTATCCACCCTACGTGGTGAGTGTATGCATATCTCAGTGGATTAAATGTGGTATTCACTTCCAGCTTGTGTGTGTGTGTGTGTGTGTGTGTGAGAGTGTGTGACTGTGTGTGAGAGAGAGAGGAAGTCTTTGATGTGTGCGATGGCATGAAATGGGACAAACTGTGGAGCAATGGATGAGTCCTGGTGGATTTGTGTGAAGAGGCTTCGAGGGAAGTGATACGTCTCAGATAAAGAGATAGTGTGAGTTAGTTGAACAACCTTGTCACAGTGTTATGTGTAAAACCCTAAGGCTAGTACAGCTGGCTGGCTCTGATCTGGCTGTGTGTGTGTGTGTGTGTGTGTGTGTGTGTGTGTGTGTGTGTGTGTGTGCGTGCATGCGTGTGCGGGTGTGTGTGGTTGCTTGCGTGCGTGCGTGCGTGCGTGCATGCGCGTGTGTGTGTGTGTGTGTGTGTGTGTATCACACACATCTCACTCACATCTCTCTCTCTCTCTCTCTCCTTGTCTCCCAGGGTGGCCTGATTGCTCTCCTCCTCCTCATCCTCCTCTTCACCCTGGTCCTGTACACCCGTAACCGTTGGTGCAAGCGCCGGCGCGTCCCCCAGAAGAGTGCCAGCACAGAGGCCACCCATGAGATCCACTACATCCCCTCAGTCCTCCTGGGTCCCCAGGGCAGGGACAGCTTCCGGGGCTCCCGCCAGCTCCACCA
>NC_139659.1:5093473-5095973 GCF_951799395.1 Argentina silus
GTTCTCTCCCCCGCTGGCTTTCTCTCCACTAAAGGTCCTGCCAACAGGCCGTCCATCCCTTTAACATTGTCCTGCCAACAGGCCATCCATCCCTTTAACATTGTCCTGTAAACAGGCCGTCCATCCCTTTAACATTGTCCACAGCAATCCCCCCTTTCTCCCACTGTTATGTATTATTCACACACTACATGTGAAAAGGGGTGTGTGTTAGTGTGTGTGTGTGTGTGTGTGTGTGTGTGTGTGTGTGTGTGTGTGTGTGTGTGTGTGCCTGCGCGTGCACATTTGCGTGTGTGAGAGAGAGACAACGGCTTCCCTATCCTCTAGCCTCTCTGCTCCAGTCTCAGTAGAGTGTGTGTGTGTGTGTGTGTGTGTGTGTGTGTGTGTGTGTGTGTGTGTGTGTGTGTGTGTGTCTGGGTTTTACCATCAGTGAGTTTAACAAAGTTCAACTCTATCTCATCGAATCAGCGCTGAGTAGCTAGGCTGCACTCTAGTTCCAGAGATGCCCTGGAGAAGCAACAGGAGAGAAGGGAGAGTCTCTGTGTAATTAACTCCCCGCAATTTTTTATACCGAAGGTGGACAACCTTGATTGGATGTTCATCAAAACATCGCCTAGAGCTGCCTAGGAAGTGTCCAGTTTGGCAGCCGTTTTTCTTCGCCGCGTTAGATTGGCTCATTTACACTCATAATGGAGGGAGGAAAAAAAACACTAAATTGGCACGACTTACAAGAACCCGACATTTGCTCACAACCCTACAGAGACACATTGCTTTTCCAAACAATCTCCTCTCCTGTCATAACGCAATGTGTGTTGATGTGGAGGTATGTAGATGTGACACTCTTTGCTCTGAGCAACAGCTCTGTAGGTTATTACAAACATCCCAGAGTACTCAGCTAGCCTACAGTGAGACATGTAGACCAACACAGGCAGGACACAAAATGGACGTTTCACTGACTCCACCTGCTGTATGAAGAATAGAGATTAGCCCACTAGCCTACAGTGAGGTAGATAGACCAACACAGACAGGACACAGAATGGAAGTTTCACCGAGATGACGCTGTATTCATGCATTACAGAACTTCACCATGTCATAAACTATTACCAACAGATCTATAATGAGCTCTGTGTGTGATGTGCTGTATGGCAACAGAGATCATAGCTTGTTTTTCAGATAAAAAGGACAGAACATTGCCTTCACATGAAAACTTGACTTTTCAGACCTCTCGTTTCATACCACTCTCTCCAAATCAGACAACAGTCATGTAAATTGACAGATGTACTCATTGGCAGATGTACTCACAAGGGAAATGTGTTTTTTCATTCATCCTAAGACCCTACAAATCCCTGCTGTTTTAATCTGGAGTGACTCCACAGGGAGGAGGCTCGGAGCCCCAGGATGCAACTTCCTATACATCACTTTCTCTTTATTCCTCTTTCTCTACCTCCTTTCTCTCCCTATCACGGTGCTTGTTCTTCATCTTTCTCTCCCTATCACGGTGCTTGTTCTTCATCTTTCTCTTCCTCCTTTATCTTCCTATCACGGTGCTTGTTCTTCATCTTTCTTGCTATTTATACAGCTGTAATTTCAGCCGAAATTTATGATATCACAAGCAATCTCCTAAACACTGAATAATGCGTATTCTAATGTCCTTAGTCCTTAGTGCAGCATTTTGTTTTCACACTTTGAGTTGAGCAAGCATATATTTCTGCTTGTTTTACTGAGTGACTCTGTTTCAGGAAGGAGTGTTTCGGTCAAAGACACAGTGACACAATTTGTAATCGATTGATTTTTCAGACAGAGTGGCTGAGGAAGAGGATCCTGAAACTGCTGGTATTTCCTCCTCATGCCCATTCACTCAATATGCAATTGAGGAGAAATCATTACAATTTATGGCACATTCCATTAACTGAATTATCTCAGAGTGTGATGCATTGGCACACTACAGTAATTACATTTGCATAATGTCTTTTCTGGTTCATTTCCGCCCGTACATGATATAATATAATATATGCCATTTAGCTGACACTTTCATCCAAAGCAACTTACATTGCAGTGAGTGCATACATTTTTCAGTATATATGGTCCCAGTGGGAACCGAACCCACAACCTAAGCACTGTTAGCGCCATGCTCTACCAACTGAGCCACAGAGGACCATGTGTTGGTAGTTACTGAGTATCACTATTGCAGGACCCAGTGATATTTCTCTCCTCTGTAAAGTTATTTTGTCTTGGCTTGTACTGTGATGTTCTGTTTTTATGTGGGGATAGGCTCCCATATGGCTCACAGTGTAGGCAGGGAAGATTAATAGCAATACAGTTCTATTTCAGAAAGTGCTTTACATTGCAAAACAACTCAAAAAATAAAAATACACGATACATGAAGTCAAAGTAGGCGATACCCATGATGAATATATATTAGATTAGATTAGATTAGATTCAACTTTATTGTCATTGTGCAGAGTACAAGTACAGAGACAATGAAATGCAGTTAGCGTCTAAG
>NC_139659.1:5100973-5115973 GCF_951799395.1 Argentina silus
GGCTTTTACTGGAGAAAAAACAGCCTCAGATCCCACCAATTGTGTTACAACTAATGAAAAAAAAGAGTAGGGTGAGAACAACCAAGGTGAAACGTTTAAGCTCATCACATTATATTACTTGAAGTGCTGCAATCTTTTTGCCCCCTCAATTTTCTGATAGATGCAAAAAGCGATCTCATTCTAACATCTTAAATCCCCTTAAGCAACCATTGTTCACGGAGAGAGTCAATTGTTATAGCCTACTCTGATTGTCTACTCTGATACTCTGACTCATTTTAATAGCCTTTGCCTTGTGAAACTATTACGGAACAGGAGTTGCTTAGTCACTTTCCTTTTTTTGTGACGCTTTGATTTGAGCATCCACTTTATGTCTTTTTTCGATACCTGTACAAGCACAATTGACAGCCTTTCTCTCAAGGGTTAAGGATTGGAGTGGGTGGAGGGTGGCTTTTTTCTACTGTGTGTGTGTGTGCGTGTGTGTGTGCGTGCGTGCGTGTGTGTGGCTGCGTGCGTGCGTGCGTGCTTGTGTGTGTGCGTGTCTCTGTGCATGTCTGTGTGAGTGCATGTGTGTGCATGCGTGTGTGGGGCGTGTGTGCCTGCCTGCTTGCCTGCCTGCGTGACTGTGTGCCTTTGTGCAGGTGTGTGTGTGTGTGTGTGTGTTAGAGAGAGAGAGACATACAGTGAAAGTATGTGCGTGAGAAAGAAAGAGATGGAGAAAGACTGGCGGTGGCAAGACTCTGAGGAGACAAAACGATATGTGTTTGAAGTAGTTTGCCTTTGGGTCGCTCTCACTGCATGGGCCTCTTTGGGATAGGATTGAATCCTCTCTGTCTCTCTGCCTGTGGAACAAAGAGAGAGAGAGAGAGGGAGAGAGAGAGAGAGAGAGAGAGAGAGCCGAGGGGCCATGCAATATGTATGTGCCAGTTAACCTCACTCATGCAGGCAGACACTCCTCAGTCACGGCAGGTCAGGGCTTAAGTGGCTGCTGCCGCGCCGGGCATATCACAGCCCAACCCAGCTAGCCCCCGCCTGTTTGTTTGCTCAGCAAATACCCCTGGATTAGCTTAGCACACCGCTAAAGGCCCGGTGGGGAATTCTTAGTGCTTTTACTGCTGAACCATAGCATAGTGCGCTAGCTCTTCCCCAGTGAATTAACTGCCTTAGCGTAGCGTACTGCGATAGCTGTCCGGACCCCCCCCCCACTGAGGTTTAGACATGACATTACTTAAATTTGTGTTCAAGTGGACGTGAATGAGCTGAATGAGTTATTGCTTGTTACAGAAGTGGATGCCTAAGGAGTTGATGCATAGGGTTTGTGTGTAATCATTACACTCCAAACACAGTGGACTTGAAAGGGCATACTGTATACTATAATTCAGTCTTGAGAGTCAATTGTCGATTTTAAATATGTTAAAGACATACAATAATCCACAGGGCTGGATGCATAGGTGGATTTTACCCCAAACTAAAGAAGTGGTGTTGAAAAGGCGTTACTCTAGTATTGGTTTGCCCACTTAGCATAATGTATTTAAAAGGGCACATGGTGTACACTATTGCATTTCATGAAGGGCTCTTATGGGGCAGCTAGCTGACAGCAGTGTTGGTTTGAGCTGTGTCCTGGAGTGAGATGGTTTGATGAGCATGCTAATGGTTTTCCAATACACAACCATAATCAGACCCTTTTAGGTGGTTTAAAGGGACATTTGTGTGGAAATCGTTACCGTTCTCTCTTTTCGGAGGAAAGAGCCTCTTCAGACCATTTTTTTTTTCTCTTTTTTTTTTCTGTTCTCCCCTGAATGCTTATTATGAGTAAATGTGTTCTATTAAAGTCATAATCACATTCTGATTATGTTCCATCATGGAAAAGTGAAAAAAAAACTAAAAAAACACAACACAGAGCACTCAAGCAAATCTACACTTGACTTGTATTCAATTAAGATCGCAGTGCCCACTTTAAATCATTTAAATCCTTTTCATTGAAACAGTAGCACAAATAATATGAATAATTTCGAGGTACTTCTAGAGGGCAATTTAGAGGGCACAGGTACAGTATTAACTGACATGCTTGAATTCATTCTGCTTTTCACACTGGCTTGATCCAGTTGATGCGTCTTATTCAGAACCATTAACAAGGTCCGCCGTCCTTTCCTTCAGCAGAACTACTCTGCAAAACAACGATAAGCAGACACACAGCATGACTGAATACACCCCTGGTTGTATTCCTACCATAAATAAGGACACGTCAGAACATCAAAGCTCCGATTCTCATGCTATTTCACTGAGGATTGTGGAACGTTTCGCTTGAATACCGGAGGTTTTATGGATTCTTGCTCCTGTTCCAGTGTTTATTCTCATCTCTCATTGGCATTCACTGAGCCCACGCTAGAATGATCAATGATCATAATTCACGACGTGAGCACACCTGAGAGAACTGACTGACTGACAGACAGATGGATGTAGACGGGAGGGGGGGGGGGTGACAAATGGTCCTGCCCATTGAGAGGGCCTATCCTGCTGTGAGTCCGCCCCTGCGCTGCACTGCAAGTAAATAGCCCTTGTCCAGACGTATCATCGCTCCTCCGAGAGACTCCCAGGTCTACATATCTCACTTTAATTGAACTCCTGATGCATTGCGGGCCATGGGGAACAGCAAGCGCTCTCTCGGCCTGGTAATGGAGGCCCGAGATAAATAGTCGCTTCCATCTGCCTCGGTGTTTTTTTAGGGATCTTTTTTAGATGTTTTTATTTTGTGGTGTTTCGGGAAGACAATGGGAGGAAATGTGCTTTCATATTTTGTTCTCAGCGGCGCAAATGGGGCAGAGCATGTTTAGATGGGTCATAGAATTCCCTCGGGGTTGGTGATTTTTTTTGCCGACTGGAAGGAAAACAGAAAATGGGCCTCTTCCGCCCCGGCTCTGCAATTCAACTCCTCTCTCTCCTCCTCATATTGATTTTCAAGTGGGGATCTATGCAAACCATGCTATTACGCCATTATAAACTGGAGCAGCCTATTTTGAACGATTAACTGGGGAAAATAATGGTGTTTATTTATTTATTTATTTTAATCTGTAGGCCTTTTTAGATGATAGGCACTCAGCCATGCATTGTGATGTGTTATGCAGTGTTGGGGAGTAGTTGTCTCTCTCAGTGATTTTAAAGTGTTTAAGTCATACTTGTTCTGTCAATGTAGTGAACTATTTTATCATTGTAGCTTTACTTTAACAAACTCTTTCAAAGGTAGCTTTAGTATAGTACTTCTTCCCTTGTACAATATTTGATTATATACATTTAGTTATATACATTTTCAGAGTAGCTTCCCCGACACTGCTTTTATGCAGTAAAGCAAAGCCTCTGAGGTATTTTATTTTGGCTTCGAAATGCACAATTGGTTCATGTTAAAGTTGTTGTTCACTCTGAGGCTGATATGTCCTCTGAGGGTAGAGATGAATAGGTTGACTTACCTTAAGGGAATACCTGTTCTGTACAGTGTACAGGGAGCATCTGGTAGAGATAAACCAGTCCTCAATTGAAGCAGTCAGAGAGTCAGAGCCAGTCTCCACCATACAACTACTGTACCTCTGGGCTGTATATTAAACAACATGAGACAGACTGAAGCTCTGCTCAGGAAATAGTGATACATTTATTGAGCACATGCATTTACTATTTACAGTGAACTAGCTAGATTCAACTATTCAGTCTGGTCTGTCATTTGTATAATTGACTGATGAAAAGTGTTTGTGTTGAAATAAATAATGAATTGAGTGATTGATCGAAGATTTATGTTTCATTTATTTGTTTGTTAAATGTTACAATAAAGGTACAGTAGCTACTGTATAGCACCTCTAATAAGACACACAGAGGCTGAGCAAAGTATTTCTTCACAGCTTGTTCATGTTACCCAGTGGAGGTTGGTGGAGGGAGACATTGGAGGACAGGCTCGTTGTAATGCATGCAATGCAACAAGGAATGCATTCCTCATTCCATTCCATGCATTTGATACCATTCCATACATTCCATTCCATACCTTACAATGAGACCGTCCTCCGATGAATCCTCCCACCAGCCTCCCCTGGTGTTACCCAATGTGTTTGTTGGCTTTCATTCTTCCATGTTTGCATTTACGATGTGCCAGACACTGTTAGTCATGCCTCATAATCCCCTTCTATATGTGTGAAACCCTTTTAACACAACTCTCCCCCCCCCCCCCCCCCACACACACACACACACCCCTCCCCCCCCTTTCACAGCCCTAGACCCCAAGCAGGATACGGTGGAGGAGTTGATGCAGAGGTTCAAGGAGAGTTTCCGCACCACCAACACCAACATGGAGATCGCCCATTTCCAACACGTCACTCACAGCTCATCTACAGGACGCAAGAGGGGCCCCAGCCACACCAGAGGTAGGATGATGGATCAATACTAGTTCAAATCCATGGCTGGATGACGTGTGCAAAACAACATGCTGTACCGGTACTGAATGTCAAGCATATAATATTATACAATATATAATATATAAGAAATAATATATTATATACATATATAATAAAGCATATTACAACACATTACATACAGGCCAGAGGCTCATTGGAATGATTCCTTACTCATAACCAACAAAGGTTACAGAAAGATGCTCGAGTGAGTGTATTACAACCTTAGTCTCTCCCAGGGCCATAAATACAACCCATGGCCACTGAAATGCACTGAAACCTGTTTTGGTCATGCACTCAATGACAGTTCACAACCCATCCATGACATTCACATTATACAGCACCCATTATGATAAGAGACTCACAGGCCACTGCAGAAATGAGACATTAACCTTGGACAGCTAGTTTGTTAGGGCTAGCCTGCCCTTGATAGCATACCTAATCACCCCCTACACTCTCACCTTATATATGCTAAGTAGTGTAGGCTTCTTTATTTCAGTGCTTTACATTAAAGCTTTTCAGTGTGATGCAGTGGTAACTGTTGACAGTGTGGTTTGCTTGATATCTAACCTATAACATAAAGTCCCTGTTGTGTATTCCTAATAGGAATTTATTTCACAACTCTTATTCACTCTTATGGGTTTAATTTCTAGAAGGTAAAGTAAATCATTTGCCAGTGACTCATAGTGTATAGCCCACCATATTCTCCAAATTAATATGTTCTGGGGGGATCATTTCGTCAGACCAAATGATACATTTATACCAGTGTTGATCGCTATACCAGTGTTGACCACATCTGGTGCTGTAAGATACGTCAAAAAGTAAAGATAAGTCGCTTGAGAGTTACGTGAATTAGGACTTGCGTGGTGGTTAGGCAGTATTAGGCATTCACTTTGAGTGGTTAAGGTTCGGGTAAGTTGTCAGGGGAAGGCAAACGTTATCATAATCAACAAGAATTAGCAAGAATTAGCACCAAAAAGAAATAGGTCCCAAGGTCTGATTCGAACCAGCAACATTCGGGTTGCAAGGCGGGCGGTTCATGCTGGCATGGCTGCAGGGGTGTCTGTGAAGGTCGCTGGTATGGCTGCAGGGGTGTCTGTGAAGGTCGCTGGTATGGCCGCAGGGGTCTCTGTGAAAGTCACTGGTATGGCTGTAAGGGTCTCTGTGAAAGTCTCTGGCATGGTCCGAGACATCTCTTTGAAAGTCACTGGGCATGGCAAGAGATTTCCTCTCGGAGACTCAGAGTGAAATAAACTCTTCCCAGGACCCCCTAATTACAGAAGAAGATGTGTCCTCAGCACAAAGGGGTCCAGTCCAGGATAACAAACAGGCTAATGGGACAAGCGCTTTTTCATAGAGGCAGAAACTCAATTACTGAGCCGAGCGAGGAACAGGCACGAGTTCATGGGCTAGGTTCGGAGATTAAGCCATGCCAGGAAAGAAAATGGAATGTGCCGTCAAATTAAACGTGAGATGGAGAAGGCGGGAATCGGGGGATTGCGCGAGGGCGGTAGAGACGGAGGGGGAGAGAGTGAGTGCTTTAGTGTTATTTCGCACGGCTTGACATACCGTTTTTATGCAGCAAATTAGTTTCCTTTACTGCTGTCTCCCTGAGCCCCACTGTACATTTGCATGTTTTACATGCTTGCTAGTTTTTAAGTAGATTAAATGTGAATGGAGCTTTGAGTCTGTTCTCTTCCGTTGTGGCTGCTGCTGCTGCTGATGACTCTTGCATCGTAATGAGGGGTCCATTCGGGAGACGGCCTTTGGCACGGTGGCACAGTGGCACGGGGACCCATGCTGCGCAGGGCCGACTGGGTGAAACTAGACAGGCAGGGTGGAGAGGACACCATCTGTGCAGTTTATTAAGAGTCTTGCTGACGAGTGACGGTGATGACAGGTGTTAAACTCCCTGTGGCAGAAGTGAATAGGAACTCACATTTCCGTGTGATCTATTCGTTCGAGTCAGTGACACTGTTGTTCTTGAAACTTCTAAACAATAAACAATAATTCATGAAGTCTCTCATTTGTGAGGAAGCGACATTGGAGTTCTATTGGGGATTGGGACAAGCAAAGAAACAGAAACATAGAAACAGAATTATGGAATTATACTATTTGTTCCAGTGAACAGGTCCAAGAGCTGTATTGCAGAGAAGTGTATTGTGTATTGAAACTCTACAGCCCGCTTTTTGGAGGAGTGCTGCTGTCCTTGGGACTGAAGTTGAGTAAAATGTTCACTACACTGCACTGTCCTTTGTGCTGACAATCTCTCTATGTATCTATCTCTTTCTCTCTGTCTCCCTCTCACACACACACACACACACACACACACACACACACACAACATGTCTATATATCTCCGTCTATCTCTCTCTCACACCACTTCACTCTCTCTCTCTCTCTCTCTCTCTCTCTCTCCCTCTCTCTCCCTCTTTGCTCCTGTACAGGGACTGAGAGAGGCAGGTGTTTGGCCAGGGGTACAGTTGGATGGAAAGAGAGATACAGAAGGAGAGATATTAGCTACTGGGTCAGAGGACTTCTCCTCTTCACATTGCACAATACAGCCTGACCTAAACTCAGTTCAAATTTCTTTAAATAACCTCTCCTATATGTAGTCCCTCTACTGCAGGGTGTGTGAAGGCTCCTCTGGCAAGAGAGGCTTATCAATTCTAGCGTTTAGTATTCCGCTCCAGCCAACATTCACAGACACACTTTGATGTTCCCCTACAATGAGGTTTAGACACAAATTGAGTTTTCGGTTTAACCGTTGTTGCCCTGTTTGCATACACCTTAGTGAGCAGCGTTCCCAGTCATGCTGTTAATGCAGTTTGATGTGCTTCTGGGCCGGTGGAACTGGTTTGATGTGTCAGAACTCATCTCTGGCACAGTGAGATGGGCTAACCTTATGGTTATTAACCCCCTTATTTGCCATTAATTGATGCTTTGAAGTTGATGTTTTGATGTGTGTGTGTGTGTGTGTGTGTGTGTGTGTGTGTGTGTGTGTGTGTGTGTGTGTGTGTGTGTGTGTGTGTGTGTGTGTGTGTGTGTGTGTGTGTGTGTGTGTGTGTGTGTGCTTGTTGGCTAGTGGATGGCATTCTGTGCTTGGATGCACTTTCAGCACCCTTCAATCTTCACTGCAGACAATACAGTGATTACAGCTCTGGGCCCACAGCCTTAGGTTCTCTGTGACAGGCCCGGCAGCTGATGTACTGCCAGACACAACACTGTGTGTGTGTGTGTGTGTGTGTGTCTGTCCCTGCGTGTGTGCGTGCGTGCGTGTGTGCGTGCGTGATGGCCCCCTCAGGAGGAATTCAATGGAGAGGAGGAGTGCCTCCAACATCGAGTTCTCTGAAGGGGATGGAGAGGATGGCGCTGATCTGGACGTTGGATTCTATTTATTACAGTCAGACTCTGCCTGTGTTTGTGACCTGGACTGATAAAGTGATGTCATATGCCACATCTCTCCTATTTGTCCTTACAGCAACAGCAATGCAATATAATGATACAATGCAATATAATGATACAATGCAATATAATGATACAATGCAATATAATGATACAATTCAATACAGCAGTTCTTCATATATCCCAGTTCTCTGTCTCTCTAGACTTGTAGTGGAACTGTTGATGAGCTAACAGGACCTCTTGAACTTCCTGGTTCGAGGAGTGAAATCCTCAATTTAGACAGGTTCTATCAATGCAAGGTGTCTGGAGACCCAGTCGCCTACGGAGGTGGGAAATAGCTACAGGGCGACGAGCAATAATGATCCAAAATGGCGGACAGAAACCCCCAGATGACCGGTGGTAATAGCCCAAGGTGCCAAGGGGCTCTACAGTACATGCAATCAGTCATGCCTTTGGGGAGCCGCATTTCCCAATGTGACTCTCCTCACCATTTGGACATTACAGCCAACGTGCTGCATGCACCATTTACACGGTCGTTAGAGTTAACGATTCATTCATCTAAATTGAATAGAGGAAAAAAAAACTAAAAACATATAGGAGAGAGAAAGGAGGTCAGGAGGTAAGGCCGCCCGGGGTAAGAGTGTTAGAGGAGGCCTGACCGTTAAACTTCCACCTGTTTCAATGTTTCACCTTTGCCTGTGTGGAACAGATGAATTTGGGCTGTAAAATGTGTCAGTGGGAACTTCTATTGTGATGCCCTCAGCAATATCTTCACAGAGCCGTAGTGTTGTAAGAGCTTGTTTTTGATTGCCGCCGAGATCCCCAAAACACCCTGATCATTGGGATTTGTGCAAGGGCTGCTCTTTTACCACCTGTTTATGGGCTACAGAATCCTACCTCCAAGCAACGTTGTATTTGGTCAGACTAAATGGGACTGAGATAGTGAGAGAAAACAAAGGACGGGAGGAAAAGCATGTAGGGGAAGATAGAGGAAGAGGAAACGAGTGAGAGAGAGATGAAGAGGCAGTGACAGAACAAGAGAGTCAGATAAACAGAGAGTCATAGACAAAGAGAGAAAGAGACGGGCATGGGCGAAGAGACGGACACGGGCGCAGAGAGGCAACAAGGCTGTGGTATTCGGTCAGACGAAACGGGACAGAGGGAGAGGGAGAGAAAATGAAGGAGACCAAGAGTGAGATACAGATAGACAAAGAAAGAGAGAGAGAGAGAGAGAGAGAGAGAGAGAGAGAGAGAGAGAGAGAGAGAGTCAAAGAGCCAACTCAAAAGACGGTCAGAGAAGAGCAGAACAATGCAAGGTATAAACAGACACAAGCACCAGTGCAGTATTGTATATTCATTAGTGTTGCGGTTCTGTGCTCAGTGCAGCGTGAGTGAGGGGCGGAGAGAGAGGAGCCGGTAGCGGGGTGCGTGGAGCGAGGACGCCTCGGGCCTCTCCGGTTCATCCAGGATCAGCCAGGCAGGAGCTGTCTCTCTCCTGATGTGCACTTGGCTAGAGGTGGGCTAGCTGCCTGGGGCAGTGTGTTTGTACGTGTGTGTGTGTGTGTGTGTGTGTGCATGTGTGTGTGTGTGTGCGTGTGCGTGTATGTGGGCGTGGAACGCTCTCGCCGCGCTCTGACTTAAGTCGACCTAATCAGCCTCCCCCCACGGCCTGCCAAGACCACCGAACGACGGGAGGTGGAATGTGGAAGGCTGCAATAGTCAAGCGGTACCTCTGCCCACACACAATCATTTTGTCATTTTCATAGAACATTACATCTGGTATTTTGCCTAAAGTGTATACAGCACTTTATGGACCTTTGTAGACTTGCAAGGATCAAAAATCATGCCTTTTCAAATGTTTGAATAAGTGGAATAACAATTATTGCCCAAACTTTTTAAGATCAATCTCAAGGCCTCATTGTTATGAACGATGAGATTTATTCACTTGCCCATTTAGAATCCTGCAGTACTTCAACAAAAGACAACTACGATTTTTTTTGTTTTTTCAGCACAGCACACTCTGGAAGAACACTTGCAGACTATTTGAAGTACACTTCAAGACAATGTGAAGTACAACTATCAGAATTACCCTTGGCTTGACAAATATGACAAGGAGTTTTCTAAGCTACTGTGTTGTCATTCAGACCTGGTGGAATGACTTCAAATAGGACGCAGCTGTAGCCACAGTTTAACAGTCAAGGTCTTGGATGGCCGTTTTTACAAGAGGACAGTATAACCCTAACCCTAACCCTAACCCTAACCCTAACCCGAACCCGAACCCGAACCCTAACCCTAACCCTAACCCTAACCCGAACCCGAACCCTAACCCTAACCCTAACCCGAACCCGAACCCTAACCCTAACCCTAACCCTGTCTCAGTGTCTAATATCTCAGTTTCAGTCTAATATTGACTACGAAGAGGTTTAGTGAGTTAGAGGCACCGAATTAGCAGCTTCCTACTGCACCATCTCTGAAGGAGTAGGAACGTGGAGATGGCAAAGAAACCGAGAAATGAGGCATACTGTTTATACTAGCGAACCCTAAAGAGGGTTTTAATATGCTCTAGACTGTCAGGTATTTCTCACTGGCTTCATGAGGGTTTCATTCAATGTGAATAGACATGTCAGTTTGTATCCGTTTGAGCAGGGCTGCTTAGTGCACTGGTGTCATAGATAGTGACACACAGAATGCAGTCCATTCATAATGTGATTGTCATTGGTGGAGGAGGGTAGGACCTGAAGGCATAGTCACACACTGACAGGAATTATCACATATGCACACACAGTCACACAGTCACACAGTCACACAGTCACACAGTCAAACAGACACACACACACACACACACACACACACGCACACACACACACACACGCACACACACACACACACACACACATCTAGACCTTCAGAATGTGTTCCCTGCCTTCTCCATGCTTGTCATGCTAAGCTGGTCCTTCAGCTGGTCCCTGGTGCCAGCTCCTCTGCTCTCCCGTGCACAGAGACAGTCTTTGTTTACCCACATCTCTGTATAATTATGACCTGTGTTATTTTGGGTAAACCACACATAACCTTTTCCCATTTTAACAGATGCAGGGGGTGTCTACAGGCCACGACCACAGCAGCTAAACAATGCTGTCCATCAAATGTGTTATCCAGTCAACACACGGAGAGACACACACAGCTGAGTGCACAGAGGCACAAGCACGCTCATACACACACAAACACACACACACACATGCACGCACGCACGCATGCACACACACTGTCATGTAGATGCAAACAAACACTGGCTCATGTCTGTACATGAACGGAAGGGCAACATTGGACTCCCTTTTTATAGACTACGCTTTGTGTTGTAACTCAACTCACAGAGTCAATTGCTAATGAATGTATGAACATAATGAATTAATGTACATATTTTAAAAATCATAAATTGCCTCTGCACATAGAACATGTTAGAGAATGGCAACATGTTTTATTTTCTCGTCTAATAAGTTAGAGAGAGAGAGAGAGAGAGAGAGAGAGAGAGAGAGAGAGAGAGAGAGAGAGAGAGAGAGAGAGAGAGAGAACAAGCCTTACTCGGTTTCAGCACCAAGGACAGCTCCACAAACGGTGGCCTTTCCTGCAGACTGGATGAGGGAATAGACTTGCACTCCTCCTCCCCCACTCTTTGTGTTGCTCACTGTTCCTCCATGTTTGATCAGCTGGACCCCAGTGGTATTTCAGCAGTGATCACAGAGTCTCATATGCGTGTGTGCGTGTGCGTGTGTGCGTGTGTGCGTGTGTGCGTGCGTGCGTGCGTGTGTGCGTGTGTGTGTGTGTACAAACTTGCCACTAGGACATTAAAGCACACATTCCTTCTAAATCTAAACACCCTGGGATTGAGAAACAAAGCACATCGCAGGGGATTTATCGACTCGTTGGGGGATTAAGCCGTGATGGCAGACAAAGCTGAGAAACACTAGCTTTTAAACTAAGTCAACTAAACCTCCCTGGAGAAGGAATATAGCAGCGAGGTGAAATTAACATTACATCTCTGACATGATTTTAATACCACATTATAATCCCGATCTTTGCCGAAGGTCTTACCTTGATCTCGTTACAGTGCTAGAACTACCCAAGAGATAAATCACTGTCATTATCTAACACCTTGGAGATTTCATGAGATACAGTTATTTTCTTAGCCTGCTGTTCTTAGACCTACTAACTACACTCATTGCCCCCCATTACACCCTGGGGAGAAGGCATATGAGAGGCATAGTTCCCCATGGGCATTTTAGAAAGACCTATGTTGTATTAACATTGGTTTTTGGTTGTATCGTATGTCAGTCATGATGGAAAATGATATGTTGCGGCAATGTCGAAATCCAAACATTGTATCAACGTATGTAAGATGATGTTGATTCACTGTCTTATGCCAACCATAGAACGACGATGACAACAACTGTGGGTTAAAACAACAAAACGCTGCACAGTATAATGTGGTAACACCATCATACCATGTTGGTTTATGGTTGTCATTTGGTGGTCATCATCCAATGTTACATTGTTTGTCACGGGTTGGAAATAAACATTTTGCTGTTGACGGTCAGCATCAGACCATCTCACAGTTTAAAACATAAATAGTTGTTAATATGTCGCCTATTACTGTTTTTTTTTTTTTAAATCACCATTTGACAGTCATCGCACAACATTTTCACAAGGTTGAAACATTTCATTACATTCATATAACTTGAATGCTTTACATACCATAAGCTATATGAGTACCTTCTCCATGTGCTATATTTCAATACAAACTGAGAGTTTGGATCAGTCCATTCTATAGGCTATTGGCAATAGTAATTGGAGATAGTCAGTCATTTGTCCAAACGACATAAACACTTTTATTTATTTGGGGGGGGGGGGGGGGGGTTACACTTCAGGGCTTGTTTTTGTCTGTTGTGGACTAACCCTTATACATATTTGAGATGGTCCTGGAGGACATGCAAGTAAGAGACAGAAGTGAGGGAGCCACACCCGGACAGTACCAGGAGATACATCTTCGAGGGGTGGTCTATGTCAATACAATATCTGGCCCATGGGATGTGGGATCTATAGGACAATGGATATTGACTCCAGGACAGGCTATCAGGGGCAATATAACAACCTCTGTAGGGACAAAGGGCTGGGGTCAGAGATATCCTCTCCATTCCTGTGTCATACTCACAATTAGACAATTAAAAAACCCTCATCAATCCAGAGTCTAATGGTACGTGACTGAAATGGAAAAGCAGGTGGGAGATGGAGAGTGTTTAGGGAAGAAGGACGTCTTAGTGGGTAACTGAGTTAAGCAGCTCAAGGCCATGAATTTCCACTCACATTATGCAACTGGGGCTCTGACAATGATTTTTTTTTTTAAAAAAGATTGTATTTCAGGAACAACACTCAGTCAGGCAACATTTACTGTGTGTGTGTATGTGTGTGTGCGCGTGTGCGCGTGTGTGCGTGTGTGTGTGTGTGTGTTTGTTGTCTATTCAAAACTATTGCATTATATCGTTCACCTTGTAACAGCCATATGTGTTTCTCTCTCATCTTGGATTAGGTGCATAACTCTGTCTCAGTAGCCTGAAGTAATAACTTGAAGGATGAGACCACATTGCACTGTTATTTCCATACAAATAACTGATGCATTTTGTGTTGTTGTCAGAGGTAGAGTTGGCAGATCAGAATGGGTATCACACCTTGAAATGGGTAGCTTTGCCTCCTAACCGCCAGTTCCATCGAGACTATCAATGTGTCGGCAAACACACTTGCATATAGAATAGAGTATTA
Organism: Argentina silus; assembly: GCF_951799395.1. Classification (NCBI taxonomy): domain Eukaryota; kingdom Metazoa; phylum Chordata; class Actinopteri; order Argentiniformes; family Argentinidae; genus Argentina; species Argentina silus. Next base: position 5,114,617 of record NC_139659.1, read on the forward strand.
GAACTGTCTCTGTCTATGACTGAGAATGGCTTTCATTCCTATGAGATGATTGCTTTCCCCAAAGTTCCTCACTATCTAAAATTCAGGAACACCCTTTCCCCTTCACATGCACACACATACACCTATACACGCATGCACGCACGCACGCACGCACGCACACACACACACACACACACACACATTTACGGTCGATGATGTAGATGTATTTTACCACTCACTCTCTGCTGAGGCCTTAGATCCTCCTGTTCTTGGCAAACATCAAGCAGAGCCAGACGAAATAGCCTCTTTTATTGACTTCATGAATATTACACGCCATAAACGTGTGACTGATTTGTCTGGCCCCTAAAGATATGACTCACAGTTAAAAGTTACAAGTTAAAAGTTTTGTCTGTTAAAAAAAGTGCACATTTGTGAAAGTGTTTAGTAATTCTCTTGGTCTGTTGCATATGAACAGGTTGATAGTACAGCTGTATTTGGAAAAAGGAGCGGACTCAATGTGGTGTAAAATTGGGTATGAATTTATGCATCATGTTAGAACATGCTTTGTTGAGCATGGACACAGACGGAGGTGTGTGTGTGTGTGTGTGTGTGTGTGTGTGTTTGTGTGAGAGAGAGAAAGAGATACATAGAGAGACAGAGAGAGAGAGAGAGAGAGAGAGAGAGAGAGAGAGAGAGAGAGCCTTACTCGCCTTCAGCAACCCAGGACAGCGCCACAAACTGTGGCCTTCACTGCAGAGCGAATGAGAGAATATGTTCAGAGAGAATCACTTTTTTAAATATGAATTATACATAACTCACAGTGAGCGTATATACAAAAGTATCATTGAGCTATCTACAGTATTTTAACCATAACCATTAAACATGATCTAAAGACCCAGTTGTTTTGTTGTTACCATGGCAGGGAGTTGGGCCGCATCATCTCTATAGGCGTTACCCTACTGTTTACTCCACGCAGGACGCCAGGCCGCCATCGTTTTCTTCCACCACTGTAGGAGCACACCTTTCAAGTGCTCCGTGCCATTCAACTCCTTGAAGTGCGCACCTCGCGAGCCCAGTCAATCAGGAAAACAGCTTATCCAAACTGGAGCGGTTCAATAATCCTGCCGGTACTGGAGTTTCACAAAGTGAGACATTTAAAAAAGAAAAAAGAAAAAGAAAGACAGTCTTTCATCGACTTCTGTCACCTGTTTTGTTTTTCACATCAACACATTTCATTCCAAGGACCGGCATGCGAATGCCTCTCACCTTGTTTTCTTTGTTACTCTCTTTTTGATGTTTCCCTAAGCTAATTTTGTTGTTTCCCTAACTAATACTTTAGTTTTCTCCTGCACTTTCTTCATTACAGGGATATTGTGTT
>NC_139659.1:5125973-5130973 GCF_951799395.1 Argentina silus
GCGGTGTCTCATGCATATCTCTATTTCCACCTACCTCTCTCCCCAATCTTTCCAACACCTCAACACCTTCCCACCACCACCCCAACCACCCGCCCACCACACACAAACACACACACACACATACGCACACAGACACACACACACACACACACACACACACACACACACACCATCACACAAACAAGGGGATCTAAGTGCATTTCCTGGCCCTGTGAACTTACGCCTGAGGAAAGTGAACTGTGTGAGAGGGAGATACAGCTGGCGATGAGTGCTTCAATGGGTGTCGGATAACAACTCTGTACTGTTTGGACAACACAATGGTCGTTCAGAAGCGCTATATCAATGATACAGGACTTTATAGTTTCCCAGCTGGTTTCAAATAAGGCCACAGGCATATAACATTACTTTAAATCAGGACTGTGAATGAGCATGTGTCTGTTAAATCAACAAGCAAACATTGACATCATATCCTTGCACCAAACCCTTCATTGCTTCCTCTGTGTTATCTCTACACAGAGCCTCGTTCAGTGTTTTTACAACCAGAGAGAGAGACAGCTGCCACCATTTGAATCAGCTACTGTATCTCAAACATGTCTCTGTGTCGGTCACTCTGTCCTCCCTCCATGTCAGCCAGCTAAATGTCTCTCCATTGCATCTCCCTGTCTAATTGAATGGTAATTTGCATTTGCCCTTATCCCTGCTTCTTCCCTATACACACGCACACACACATGCACGCACGCACACGCAAGCACGCACGCACCACGCACGCACACACACACACACACACAGACAGACAGACAGACACACACACACACACACACACACACACACACACACACACACACACACACACACACACACACACACACACACACACACCTGAATGCTCCATGTTCTCATCCCTCCCCCCCCTACTATCCTCCTCATCTGCCCTGAGATATCATAGTGGAGGTCAATGGATGAATGACACACTTCTACTGTCCTTGTGTCCCTGTGAGCCTATAGCTCCTTGAGCTGCAGTGGTGTGTGAATTGGTTTGGACCTGGGCCAGCTCAATCTTTCAAACGCACGCATGAGCACACACACACACACACACACACACACAGACACACACACACACACAGACACACAGACACACACAGATACAAACCTCTGCAGGCTTATCAGTAGGGCCATGCCACTTCCTCGTCCATACATCAGCCACCGTAGCATCTCAGCACAGTGGAGTTTAAACACTCTCCCGTTTCACCCTCTCTCTCTCTCTCTCTCTCTCTCTCTCTCTCTCTCGCTCTCTCTCTCTCTATCTCTCTCTCTCTCTCTCTCTCTCTCTCTCTCTCTCTCTCTCTCTCTCTCTCTCTCTCTCTCTCTCTCTCTCCATAAAGAACCCCTCACTTCGTTCACCACAATAAATACTCCTAGTTTCCTACCTAATGGGTGCTGAAATGGATGGGTCGTTTTGTAAGATTCAAGTTTTATCTGTCCAATTTATCCAACATACGCCCCCGCCATACACACACACACACACACACACACACACACACACACACACACACACACACACACACACACACACATGCTCGCCCTACCAAGAGATGATGTCGATGATGAATCTCCTCAAGGTCCTGAAACAGACTTGCCTCCCTGTGGAAAATTGTGTAACGGCAAAAATATGCATCAGGACAATATTTCTTGCCTACGACCCATGCTTTGAACCTTGGAATGTGAAAATGACTGGCTTGGCCTCTACGAGGTAGGAGATGCATTTTAATGGCACGCATCATTAATCATCACAGGTTAGCTTGGGGGGCGAAGAGAGAGGGAAGGAGGTGATTAGTCACTGGTCTCTAGTGAGCGCAAGTGTTTTTCAATACTGGCCTTAATTTCCCAGGGACAAAAGAAGAAGGAAGAAGATATAAATATGCTGATGGTGTGGGATCCTTGTAAGCAGTAATGTTCTGTTCGCACTTTGTGAGACTTTTTTTTCACGTTTGAAGTGAGAGAAGCGATGACTGTGATAATGACTAAGAAATGTGGTTAGCAAAGTGTGCCTTTGTTTGTGTGTGTGTGTGTGTGTGTTTGTGTGTGTGTGTGTGTGTGTGTGTGCGTGCATTCGTGCATTCGTGCTTGCGTGAGATGTTGTTCGTGATGCTTTTGCAATGTAAACATTTGTTTGTTCATGCCAGTTGAATTGAATTGAGAGAGAGAGAGAGAGAGAGAGAGAGAGAGAGAGAGAGAGAGAGAGATGGATGTCGAACTGTATTGAACAGCGAGGGGTGGCTGAATTGGCAAGCAACACAATCCTTTGAAGATGAATGTCTGGTACTGTATCACACTGACTGAGACCTGATTCCACCATCTGCTGTTTAGTAAACATAAGCCTGAGAACGAGAATAAGTTTTACAAAACTATCTTTCCCCCATCCCTTTTTCCATCACTCTCTACACCCTGCTGTCTCTTCAACCGCCCTCAGTACACCAAGGCTTGTTGCTATGGAAAAAAAAAAAAAAAAAATAGTGGCCTTTATTTTACTTTTTCCATTGAACGCTAAGCATTTTTAAAAAACAGCCATCTTAATTGAAACAGCTAAATGCTATGAAGGGAAACAAATAATAATTGGGCAGAATTATGGGAAATTTGAGAGATAAATGTCCTCAGATTCTCTTCAAAACAAAATAATTGGTCTTTTTACCATGTGCTATTTTTTATTTTACAAGGCCTTTCAATCAACACTTGCCATTTAACAGGTAGGAACACACACACACGCACGCACGTACGCACGCACGCACGCACGCACACGCACACACACACACACACACACACACACACACACACACACTCTCTCTCTCTCCTATCGTTAAGAGCGTAGCTCCTTCACAGGCCCGTCAGTCCATTCAGTCTCTGGCCCATAAACTTACTTAATGAATTATTAAGCATGTGATGGTAAAAATTTAATGGCATCTCATGCCATTAATGTGTTTATCCCAGTGTTACGTCTCTGTCAGTGGAGGCTGGTGGTGGTGGAAATCGGAGGATGGGCGCATTTTAATGCAGGGAATGGAATGAGGAGTGGTATCAAATTATTGATTAGTCCATTATTTATGCATTATTATCGTAAACTTTGACAACCTCTTATATTGCCAACTTTTTCAGACTCTCAGTCAGTATTATAGTCCTCCATTAATTCGACCCAATGGAAAGTAATAACATCAAATGTTTCCTGCAGACAAAACTGTCTTGAAATAATACCTCCGGCAAGTTGAGTCATTGGTAAGAATTCCAATTGTTTATTCCCGAGAAACCGCCCAGGCGGACCAGGGGTAAACCAAATCTAAATGAATGCAGTTTTACATCCTGAACAAACTTACACTGTTTACAATTTACTTCTCAAATTGTTTCATTTAATAACCGGGTACATCCCTGCAGTTGTTTTGTTTTTTTATTCTTATTATTATTTTTTTTATTATTATTAGATGTTCCCTGCATCAATTTCAGAATTCCCAAAAGGCAATGCAATGTGGCATAAACATAACAGAGCCACCACGAGTTTCAAAATGATTTATTATAGTACAATTATTTCAGAAAAGAAGATGAATGGAGAGTTGTTGTTTTTTCTTTTTAAAGAGAAATAGAGTTGTCGTTTTAAAAATATGTATGTTAGTCCTTTTCAACATGATATCATTGTTAATATAATAGGCAGCCCCAGCCCCATCCCCAGCCCTAGCAGCCCTATCCCCAACCCCAGCCCTAGCAGCCCCATCCCCAGCCCTAGCAGCCCTACCCCCAGCCCTAGCAGCCCCATCCCCAGCCCTAGCAGCCCCACCCCCAGCCCCACCCCCAGCCCTAGCAGCCCCATCCCCAGCCCTAGCAGCCCCACCCCCAGCCCTAGCAGCCCCACCCCAAGCCCTAGCAGCCCCACCCCCAGCCCTAGCAGCCCCACCCCCAGCCCTAGCAGCCCCACCCCCAGCCCTAGCAGCCCCATCCCCATCCCCAGCCATTGCAGCCCTAGCCTCTGCCTCAGCCCAAGCCCCAGCACCAGCACCAGCCCCCATCCCCATCCTCAGCCCAAGCCCCAGCACCAGCACCAGCCCCCATCCCCAGCCCCATCCCCATCCCCAGCCCAAGCAGCCCCAGCCCCAGTCCCAGCCCTTGCAGCCGCAGCCTCTGCCTCAGTCCTAGATCTAGTCTCAGCCCCTAGCCCTCAACCCCAGCCTCAGCTTCAGCCCACCCTTCCTTTCCCCCTGTGTTTGCTCTTTGTATTTGTTTTTGTGTCTTATGAATTTGGCGCCTCATATCTTCTGACAGATCATAAATCACCTCCCGGAGGCTCTGGGTAGAAAACCCCACCGCTGCTTTCCTTGGTTCGCTTTGATTTCTGGACAGATTAAAAAAAGGGAGGATGTGAAATGAAAGATGCATGCTACTGTGCTGGGCTGTAAACCTCCAGTACCTCGGGTGGTTTAGTGGGAGCTGAGGGGAGAGCCTGCAGTGCATATTAAAAAACACTTTCTACTCCTCTCAAGGTTTAAGACTTGGCTTTTACGGTGTGATTTGGAGGTGTTGTGTACAGAGTGGTGGATTTGTGCCATGAAAGCCCACACACACACACACGCACACGCACACACACATGCACACACACACACACACATAGATGCTCCCCTTAGAGCTCCTTCCTTGGTCCAATACTGTTTTACCAGAGAGGAAACTATCTTGATTCCTGATGGAAACACCATTTCCACACTACATTTCCACAATACCTGTAATTACATGGAGGATGTTACATACTGTACGTTCAGAGTTGAATGGATCGATGTGAAGGTCTACTGCCAAGTGGCCTATGTGCTATTGAATTGAGTACCCTTGAAAGAGCATGGTTGAACGAGGGGAAGGTGTCAAATAGATATGTGCCAGGGAAGAGAAAGGGGAGTGAAAGAGTGAAATGAAAGTGTTGTTAAAGGTGGGCACAGTGTTAATTGGAGGACTGTTGAGAGGAGAGGGTGTCA
>NC_139659.1:5135973-5215973 GCF_951799395.1 Argentina silus
GAGGAGAGCCCATTTAGGTTACGGCAATTTGGGTTACAGCATTTCATCTCTGCACCGACATGCCTTTATGAAAGGACCGAACATATTCTGTTGCTTGATGGGTGGCATCTTTTTAGAAGAGTGGGACTGTATGGCGCATTGTGTGTGTGTGTGTGTGGGTGTGTGTGTGTGCGTGCGTGCGTGCGTGCGTGTATGTGTGTTTGTGTGGGTGTGTTTGGGTGGATGTGTGTGGGTGTGGGTGTGGGTGTGGTTGGGTGGATGTGTGTGGGTGTGGGTGTGGGTGTGGGTGTGGTTGGGTGGATGTGTGTGGGTGTGGGTGTGGGTGTGGTTGGGTGGATGTGTGTGGTTGTGGGTGTGGGTGTGGGTGTGGTTGGGTGGATGTGTGTGGGTGTGGGTGTGGGTGTGGGTGTGGGTGTGGTTGGGTGGATGTGTGTGGGTGTGGGTGTGGGTGTGGGTGTGGTTGTGGGTGTGGTTGGGTGGATGTGTGTGGGTGTGGTTGTGGGTGTGGGTGTGGTTGGGTGGATGTGTGTGGGTGTGGTTGTGGGTGTGGGTGTGGGTGTGGGTGTGGGTGTGGGTGTGGGTGTGGTTGGGTGGATGTGTGTGGGTGTGGTTGTGGGTGGGGGTGTGGGTGTGGGTGGGGGTGTGGTTGTGGGTGGGGGTGTGGGTGGGGGTGTGGTTGTGGGTGTGGGTGTGGGTGTGGGTGTGGGTGTGGTTGGGTGGATGTGTGTGGGTGTGGGTGGGGGTGTGGTTGTGGGTGTGGGTGTGGGTGTGGTTGTGGGTGTGGGTGTGGGTGTGGGTGTGGTTATGGGTGTGGGTGTGGGTGTGGTTATGGGTGTGGGTGTGGGTGTGGGTGTGGTTATGGGTGTGGGTGTGGTTATGGGTGTGGGTGTGGGTGTGGTTATGGGTGTGGGTGTGGGTGTGGGTGTGGGTGTGGGTGTGGTTATGGGTGTGGGTGTGGGTGTGGGTGTGGGTTGGGTGTGGGTGTGGGTGTGGTTATGGGTGTGGGTGTGGGTGTGGGTGTGGTTGTGGGTGTGGGTGTGGGTGTGGGTGTGGGTGTGGTTGGGTGGATGTGTGTGGGTGTGGGTGTGGGTGTGGGTGTGGTTGGGTGGATGTGTGTGGGTGTGGGTGTGGGTGTGGGTGTGGTTGGGTGGATGTGTGTGGGTGTGGGTGTGGGTGTGGGTGTGGTTGGGTGGATGTGTGTGGGTGTGGTTGTGGGTGTGGGTGTGGGTGTGGGTGTGGGTGTGGGTGTGGTTATGGGTGTGGGTGTGGGTGTGGGTGTGGGTGTGGGTGTGGTTATGGGTGTGGGTGTGGTTATGGGTGTGGGTGTGGGTGTGGGTGTGGGTGTGGTTATGGGTGTGGGTGTGGGTGTGGGTGTGGGTGTGGGTGTGGGTGTGGGTGTGGGTGTGCGTGCCTGAAAGCAAACATGTCTAATCTCTCCTCACTAATACAGCTGTCAGCTGTATACGCGGACATCTGGACGCAGCAAAGTAACTCCTGTTGCAGACTAATACACATCTACTCTGAATGCTCATGTTTTTGGCTAATGAAGGCCCTGATTCAGAACCAAACCCTTTTTGGAGATGGAAATCAAATGGTACTTTACTAGAAGAAGTAAATCAGGTGTTGTTCATGTTTGTTTTGCTTCAACTGTGAGTCACAGTTGTGACATTTGTTTAACCTTTCTACCAAGGCTGTGTGCGTGTGTGTGTGTGTGTGTGTGTGTGTGTGTGTGTGTGTGTGTGTGTGCCTGCCTGAACTCTATTGTTAACACTTTCACTACATACGAAATGCAGTGTATCTAGGGATCCTTCCAATTAGCATATTTGTTACTGCATATCCTTTGTGCTTAGAGATGAAGCATTCCTGATGTGTATTAATGTTATTTAGTGAGAAATAGATCAATCATGTTTAAATAAACCCACCAACCCTGCTGTGCAATTGTTCTGTTCCGCAGAGAGAACGCCTACTGAATGATTTATCAGCCTTAATTAGTATTTAACATCGCACCAGGAACTAAATAATAACTTTGAGAACATTAATGAAGGAAACATGCATTTATGACTGATTATACGTGGTTTATTTGGGATCCGTTTAATGAGTTTAATGTATCTAGCTAATGATTAGTTCCTTCGACATGGGAAGCTGTCTGTCAGAAGAACGCACCAGGTCATGAATAATGTAGTCTGCTAATTATGCAAAGTGTTTTAGTTGGAAGAAGTCCTCTGGGGCAAAACTCCCTACTACAAATAAAGTGTGTTCAATCAGTCAGTCAGTCAGTCAGTCAGTCATTTTAGTCATTAAAGTTATTGATGAGTGATTATTGATTATTGCAGAGTGTTGATGGGTTACATCTGAGTTGCTAAGTTGCTCTGGGTAGTACACATCTTCTGTAATAAGACACACATACATTTCAATGTGTTATTGTTATGCATGTTGTTATTATCTTGTTATTACACATGTATTACACTTGTACAGTAACCATAGCTTCAGTGAGCTGTAATCAAATGACCAATTGTATTCGCAAGGATCATTCCAGGATACATTGGTCTTGAGCTCTTGTACACCCAGTTAATTTTGAATTAATTTGTTCACCACAAATGAATTCTGCAGAGCAGGTGCCCAACTCTAATAAATGATTAACCAAATGGCTAATTCAATTTATTTCCAAACCATCGTTTGAAGCGTCTCATGCAGAGCAGCTCAGAGCTTGAAATGTTGAGGAATATTAATTTGTCGAGCTGCGTCTGAAACTTTGCTAATTTCTAGTCTGTTTTAATTATGTCCCTGAAGCCAATTATATCCCAGAGCAGACCCTGGCATTTAAAACCAGACGGCAATCGATCGGTGGGGAGATTCATTCTGGGAAATGAATGCATGAGCCGCACTAAGACACAGGGAAGTAATAAGGAATACCAAGGCGGTGCAGTTAGGTGCTATGTTGGCAGAGCTTACAGCTTAACATTGATTCATGATGATCTGAATAAAAAAGATTACTTAGATGGTATGATTAGTGCTAGCTTATGTTTTAATAACAGAGTGTGTGTCTCAGATTCAGTACCCCCCCCCCCACACACACACACACACACACACACACAATCATATTCCAATGATGTTCCATTTAAAATCCTCCATAACATGCTATTAATTGTTGTATTGCATGTCACATATCTTGTAGATGTAGGTATGCTGTAAGCTCTACAGGAGCTCTTGGTATTGTGGTATTTTAATCACACTGATATTTGATACAACTTTATTCTTGTTATGTGACTGTCTGAGACTATAAGCAACTATTTTCCATCTTCGTTGTCTATTCAAGGCCCTGATCTCTACATTAATGCAGGTACCATACAAACATTCATTTTGAATGGAATGGAAAAGGACATCATGTACATGAATGCCCTCATACATGCCTTACCTACACTATATCATCCACCAAAGGATAGTCTCCTCTACAGTATACAAGAGCCATCCCTGGACACCACTGCTGCACGCCGCCCCACCGTATACGTGAGGTGAAGTGCTACCGAAAGCCACCACAAGGTGGTGAGAAGAGCTGTGAAGGATGTTTGAAAAGAGAATGGTTTGCCACATCAGCTTGCCTTATCAGATAGATTGGCACAATCAAGTTTATTATAGCAGCTCATGAATTACAGATGAAGAGTGGAAATGGTTGAAATATCTGGTTATTTTACTACTCCCATACTGTCATCACACATTATTCCAGCACAGAGAAGCGGGGGAAATGTTTTAGCGCAATTATATTTTGTGAGGGGGTGCTTGCCTAAAATGCTGTGAGTGGGTGATGATGTCTTTGGATGAACCTTAATTTAGAAATAATTAATGTCTTTATGGACACTTCATACAATTATGTCAAGCATGGAATATATGTGGCAGTGTGTCCGCAAAAATTGCGTGTTAATTAACTCATAGGATATAATGTTACGTAGTTGATTCCACATTTCAGCTATATGAACATAAATATGTGTCAACGTGAATGAGCGGTGCCAGAGCAGGATGTTGAAATGTGAAAAATCCAGTTTATTAGAGCAGCTCATGAATTGCAGATGGCACAATCTCTCACAGTGCGGAGAGGTAAATGTTTTAGCACAGTCTAACATGAATAAGCGCGCGTCGGCTTTAATAATGGAACACAATGAGTGGGATTGAGAGTGGATAGAAAAGTAGGGACCATTTTCTCGATGAGAAACAATCGAGAGACATATTTTTTAAAAGGTGGCTCTAGTCATCTGCCGTGCGCTCTCTCTCCATCCTCTTTGGCGAGAGAGGCAGAGTCGAAGATGTTTGTTGACGAATAGGACACTATTAAGAGGCTGTATTAGTAAAAATGACAACCGTTATTGACAACTAATTTGGCCACGTCTCTCTTCAATGTATTGAGCAATCGATTCCCACAAATCATCAATATATGCTACAGGGTCCATCCAGCTGCAGCCATGCATTTTCTCTGAAACATGTTGAGGGGAAAGGAGGCTGGATGACTGTTATTCATATTCCATTAACCAGCTCAATGTAACATCGATAGGTGACAGCTTATCATCACAGCGGCGGTTGGGCTCTAAACGTCGGCCTACTGCCTATAAAGACCTCTCAATCAAAGGATGTGGGCTCCTATAGGGCACAGTCATATCAGAACAGGAGAAAGACTTTCTATTTGAAAGAGTGTCTAACTCTCTTTTTACTGTGGTACGTTGCGATGTACTGTACAATGCAATTAGCTTATCAACCAATAAGACCACACCAACACGGTGACCGTCTGTTGGTTTCGTACTGTAGTTCAATTGACCTCCAGGTGCAGTACGCTGTAGGTGTTGTATCAGATCAACAAGCTGTATTACCTAAAGTGCAGTCAGTAAGTGGACGAAGACATAAGAAAACACATTATGGGTTTGTTTCGGCTTGACAGGGTTAGACCTGGCTTGGCCTGATTGGGTTTTGTGTTGGGTTTGATTGGGCTTTTTTGGTCTCGGTCCACCTGGTACAGAAGTTGATTGGTTCAACACACACCTCACTGACTCCTCAGTCCCACAGCAAAGAGAGAGAGAGAGAGAGAGAGAGAGAGAGAGAGAGAGAGAGAGAGTTGTTATATTCATATTTCTACAGCTTAGCCGATCAAAGCCAGGCTGCCGACAACACAGTCCATAAATTGTCCAATCAATGGCTCTGCAGGCATTTCAAACTGTGGTCAAAGACCAGCACTCTGTCGATGTGAGCCTGTCGATAACCTGGAGAGGCCTGTGACAGTGTAGACTGGTGATGCATGAGCCACTCAACATCAGCAAGCCCTCCAGCGCAAAACACTACATCCCCCACAATCCATTGTAGCCAACAATTACTTCAGAAAGTAGTCACTCAAAAACAAGACATGAGACCATTACTGAATATATTGATCCTATAGCAAAGTAAGATAATAAATCAACTTATCATTATTATACCTTTCTGTCAAATATGGTTTATGGCCCCACACTTGATGAAAAAGACTAGATCAATCTTTGTTTTATCACTTTGTTTTTTCCTCATTTTTCATTTATCCCCAGATTTCTCTATTGAGATTAAATAAAATAATGAAACAAACAAACAAACAAACCAACAAAGAGTATTGTGTAGCACAGTCCCTATTTGACACCGGAGGTATCTGCCTGATGAGAGAGCATATTTGTGGCGAGACCTGGAACAAGAGCATTAATCAAGTCCAGAGCACACACCAACAACGGGCTCAGTAATAGTGCCGGGAGGCGCTGCTGTAACTTTGGTCCGCGTCGTCAGGCCATCCATCTTCCCCAAGGGGAAGCAGAGGCAGGGCAGGGCCAGAGATTAATAACTAGTAGATTAGAGTTAATGTTTAGATACAACTGGAGCTATGGTAGAGCTACTCTCTGCCAAAGAGGGATGTGTCTGATAGGGATGGGGACGTGCAATTAGAGTCAGTCGTTTTCAGTTAAAGCGATCATTCCACCATCTATGTTTTAGTGGGGTGGGGTGATGTATAACATGTCTGAGTGATACATATGCATGCTGTATTTCTAGTTTGGGTAAATAGGAACAATTTGTGATTCAACTCTGAGATATTCCACAAGCAAGGCCAGCGCTACTTTATCAATAATGAAGTACATTTTTAGTCATTCTTTGACATTCAGTACTGTATAACAATTGCATTTACAGTATACACTCACCGGCCACTTTATTAGGTACACCTGTTCAACTGCTCGTTAACGCAAATATCTAATGGTGTGGGGGATATTTTTTGGCACACTTTGGGCCCCTTAGTACCAATTGAGCATCGTTTAAACGCCACAGCCTACCTGAGTATTGTTGCTGACCATGTCCATCCCTTTATGACCACAGTGTACCCATCTTCTGATGGCTACGTCCAGCAGGATAACGCGCCATGTCACAAAGCTCACATCATCTCAAACTGGTTTCTTGAACATGACAATGAGTTCACTGTACTCCAATGGCCTCCACGGTCACCAGATCTCAATCCAATAGAGCACCTTTGGGATGTGATGGAACGGGAGATTCGCATCATGGATGTGCAGCCAACAAATCTGCAGCAATGATGCTATCACGTCAATATGGACCAAAATCTCTGAGGAATGTTTCCAGCACCTTGTTGAATCTATGCCACAAAGAATTAAGGCAGTTCTGAAGGCAAAAGGGGGTCCAACCCGGTACTAGCAAGGTATACCTAATAAAGTGGCCGGTGAGTGTATGTTGGAATGCAAACCCATCCACAGATTGTTTAATGTAGCATGCACTCCCTGTTTGTATTTAGATGGCTTTGGTTTACATTATCCTCCTTTGAATGTGTTTGCATTAGCTGTGTTAGGTGATTGCTCTCACTCCACCAGCTCAGCCATCTGTGCCAGTGGAGGCCGTAGCAGGCGACTCATGGGCAACACAGGCCATAATTTGTGTCTGTAGCGGTTCACCTTCCTCCCTCTGTATTTTCCTCTGAATTTAGGAGTCATTTGTCAAGGCTTTGTGCTCCTGCCAGGCTGAGCTGACATACTGAAAGCCATGTGATACTGTTGCAGAATGTGTGTGTGTGTGTGTGTGTGTGTGTGTGGGTGGGTGTGTGTGTGTGTGTGTGTGTGTGTGTGAGAGAGAGAGAGAGATAGAGAGAGAGAGAGAGAGGCACAAGGCAAACTTTTTTTATTATGGATTTGTTGGCTTTCAGTAAGGTGCACGAGCATATGTGTGTGCGTGAGTGTGCCTGTGTGAATGCTTGTGTGTGTGTGCGTGCGTGCGTGCGTGCGTGCGTGTATGTCTGTGTGTGTGTGTGTGTGTGTGTGTGTGTGTGTGTGTGTGTGTGTGTGTGTGTGTGTGTGTGTGTGTGTGTGTGTGTAGAAGCAGAGACGCCTGACTAGGCCAGGTGCAGAGTGAGGAGGGGCCTATATATAGTATCTTGGTGAACGCTGCGCTTGTGGTTTTTCTAGGACGTGACAGATCGGGTAGAGGGTAGGAGTGGAGGTGATGCAGGCAGATGAAAGGTTGCATGCCTGTGGTACATTTCCCTGTAGTCTTGAAGGGTACACATTAATTAACTAATTAATTAAAGCTACAGTATATGGTCAATAACCAACATTTGATTTTAGACTGGACTATCCATTTATGGGTTCTGAGTTTGTTCTGATGATATCATGTGTTCAGGGTCCTTGTCAATGCAAATAGTGTATGGACAGTGGTGTTGTCATTGTTATACCTGTTTTGTGTTTATATAATACATAGTATTGATATTGTCTCACATGCCTTCAGGGGGAAGCTAAAAGCCTCATATATTGTATTATTTCTCCATTTAAGGCATCATGCTGCAGTAGTACACTATCTGCACAATGACCAGGCTCAAATAGAGATGGAACAGCAATTCACTTAATGGCCAGAGACCAAAAACCGCCATCAGCCAATAGATTGCTGTTATTCCATTTGTTCCTCGCTGTTCCATTTCTCAACCCATTTTCAAGGCAGGCAATGATCAAATTGAATTAAAAAAAAATCCTGTCGCAATTTCATAACACCATCTGCTAAGCCTCAAAACACCAAACAACAACAACTTCTAAAATAGATAACACATACAGTATGAATCACCTCCTCATTATTTCCCTGCCTCTTGAGAGAAGTGTCTTTGCGTCTCTGTTCTTTCCAACGATATCATGCCCGTGGAATAGTTTGGGCATTGGAATTGTATTATAGAATTCTAGAATTCTAGAATGTTCTTCTATGGTTCAGTTACATTGACCTTCCGTAGCCTGTACAGAATCAGAACTATTACGTGAGCACCTCTCTATCTCTAGTTCCCTTCTCTTTGTCAGTGTCAGTTTCAATAGGAATGAGATGAACCGTTCATCACTGATCATTGAAAACCCAAGAGCCTCTTTTTTAACTGTAGAACCATGGCACATCGCTTTCAGAAGAGAGGCCTTGTCGGTCCCCCGCAGCCTCCTTCGGTCTGTCGTCAGTGTTCAATGTACTTTAAGGTTCCTCCTTGGCATCTTCGTTGACTGTACTACTCTGAATGGTTTCCGCAGACATAGAAACTGTGGGTTCAAATGTTGTTTGATGTATACGTTCAGGGATGTCAGTTCAAACTGACAACATTCCTGAGTCTAAACATTCATATACAGTACATGTGCTTCTGAAGGCAACACCGTCTACAACGCCCCTGTTTCTCCATCGTTCAAGTCTTCAAATGCATTCAGCCTTCCGATGCATTATTATTATTTATTTTTTTGGAGCAGGAAATGTTGAAAGTTACAGTAGGTAATTAAAAGTTGTTACTACTTTAATTGGCCTGAGGTGTATATAGTACAGCAAGTGATATTCTTCTCACCCACCCACATCTCTTTAGAGAGTGTTTATATTGAGCCACTCACTGTAGTTATCTTTATTTTGAGCGGCTAAAGCCGTGCTTCAGACCCTGCAGGCCTAGAAAGTTAGCATTGGATCTGCTCAGATGAGTGGTTATTATGAAAGAAAGCACTCAGGGTAATTGCCTCTAATCCACAGTGTGGACGAGGGATCTGATTCGTCGGCACCTTGGCCATTAATGTTTAGTTCAGCGGATTACATTTAATAAGTGATGTCACCTAGTAAGCACTCTAGCCCATGTCTCCCATTTCAGTAGACGCTAATATATTAGATGCTAATATTGTTTTCACAAATGGCAAAGTTAATCCTTGACTATTGTTGTTTGCTCAGGTTATTGGTGAGTTGCCTCACAATTGTCAACCTGTTTCAATTGGTATTCCTGATGTATTCCTTTGAAT
This sequence comes from Argentina silus, assembly GCF_951799395.1. Taxonomy (NCBI): domain Eukaryota; kingdom Metazoa; phylum Chordata; class Actinopteri; order Argentiniformes; family Argentinidae; genus Argentina; species Argentina silus. The sequence goes on from NC_139659.1 coordinate 5,145,258, forward strand.
GACTAGTGGTATGACATTTACTGCTGTTGTGATGGGTAGTCCTGCCTGAGACATGGGAGCTCAAGGGTCGCCTAATACAGTTCACATATGCTAATACAGTTCAAAAGCTTTCACTTTCACTTCCAAAGGAGGTGAGCACTAATTGTTTCTAGCTTACAAACAGCACAGGCGAGGCAGCAAAGGATTGTGTTGATGATGGCTCTAAATAAAGCAGTACAGGCCAGAGGACATCTCAAGTGTTCATCTCAAGTGTTTTCCATAACTGCTGTAGCCTCTCTTATGATGTGGGCACAGAACTATGTGCATTAGCGTGGAAGAGTTTTCTACAACAATGAATCAACGAGTTTGCTTAGTTTGTTATTCCAAGAGTTATAGCAGATACTTGAACTGTTGTAGTTTATATGTTTGCAACTTCAGAGCAATTAAGTCACCGTTTTAGAACCGCCACCAGAACATTGACATTACTAATAAAAACACCATGGGCGCCTGCAGCTGCGTTTTGTAATTGATTTGTAATTGAACTGTTCTCTCAAGCGTAATATTACCACAAAAAAAGAAGTTGGGGAATACAAAAATAAATAAAACCCCTTACCTGATGTGATTACTTTTGGACACAAACTCCGGACACAATCATTAATGTTACAACACTTTCAAACTGGTTTATATGCAACGGACCTTCCGTTTAATCAAAACCTGTTTTACGGCAAGGCTTTATCAAAGTCGGACTGAAATTACTTTTTTTTAATGCATTTTGTTATCCTCAGTGCAACAACAACGTACTGTTGCACACACTCACATTTCAACGGTGTTTCAAAGTAAAGTAAAGTAATTAAATCAGCTTTTATCAATGTATACATGTTCCTCTATCTCCAGGCCTCACGACTGATGGCCCATCTAGCCAATCAGTGTTCCAGCTGAGACACGATGGTTTTGGTCGCGCAAGGACAGGAAGGAGAGCAGCAGCTCTGAGAAGAGAGGGGAGAAGAAGAAGTGATTAGAGTAGTTGTCTTTAATAGGTCATCTTCCCTTTGGCTGCTGCTAGAAACCCATTTCGCAAAACAGCGAGAGACGACCACAGTAGAACACCACACGCTCTGGGTGACTGGTTATGACTGATTTGTGGGTGTGTGGGTGTGTGTGTGTGTGTGTGTGTGTGTGTGTGTGTGTGTGTGTGTGCGTGTGCGTGTGTGTGTGCGTGTGCGTGTGTCTCCTCTCTCTTTGATACCATTCCTCATTCCATTCCATGCATTGCCCATCCTCCGATTTCTACCTCCACCAGCCTCCCCCGGTTGTACTGTAATTCATGTAGCCTCATCTGAGCAGCCGTGACAGTGTATTTCTACTAGCCTCCCATCCCCCATTCACCACCACATTTTCACAGAGAGAAAAAAACAGACTGATGTTTCCTTTATTGGGTCTAGCTGGTTTGCATGTAATTGAACATGGTCTAGAGATAAGCATTGTTCAACGGGATGGAGAGACGACAGGTGGTAGGGTTCAGTTACAATAACTTTAGGCATCATGTCCAATTGAGTTTTGCATCATTTGAATCCACTACTGATTTCAAACCTGTTTGAGAACATATTAAAAGAACCATTCATCTCTAGGACTATTTAATTTGGTATGCAGAGGTTGTAGGGTCATTATTTTCTAATTAAAGGCACCCTATGCAGGAGTGTGCCCTCTTCTGACTGCAATGGGAATTGCAATTATGAAGTTTCACACAAATCCCCTCCTTCCTCAAACAAAAACTCAGACAAAGCTGTAATGTCAAGCAGGAAAAAAAACTAAAAACTAAAAACAAAACATCAGAATGCAAACTGATCTGCACACGAAGACTTCCTTTGCCTCCAGCACCAAGAAATAGGATTATCAAATGTTCTTCTTGTGAATACATCTACCTATCCCAATTATTCTAGTCACTTTTGCTATGAACATGAACAGTATATTTTACATTATGGCACTTTTTGGGTGCAATCCACCTGTGGCTTAGCCTCAGGCCATATCAGAGGCACATACTGGAGTTACCATACAGTACAACAGAAATTAGTCACCTTAACCAACTCTCTCTCTCTCTCTCTCTCTCTCTCTCTCTCTCTCTCTCTCTCTCTCCCCCCTCCTCCTCTCATTCAAATGCTCTTTTGTATGGTAGAGTCAACCCACTTTTAGAGCTTCCACTGAGAACCAAGCTATTCAAAACGTGAAGCGAGCATACAATGGAGAAGGCAATCATTTCACCCAGTGTTTGGCTTTAAGAACATCACAAATATTATTATTGTGTATTGTGTAATTGCCCAATTTCACAGGAAAAATCCCTGTGACTGGGTTTTATACAATCTGTCCTCGACATTTAAGTGTTATTCTCGGCCAGTTGCTGTGTTTGTGGGTGTTTGAAGGTGTTTAATATGTATCTGTCAGTGCCAGAGAGACCACCTGTGTTGAACAAAGGTCTCACGCTAGTTAGATGATGTCTGTGTGATTTTTGTCAACCTTGAGGAATCAGCCACCGATTTATCTTTTCATGTATTTGAGTGTTTATATATTTTGTGAATCTAATCTAAGCAGTCTGTGTGATCATTGTCAGTCTTGAAGAATCAGACAGTTCTTTAACTTTCTATTTATTTGTGTGATTGTACATTTTGTGAATCTAGTGAAAATGTCTTAGTGATCGCGGTCAGCCATGACGGAGCATACATGCATTTATTTGTTTATGTGTACATTTATTTGGTTATGTGTACGCTTGCACAGAGTGTACGGTGGGTGTGAGTACATCACTGTGATGAGGAGAAGATGCAGATTCCTCTCAAAAGGTCTCAAAGAAAAGCTGCAGAGAGAAAATGCTGATAGATATGCAAAAAGACTATTGAAATGGAGATACTTGTTTTCCATCTGTTTGTCTTGGTAATCGTCAATGCTTTTCTTCACCCGTGCATGAAATATACCCTCTGAAACTACAAGTTCAACTCTTCCCACATTTAATGTTGTTTAACATTATTCAAATACAACTTTTCTTACACTTTGCAATGAAACGAGTCACTTCAGGAAAGTGTACAGATATTTAATATTGTAGCGCATGCTTGATCTCACTACTGTACGTAGTAAAAATGCACAGTTGGTTTCGCCAGCTCTCATAATCGAGCTCCACTCAAGCGAGGATGTCTCGAAGAAATGCCTGTGATATTCAGGAGTGTGTGCTTGATGCTGCTCTCAGAGGAGACTGCCAATGTCCCTCGACTGCAATTTGGGAATCAGACTCTTTTTCCACACACTACTGAGCTGTGTTCACAGCTGCACATGAAAGACCCTACGGCTCACACACACGCATGCATGCGCACGTTCACACACACACACACACATGCACTCACGCACACACACACACACACACACACACACACACACACACACACACACATACACACACACACACACACTCTATCCTCCTCGCTTCTCCCTCATCTCAACGCTCATATATATATATATATATATATATATACACTAAAATACATTAGAGTAAAGATCAGTTTAACTGAAGAGTAAGAGAGGAAGAAAGTGCCGGAACGGGATCATGTGAAGCCCTATCTAGACTTCTCTTACTGGGATTAAACCATAGGTTCACTCAAACAGCCAGAGGAACCAGATTCCTCTGAAACCACACATAAAAGGCGGTGTTTTGCTTTACAGGTCTTTTTTTAATATATATATATATATATATATATATATATATATATATGAGCTGTGTTCACAGCTGCACATGAAAGACCCTACGGCTCACACACACACATGCACTCACGCGCACACACATACACACACACACACACACACACACACACACACACACACACACACACACACACTATGATATGGTACGGGATACAATATGTGGCTGTGGCTGTGGCTGTGGCTGTGTCGGCATTCCAGATATTATGGCTTGAAATTAGTCCTATTTTTTTTTTTCTCAAATGAGGGGATGGCTTTGTGCTTATCTTTATACAATGGGATTTGCCAGATGCAGAGAGATGTGAATTGTGTGTCGACTGTTGACTAGGGGCTTTTTAAGTATGTTAAACTAGTGCACGTCTGAGATGTTTATCATGTGTTTGTTTGTTTGTTTGTTTGTGTCTTTTAATTGCCATATACAGCCGTACTCAAATGCGCTGAACGACACATGGTTTTGTTAGCACAGCATGGCACCTGTCTTCCTGTCAGTCACATCCTGTTCCTTTGTTGAGTCAACCCCCGACACACAAACACCAACGCACACACGCACGCACGCACGCACGCACGCACACACACACACACACACACACACACTAACCTCCCTGCATGTTCTAATCCCTGTGGTCTTCCAAGAAAACACACTTTTGTTCCCTTTCCTAAGAAAAAAGCCATTTATTCCCCAGGGGTTCCTTATTGTTGTTGTTACCCCACAGTGGGAACGTGGAGAAGGGTACGCAGGCTTGGCTGAGCAGCCAGAGGTGGCCTGAACAATCATAATAACCCAACAACTCAGCAATGGTTAGGCTGACATCCTGCCTCAGACAAATACAAAGACACTGGAAGATAAAAATAAATTTGTGCTATTTTCTCCCAGTAGAATTTCTGCTTTTTGTTATTTGTTGAGGCAGAGAAAGACAGTGGTTTGGGACATGTTGGGTTCAATATGGGGCTCCCACTGTTCGCTAAATTTTCTATAGAGATGTCTTCTACCCTAGAGCTGAGGTGGAGGACAATGGCAAAACTGTTAAAAATGTCCTCAGAGAGAGGATGACAGATTGGCCCTTTCTTCCGCTGTCATTCTTCTTTGTTATTCTATCATTTTATGATCTACTCTTTTCATTTCCTCTCTTTTCAGTTTCTCACTGAAGCTTGACAGGGAGTAAGTTGTTATAGCTACAGCACGGACAAAGTCTTGATGAAAACGCTTTTTGTTTCCATGATGGATTTAGTTTATCTCTGGTGTATGCTTATGTGCTGTTGCTATACAGTATGCAAACACACAAAAACACCCACCCACATCATACATCATACAAAGCAGTGAAAGTGAATGAACAACAAGTACATACACACACACACACACACACACACACACACACACACACACACACACACACACACACACCCGCAGTGACCTAAGACAAATCACATACAGATTATTTGTATTTTTTTATTTTATTTTTTTTGTATGTGGCTACTGATACAGGAGTGCATATCCATACACCCTGAGATATAACCATTATTGCTGATGGCAGACCTGTGTGCAGCATGGGACAAGTACCCTACTTTCGCCAGTTGAAAGGTATGAGCAAGCAAACTTCACGCAGCTGTACGGTACCAGCGGGACTCAACAAATTGTGGATTCTACTATAGGCACAGTTCTGGGCTCTCAGTGCTCCAACAACCTAACAACAACAAACTCAGTGGTTTTCTCTCATTCTGTTTTGTGTAGTCTGGGTTTTACTCATTGGGAAATACAGCCTCAACTAGCCACTGTATTTATCACAGTTCCGTCTGATCACCAGAGGCCGCCCAAGGGACTATGGACTCACAGGTGTCACTAATTACAGGTGTTGCTAATTACAGGTGTTGCTAATTACTAAATAAGCACCCTTCCTTTTAACTAGTGTATTTTTCTGTTGTTCCTTTATCGTTGCTTGAAATTGCCTATGATGTGTTCCAGCCTCTCGAACCTTCTCTAGTTTATATATTTTGTTCCTCTGTCTCGAGTATTCCTGTTTTTTTTGTTATTTTCTAGTGTTTCCTTTGTATCCTGTGGATTATCAGTAACGTGGCCTATTTGCCTTTCAACTGCATTCCCTCATCTGGTCTCCTCTCTGTTCCTTGTGCAAGCTAAGTTGTAGGCTGTAGCAGTAGTTAGCTGTAACTAACTTTAGCCTGCTACCGTCTTTGCAATGACCGTTTTGTCACCAGTGATCTAACAAGACTTTAAAAGACAGTTATGCTACCCTTTGGAAAGTGGCTAATGTTTATTTGCTCTAAATGAACTTCACAATCACAAAATCACAAAAAGGTTTCATATTTTTCAACAATAACCCTAACCCTAATTTACAATTTACTTAATTTTCTATTAAGCTAGCTAGATGTAAATGCATATTAGTTTAATTAAACCTATAAACACCTTAAATACACTTTAAATACACTTTTTAAATTAATTTGTTATTAATTTCATGATGCATCCAGTCATATTGTATGCTTAGAATAATGTGAGCTAGCCATCCATGCATGAGCATATGATTATAATTATGAATATCATACCCTGAGAACACATGGTTGCCACAGAAACAGCAGCAATACCTGCAGCTATATTCAAATCATGTTAACTATTGTTAAGGAACAGTGACAGGTCTTGCTCTGTTCTATTGAATAGTTTACTATATATTTAGCCTTTCAGAAAAATAAAAATAAAAGTACACTGCACACTTCAGCTTGTTTTCCACTGCTCTGCAGATGAGAGAGAACAGTCTTTCCTCAGAGAGACTATTTCTTGTATTTTCTCTCTCTCTCTCTCTCTCTCTTTTTTCTCTCGACCTCACACGGCTAGCTAGCGCCACGGTGTGAGCTAACACTCTCAGTCCACTTCAGCCTGACCTGTTTGCTCTCCCTACACAACTCTGCTGCTACGACACTTAAAGAGCCTGCTTCCTAATGCACCATTTCATAGTGCACTGAGTGTGAGCATCAGTTTGGTGAGTGTGTGTGTGCCCATGTGTGTGTGTGTGTGTGTGTGTGTGTGTGTGTGTGTGTGTGTGTGTGTGTGTGTGTGTGCCCATGTATGTTTGTGCCTGTGTGTGTGTGTGTGTGTGTGTGTGTGTGTGTGTGTGTGTGTGTGTTCCCTCTCCTCCACTCTACCTCGTAAAGGGCCTGTTGTGACCACGCCAACAGGGCGGGACTGTGTGGTTTATTAGTACTAAAACTTAATGGATGGAGCGCCCTGATATCCCGGGCCCTCCATCACCGACAAGTGCATCCAATCAATGCTGGGCGCTCCAATTAGCCTCTGACACGCTCCGCCATCAGCCCCTACCCACGATGCCTCACAAATGACAGGTTCATACAACACAAATTGCTATCGGATCAACTCCATAAAAAAATGAAATTGCGGTAATTGTGTTGTGATTCCACCTCCCAGTGAACTGACCCTGGCTAAATGATGGACCCAGATGGTGTTTCCATCCAAGAATAAGAAGGAGGAATGATTAGGGAAAAACACATTTGAATAAAGCCGTTTAGAGACAGACTGATGTAATCCAGCTATTTGTCACACACAGATAAAAGCCCCTGTTGGTCTCCGAGATGACACGTTAGTCATTGTCTCTCTGGGGTGTATCGATCTAAAGGTGAAGAACATCAAGGGTCATGGCATGATTCAAACCTGTTTTCTGACATTCAACCTTAACCAGAACACATCAATAATTCACCCTTCACATTAAGTACTATATCACCCTGCTGTAGCTCCCCTCCCAGTGTGGCGTTTCCAGGAGCCATTTATCACTCTCTTTCTCCCCTCTCTCTCTCTCTCTCTCTCTCTCTCTCTCTCTCTCTCTCTCTCTCTCTCTCTCTCTCTTTCTCCCCTCTCTCTCTCTCTCTCTCTCTCTCACTCTCTCTTTCTCCCCTCTCTCTCTCTCTCTCTCTCTCTCTCTCTCTCTCTCTCTCTCTCTCTCTCTCTCTCTCTCTCGTGTGTGTCTGTGTCTCTCTGTGTCCGTGTCTCTGTGTCTGTGTGTTGCAAGTGTACGTCTGTGCATGTTTCAATGGTGTCTGTGTGTGTTTCCTACAAGCACCGGTAAGCTAGAGATAACGAACTAAAGCCATGTCCAGACTGTACACTCTGGACATGGCTTTAGTTCGTTATCTCTAGCTCACTGGTGTGTCTTAATAACTTTAGAAATCGCAGGACAGGCTCATTGGAATGCACGGAATGGAATCAGGACTATGTATCAAGTACCCTAATTCCATTCCATGCATTACAATGAGCCCACCCTCCGATTAATGTCAAAGAGGAATACAAAAGTGGACAACTAGACGCCCCACTGGGAGACTATGTCAAGATCATTAGAGCTTTGTACGGCTCCAGCAGTCTTTAGAATATTTATCTCTCTCGTTAACACACACATAAACAGCCTGGAAGAAGGTCTCTCCGACCGAGTGTGCTGGTGTGATGTATGTGTGTGTACTGTATTGTTGATACAGTCGATTAAATTGTGGTATAGTCACGCTCTTCTCTTTTCATCATGCTTTTCAAACCCATCTTTACTTTTGGGAGGGATTTTCTGGGCTTTTTGCTTTCTTATAAAGGATTAGACTGTACGGAGGAGCCTAAAGCAATACCATCTCAGATTGATCTCCCTCTGCTGTGTGTCCTGAAAATTGCTGTTGTGGTCTGTTACTCTTTGTTTGGTACGGGATAAGATGGATGCTCTTGTCTTGTGGTTTGCTGTGCTCTAAAATGTTATCTCGGTTGAAAAAAAAAAAAAAAAAAAGTTATCTTAGATTTTTTTTCTTTACAGTATGTTCCAGTCTTTGTGCTCAGACAAAGGAAACAGACCACATGAAAAATCCATTACAGTTGATACTTGCAATGATGTAGGACGACCAGGATCACATCCAACATGCAGACATCCAGATCCAGAAGTCCATTTTTAATCTGTCATGCTGAACCCCTAGCCTTACCGTTTTTAAACCTCATCTTCAATTGGGTGAGGTCAGAGTCGGCCATTCCAAGCATCCCACTTAACACTTACCCTTGGTATCAGTGACCTCATCAGTTTGCACATATTCAGTATGAACTCATCAGGAGTTCAGTGATATGTCCCTATGTCTATTACCTATCAATATGATATGGCACTATGGATATGCCATATTACCTATCAATATGATATGGCACTATGGATATGCCATATTACCTATCAATATGATATGGCACATAGTGTGCTGGTAGATGATGTGAAGGAGAGACACAAAGGGGGTTGGCTGTTCCAATCTCCCTGTCAGTGCTTAGCCTCCACAAGCCTGTGGTTAACTGCAGATTAATCATGGGGACTACTCATGGCGTCATTATCAGCCATTACACCTCTAATGACTCGTTAATGTCCCTGTGTGTGTGTGTGTGTGTGTGTGTGTGTGTGTGTGTGTGTGTGTGTCTGTGTCTGTGTGTCTGTGTGTGATGCCTATCAGGCAGCCCTCCTGTACCGTGTCTAAGCTTCTCTGCCAGATCCCTGGCTGTGGGAAATCATGTCCAATCACATTAGGGGACTTTCGAACAGTTGGAACGGTTGGAACCGAAAAGCTCCCATCCATAATCCCCCTCTTGTGGTGTTCACGACTGCAGACTCCCACCTGCCACCCCCTCTCTCCAGGGGGCATGGTAGGAGCTTTGGCTGTTAGAGGGTGGCTGTGGCACACACGCACGCACGCACGCACGCACGCACGCACGCACACACACAGGCACACTGCCTTGTCTACCCCTCAGTAATGCGCCAGACAATGCTGTACTTTTCTCTGCCTTTCCCCTCGTTCTCTCTCTTGTGTACAGCCTTGCTATCTGGCAGTAGTTGTCACTCGATACCATCAGTCAACAGTCAACTGCCTAAAGAGCTGCTAACCTTTTCTAGCGCTGATTATTCACTCTAAACACTGGCTTCTTTATTGTATATCCCCCCTCGGCACAATCTCTCTGTATCATGGTGTAAGATCTGGATCTGATTTCCTCTCCTCTGAAGCATAAGAACTATCTGAGTGTGTGTGTGTGTGTGTGTGTGTGTGTGTGTGTGTGTGTGTGTGTGTGTGCGTGTGTGTGTGTGTGTACGTGTGTGTACGTGTGTGTGTGTGTGTGTGTATGTGTGTGTGTGTGTGTGTACGTGTGTGTGTGTGTGTGTGTGTGTGTGTGTGTGTGTGTGTGTGTGTGTGTACGTGTTGTTCATTCACTTTCACTGCTTTGTATGATTTCTTCAATCCAACTTCAGTGAATACTAATGTTCCCTATTCATACAGCACCTATTCACAAGATGCTAAAAATATCAAGTTCAACAACTTAACAATGGCTCAGATATCTCTCCATATCTCCATTGGATCTGCATTTCACAAAGCTATTGGATTGAGATAAAAGTGCAATGGATGGATGATCTTTCTTATTTTGTCTCGGGTGAAATGCAGACATAACCGTGTACTCATCTCAATTCAATCTCTGCTATTTTGCCCAGAGCACACAATAGCTGCAAAATAGCCACATTGATGTACAGTAATCCAATAGCAGGTCAAGGACAGAATGTAGATTATATGTTTCCTTTTCAAGGTCCCTTCTTTAAAAATAATTGTTCTGCTCAAGTACTGCCTCCTCTACTGATAACCGCATGCTGACATTCCTTTATTAGACACAAATAGGTCACAACTTTATGTTGATCTGCACTACCAGGTAAATAAATGGTGCAAATTAGGTTGTTGGGGGAAGGTTGTACCATTGTGCCATGGAGGGGATTGAGAGCTGGCTTGCTCCATGCTGGATATGGACTGTTGAACATCCAAAAATATCTTAGGTACTGTATATATATATATAAATATATATTTATATTTCTCTATGGAACTAACCAATCTCATCCCCATCTACATCTGAAGGACATCCACTCTGAAATCTACAGAGCTCTTTTTTCGCTTTTTTTTCTATTAACCTTTATTCAGGTTCGTCTCACTGAGATAACATTTATGTTATATGATGTACCTATTCTAATTATGTTAATTAATATGTTAAACATTGTGTGTGTGTTTCTGTTTCCCCCTGTAGGGAAGAGGCCATCATGTCCACCTATTTTGAGACAGTAGATGACCTGCTGGCGTCCTTCGGCCCGGTCCGAGATTGTGCCAAGGACAACGGAGGCTGCAGGAAGAACTTCAAGTGTGTGTCGGACCGGCGGATCGACTCAACAGGCTGCATGGTGAGTCACTCTGACTTCTCCACATGGAGGGTGGTTTCTTGGAAAGTTTACTGCTGGACTGGGAAGCATGTTTAAATTGAGTTTCTCCATTGCACATGGTCTTGAATCCAGAAGTAGGTTTAATCTGGGTCCGGGAAAGGTAGATCTATGCACTCCACATCGGGGGAGGCTCGCGGTGGCAGAAATCAGAGATACCTTTCCTCATTCCTTTTCATACATTACAATGAGCCATGTCCTACGACTTCTGTGTCCACCAGCCTCCCTTGTCTCCACATGATGATCGTGTTGGGTAACAAAGTGCTGCTTTCACTTGAATCCCTTGTCAACAAGATTGTTGATTGAGGATTTCGGTTTGAGTTGGATTTATTCAGGTACCATGTTTCTGAGTCCTGGTAATAAACACATCCAGGTTGATAGATAATTGTGTATGTTCACAGATGAGAGGTGGTAGATATCGTCTGTCTACATCTGGCAGACAGCCTAACTCTAACACAGTCTGGCCTATACAGTATCTGTGCCTGGATAGCATGTTAGAGAGCACACACACACACCACCTGTTTATGGCCCCGGGAAGACAGAGAAGGGATCCCACTGAGCCAACTGGAGTGTAACAAAGAGTGCAAACTAAATGGCCACATTACCGCCAATTGAGCGAATGCATCATCACACGATATGACATATCCACATAAACTACACTCTCTGAAAATAGGTTCTAGAGCCAGAAGAGTTCCACATGTTGGGTTCTTCAAAGGGTTGTTCTACTACGGAGACCTCCAAAGCAGGGCAGGCTGGTGGAGGTAGGAATCGGAGGACAGGCTCATTGTAGTGCATGGAATGGAATGGGGAATGGTATCAAACATGTGTGTTTCATACCATTCCTCATTCTGTTCCATACATTCCGTACTCCAATTTCTACCTCCACCAGCCTCCCCTGGTCCAAAGAGCCCTTTATTCTAAGATGATGTACAGTATGCGGAAAGAAGAGGACTCTGAAACAAATGCTCAAATGCTGTATTGAACTACAATGTTTGAGAATTTGAGTCCTCTTCATTCGAGCATTGCCACTGCATCGATAGGGTACTTAGGAAGCAACACTGTATACTGGTAGTCATATCCTCGATTATTACATATGCAGTACAGTGTCCATCTCAGTGAGAGCACAGGTTCATCCTTGGCATATTTACAAGGGGAGGGAGCTGGGGGTCCCTCCAATGCCAGAAGTTTGACAGGAGTTTGGGCGTGCTTGAGTTGTAAACCAATTAAATTAATGTGCCAGCTGGGTTGCCGTGTGATGGATGGGCAGGTCATTATGGGGGTTGGGCGGGGCTGTAATTTGACTGGCCTCTGGGCTGTTTGTCACAACCAATGAGAGCCAAACACTGATACTGGAATTCCCTTGTTTGTTTCTTCTAACTCTCTCTGTATTTCAACTGTGACTGTTCAGAACAGAATTGCTGATCAAGTTACTCCCAGTAGAGGAACTCGTGTTGTGCTACCCTGTGAGATAGGCATACAATAATGTACTAGCAGTGGCTGAATATATTAGGATAGATTACTTATTGTCCAACCAGTGACAATCTCTCTGTCATAACTGTGTATCATTGTGTAAACCTATTATAGGTTTACCATAGGGGTTGTGAGATTTGCTTTGTAAACAAAAAGGGAATATCATAAATATCATACATATCTGCTTCCGCCCTTTTTAGACAGTAATGTAAAGCAGTGAGGGGACGGCATCTACAGCGTATCTCTGTACTCCTGTCATGTTCAGAGACTTATACCAACCAGTTCTGCTTCCTGGCTTTTCTTGGGGAAAAAAATCAAAGAACAGAAACACAGAGTGGTGACGTTTGTCATTCACTGAGCTATTTGGGAAAGTAACACAAGGTATAGCTAGGAGCAATTCTCAATGTGCCAAAGTGTTCTTTGACTTATTTGCAAGAAAGCCAATTCTGGTTATATCCGGAGGGTTATATTTAGCTAACTAACAAACAGGCTAACCACGCCACGCTTCAGAGGTCTGAGCTGTATGAAATGTCATACGTCACGGCAGGTAGGAACTCTTCCAAAATACACATACTTTGACCTAAATGGCAATATTCGGACTTGAATCATTGTGCAATAACATTGTGCCGCACCAGGATATCTTGTATCAGCTAAAAAACGTCAACATGACTAATGTGGGTCTTTAAATCACACCTCTCCAAAGCACTTGATAGAATAGATAAAGTCCATAAATACAGCTGTTTCCGACGACTTCTTTCCGACACGGTTACCATGACAACTGTCCCATGATTAAAAACCCAGAGTCATTCCAAGAACCATACATCATAAACCCATAACACCATGGCTCCTTCAGAGAAGGCACCACATTTCAGTAGCTCCGGGACTCCCTCCTGTCACTGAGACATATAAATGAAGATATTTGGCTGGCAATTTGCTTTTTTAATCATGCAAGGTGGGATTTTTCCTTGAGTTCATTAGATAAAACCATGTGGCCTGAGCTCCTGTGGCTGCAACTTAATGTTAATGGATATATGTGTGAAAAAAAAAAGAAGCCATCCTACAATAAATCGAGCTTTGCAGAGAGTAAGAACCCTCTGCTTTAGAAGAGAAAGGGACTATGAGCAATGTGAACTGCCTTATCATTCCCCGTGTTGTCTTACAGTATACATTGAACAAGTGTTTTTTTGTTGTTGCTTTTTTGCTTTATTTAACTTTATTTAAGCTCTATTTATTTAGGAAGTCCCATTGAGGTCAAAATAACTCTTTCTCTCAAGGGAGACCTGAGAAACATAACATAAATCTCATGCTTAAGCAATTACCCAGGAGAGGTTGTGCTATATTGGGATTATTGCTGCGGTCAAAAGCATGAGGCGCTGCTGAATGCCGACGACCAGCTCAACTCTGCTCAAACCACCATATAACACACCCTCAAATGTGTTACTGCTGTTATACAAAGGTTGTACACCCACAGCAAGATTATGACAATAAGCATTGATCCTGGAGCATGTTTTCATGATAGATTCTGCCCTCCACCTACTTTCTGCCCTGCACCTCGAAAAAATTGTTCCTGAAACTAATTCCATATGTGTGGCCAAATACGATTGGCATGGCAACGAAACCTAACCACTGAATTGTCTTGCTAGGTAGCTAGCTTTGTTCATAACGTCAGCACCAGTACTAATTGCTCAATGTGTCAGCCTGTCAGTATGGCTGCTTCACTTGTTTTGAGGATTATACAGATAGTTAGCAGCAATCCAGAAGAAAAGTTAAGTCAGCCTGCTAGCAGTAGGGGCTTCACCAGATGTGACAGCTGTTACTTGTTGCAGTTCGGTGTGACAAGATAATCGCAGATGCACCTGAGACTCAAAATTGGAAACATTGTAACCATCAAATGCGTTCACTATGCTGGTGCAGATGGCAAATCACAAATCATGCTGATGTAGCAAGCAAAGTAAAATCACCGTGTCTTTTAGTGAAGTGCATTTTGTGAGGTGAAGAGGTATTGCCCTTGTATATTGTCATTTGAGCGCTGTTAGAATGCTCCTTTTAACTAATCAGATTGTGACAATCAGAGTTGCCGGACGTTACTGTTGTATGTATTGTATTAAGCATAAGAGGCTCAACAATTGAGTCATTATGAAACTGCAAATGATCTCAAGACCTGCGGTTTAATATGAAGGGAAACATACTGTACCATAACCATGACGATACTGTTATTCTACCGTTATTTCAATTCATACTAAATGTTCCCATTTTCTCACCTCCATTCAAACAGAGATAAGTATAAAAGTGAGATATGTGTTGCCGGTCTAACCCACTAAGAAATACATTACTCTGAATGTTAGATAATCCCTCCAGAAGCTTGGCTAATATGTATGTTAATTTTCATGTTCTGTTTGACCTTGAGGTTGACATTGAATTAAAGCTTTGTAGTATTTTCCCCAAGACACAAACACACATATGCTAGCAGAACAATAAGAACAAATAGCAGAACAGACAAGAATGAGGTATTAACAGTTTGATTTTATATTATTTGAACAGTGATGGAAATTAGTCAGGAGAGAGGTGAAAACAAGAAGACCACAGGGAAATAATGATCTTATAAAAAAATAAAAAAATAAATAAAGGAACGTTGTGTGGGCGAAGCTTAACAAACTAAAACACAATGTTTGTCATTCCATATATTCATTTGGATTTCCACGTTTTAATCACTTACAAGTTTTTATATTGTTACGGCCTCACTCGACGCTTGATGGTGAGTCCTATGTGAGGGGATGAGCTCACTGATAAAAAAATCAGCTTGTATTTTTATGTGAAAAGTAAACTTTTTAAGTGTTCGATCCACCTCCTCTCTTACGGTCCTGTTACTGAGAGAGTGGAGGAGAGACAGCTGAGAGGGAACCTCTTAAAGGTGCTCCCTTTAGAGAGCACACACACACACACACACACACACACACACACACACACACACACACACCACACACACACACACACACACACACACACACACACACACACACACACACACACACACCACACACACACACACACACATACACACACACCACACACACACACACACACACACACACACACACACACACACACACACACACACACCACACACACACACACCACACACACACACACACACACACACACACACACACACACACACACACACACACACACACACACACCACACACACACACACACACACACACACACACACCACACACACACCACACACACACACACACACACACACACACACACACACACACACACACACACACACACACACACACACACAGGGGAGTTTGTCAAGAACAGGAGGTTGAGATCATTTCTCTTCAATTAATTGAACAAACAAAGCTGAACTTCTACACCGCTGTCTAAATTAAAAACATTTTAATTTGGCTGCTGTCGATGATTTTTATTTCAATGTCAATGTGTAAACTGCTATGTAACAATATGTTGATACAATACAATACTACAGTAATAACAGTATTACTAGACAGTTATAGGGGTCATTTAATATAATGTGTTACTCTTTGACGAATTGGGTCGTTTTGTCAACAATGTTCAATTTTAGTTATTTTCTTTGGGAGGGTAATTTCCTATAACCGACCATCTGAGAAAACTGTTGATGTTGTTTTCTCAGATAGCCGCCATATTTCAGAGTTGCTAATACCACAACAGCTATGGTCTATTAGCACCTTAATGTAGCATAGCCCCACAGGTGAAACAAACGCTAGTTTACAGTACATATACCTTATTTATGGACATGTTTTTATTTTCCAAACCTCCACTTTGACACTGTTGTAGGGGTGGATCTGACAATCATTACTAACTGCACCATTAATGCCCGCATAGGCCCTCGCAAACTGTCAAACTTTATGACACAACATTAACGTAAACCTCCAACACTGCAGAAAGACACGAAAGAAGGCAATAACCTCTTTATTTTTTACGCAACAATCCTGAGACATTGTTGTAGTTTCAGTCCATTATCTGAAGTGCAGCTCTGATATTCAAGTTGGTATATTCTCTCAATATACTGACTCTGACATACCGACCAACTGCCTACTTTATATAGGCAGCTAAAAACGTTTAACTTGACTATTAAAACCAATACTGTACGGCTGGAGTTAACGGTGATGGTAATTGGCCCACATCCTCGGGTGTACAATATTCTCCCTCCGCTCCAAAGATAATTATCTAGCACTGTACTTCTGAGACTGACAATTCTGGAAGCTCTTAGAAACTCCATTATATAATCAAATGAAAGAGAACATGTGGTAGAGTGGAAATCTATTAACAGACTATTGACTGTACTGAGGTGCAATAAAAAAGGGACTCATTTGATGTGAAATTCAAATGAATGGATCTGTAAAACATAGATATTTTAACACTCACAGCTCCTAGACAACGCACCTCATTTTTTAGTAAGCTACTGTTTAATTGGTTTCTAGTGTCCATCTAGTGCTCTGACTGGCTTCGTGCACTTGTTGAAGTGTGCGCTAGTAGATGTGTAAAGGTATCAGATACCACTATGTCGACAAAAATACAATGCATCAAAAGTAGCAACACATGACTTTCATCATGCTTTGTCAGACTGTTTGTTGTTCATGTGTATGCCAAGTGTATTGGATTTCCAAGGACACTGATCCAGCGTTCATTTCCCCAAAGTGACCAACAGCCTCACTGATTCACACTGACCTCTGAACAGTCCTTGGTGTTCCGTCTCGACATATCATATCGATTTGGATGTAAATTGCACAAGAACAGAGCAATCTGGATCTTACATATTATTCCCCTGTGTTCATTTGCATATGAATGACTTCATGTCGTCTTTAACAAGAAACTGAAGGTCATGTCTCCATAGATTAGTTGAAAATATCAGGTGTTAATTACCAACAGACTTGAGAAATCACCAAAAAAGGACCCCCCCTCCAACTCAGAGGTTTCTTTTATAAGATAACTAACCATTTGATCTTAAATGGTAAATCGATTCAAAGCATGGCCTTTAAGGGGCTGTAAAGGTGACAGTCATATTGATGAAAATAAATAACAACTCAATTTGTTGAAAGGTTAGGCCAGCCATGTTCAGCTGCTGGGGCTCACTGGGAGCTAATTTCCCTTCCACTCCCACTCATTCAGAAGTGGCCTATTTGATTTTTGCTTTGTGTTGGCACCAAGACAGAGTACCTCCGGTCAGATGCAATCAGCAGCTTACAAAAAATGAATAGTTATCCACATGTGTTCCACCAATAAGCATATGTTATATCAACAGGAGGCTAGCAATTTTCTCAATACTTTTTGATTTATTTTGAAATATGCAGACACACTGTACTGTGTGAGGTGTATTATTGTATTTCATTAGTAGTGACCTGTGTGTGTGTGTGTGTGTGTGTGTGTGTGTGTGTGTGTGTGTGTGTGTGTGTGTGTGTGTGTGTGTGTGTGTGTGGACCAGCAGGCAATCTTATTAAAAGTTTTCATAGACTTTGCATCTCTCTCTCTCTCTCCCTCTCTCTCTCTCTCTCTCTCTCTCTCTCTCTCTCTCTCTCTCTCTCTCTCTCTCTCTCTCTCTCTCTCTCTCTCTCTCTCTCTCTCTCCTCTCTCTCTCTCTCTCCTCTCTCTCTCCTCTCTCTCCTCTCTCTCTCTCTCTCTCTCTCTCTCTCTCTCTCTCTCTCTCTCTCTCTCTCTCTCTCTCTCTCTCTCCCTCCCTCTCTTCAGTCAGCATTCAGACTGACTCCCTGCTTTCTTGCAACGTGTTGATTTGCAAATGGCACGTCAACATTGATCACAGTAACACCCCACACTGCTCATTTTAATGCAGACAAAAACTATTTATCAGAGACCCTGAGGGCTTTGTTCAACCTGTGGGGTAGGAAAATAACAAAATAAAGAAATACAATAACAAATAAAAAAAGTTATCTTAAGGCATCTTGTATAATTTGCTCCTTTCCTGGTTTGGGAAAGCAGCTAGGAAGCTGTTACCAAGAGTTAGTACTTTCATAAAATATAAATAGTGCATTAATTGGTCTGAGGAGAGAAGGAGAGGGAGAGTGGGATAAAGAGAGAGAGAGAGAGAGAGAGAGAGAGAGAGAGAGAGAACCTGATCTGATTAATGTTCATACAGTATGTGGGGTCGATAAATCCTCCCACCACAGCCCAGCCAGCGTGGCTCACATCGAGAGGTCTGAAGATGTAGAGGCATTATTTTCTCTCTGACACTTCCAGGTTTCTGGCTCCACAATTCCCCACGTCAGAACGAGAACAGGCGTAGAATGGTGGCCCTGGATTGCTGAAGCTTAAATTCCATTTAGTGACTTAGTCACTCATCCCAAACTGTCTGCGACTCGGAAGACTCCTTTAAAGCATGCACTCACAGGCGTAAATTCCATCTGAAGCCCTTGCGAAGGCTGTGAAGTCGTCACTCATGTTTTTTTGTGATTTTTGTTTTTTACATTTCCTTTCATTGTTCATTTGAGGCAGAGAAAGGAGGGTGTTGTGTTATTCTCTCTAATGCAGTGGTTCCCAAACTTGTAACAGTCATGTACCCCCTGAGACACCACTCTACATCCTACTGAGTACCCCAGCACCACGGACAGCTCACTACAATGGTTTGTGTTTGTAATTCTGCTGCATAAACAAAAAGTAAACATACATATATATATATGTAAATTATAAATATATGAGGCAGAATAACCAATAACTATTATTTGGATTTCAAACAGGTGATCAGCACCTAAACCCACGCACAACATAACACATAACAAGGTCAACAAAACTGGTCAGTAACAAACTAGACTATAGCCATAAACTGTACTGTACCTGCCAATTTGAACTGGGCTATATGGACTATAGACTACAAAACTGTCAAATCTGTCAAAATGAACACACATGCAACACAACCTGTATACCTGTATCGATAATTCTGTAAATATCCTAAATATCCAGAGACACATCCACTTTACTGTACATAGTACTATTACTTTACCCACTGTATACACACACATTGCACAGTTAGAAAAGGAGTTGGCAGCAGAGCATTTTGCTGCAAGTTGTACTTGTACATTGGGCAAAATAAACTTGAACTTGAACACATAATGCCTCACCTCACCACAGATTAATGTCAGGGATGTGCTTGAATTGCCTCACATTACGCTGCAATGTGGGGTTGTATTGGAGACAGTTTCAGTCTTAGATCGTTTTCCACACATTGTCTGTGCCTGTACTTTGGCTTCATGCTGGTGAGAGCTGAGAACCCAGTCTCACATAGGTAAGTTGGGCATCAAAGTCTTAATGGCGCGATTTGCCAATTGAGGATGCTCTGCGCGCAAGGCAATCCTGAAATCTGGCAGCGCCTTCTGATTGAACTCAATTTTCATTGCCCCGTTGGTGGATATCTCAATGAGGCTCTCTCGCTCAGACATAGGTAGGTGGCATGAGTTGTTGGAAGAAAAGGGATAACGAATCCAGTTCTCTCTGTCGTCTGTTTCAGGGAAGTACCTGCGTAATTGTGCAGCCAGCTCGCCGAGGTGTTCCCCTATGTCACATTTGACACTGTCGCAAGTCTGAGTTTTTTGCACACACAAAATCGTGCAATGATGGGAACACTTGAGTGTCGTTCACAGTCAGACCAGAGTTCCAGGTTTTTAATCATGGCCTCAATTTTGTCCCGCACATTGAATATCATCGCTGAGAGGCCCTGCAGTCCGAGATTCAGTTCATTCAGGCGAGTAAAAATATCCCCCAAATAGGCCAACCTTGTGAGCCAGTCATCGTCAGGCAACTTGTCCGACAAATGAAAAGGGTGGTCAATGAAGAACATTTTAAGCTCGTCTTTCAATTGAAAAAAACATGCCAAAACTTTCCCCCTTGATAGCCACCGCACTTCAGTATGGAGTAAAATGATCGCTGCCCAAGGCGTGAGTTCAGGGGCCTTGCTTTAAGGCATTCCCTTGGCAGCAAGCGCTTCTCTGTGGATGCTGCAGTGTACCCAAGTGGCATCAGTTTCCAGCGGTTTGCAGAAGAGGATGTCTTCTTGAATAGACCCCCATGAATATACCTGACATATACAAATAGCTGAGCCAGGCCCGCTACATCAGTTGATTCGTCCAACTGTAATGCATAGAATTCACTGGCTTGTATGCAAAGTAGTAGCTGTTTCAAAATGTCTGCTGACATGTCACTGATGCGTCGTGACACAGTGTTGTCTGATGAAGGCATCTTCCGAAAAATCTGTTTGGCCTTTTCCCCCAACATTTTCTCAGCCATGTCCATAGCAGCGGGGACAATGAGGTCCTCCACAATAGTGTGAGGCTTGCATGACTTTGGTGTTTTCCTGGAGCAGGGGTCTGTGGCTCTTGGGCTGCTTTGTCATCACTGTCCATATTGGTGGCAGCTTGGCTAGCAGCACCAGTAGAGCTACAGCTAGATTAGATTAGATTAGATTAGATTCAACTTTATTGTCATTGTGCAGAGTACAAGTACAGAGACAACGAAATGCAGTTAGCGTCTAACCAGAAGTGCAAAAAAGCAGAAAAGTGCAGTGTGAACAATATATACAGGTAGTGCAGTATAAGTATAAGTAGTGCAGTGTAGCAGTATATGTATTAGCAGTAACATTATAAGCAGAATAAATAGAATGCAGTATGAACAGTATAAGCAGCATATGAGCTGTATAGGCAGTGCAGTATAAGCAGTATATATGTATTAACAGTAACATTAAAGCAAAGTAGATAAACAAAATAAATATGGAATGCAGTATGAACAGTATGAACATATATGTACAGTATGTACAGATGTGCAGTGTATTTTGCTAGCACCAGAACTGGTGGTCATACCTGTATGACCTGAGCAGCTGGTCCCAACAGCAGGAGATTCATTTGTAGTACCAGTACAATTTTCTGTTGCCACTCTGGGTGTGGGCTGAACTTTTTTTTTTTTCCACAAATTAGCGGTGTAAAACAAGCTTACATGTCAGTGATGAAGAGCATGTATAACGGCAATTTTGTATTCCTTGGCGCGAGAGCATAAACACTGTTGTGATTGGTCAAGAGGTGTCTGCTCTCGTGCACTCATAGGGCACGGGAAGATATTTGCGCTAAATTTAAGAATATAAAAAATATAATATTTATTTATATTTTTTAATTTAGCCACGGCAGTTAAAGTCCATACATTTATATATTTGTTACCGAGGGCATCAGCTGATGCAAGGTTACACCGTGTGTGTGTGTGTGTGTGTGTGTGTGTGTGTGCGCACGTGCGTGTGAGAGAGAGAGACAGAGAGAGAGCGAAACGACAATGAGAGTGCATGAGACGAAGCGAGAGAATACTTCCATCACCATACGTCTAATCAATGATTACGTAACGAAAAGAGCTACTTAAATGTAGCCGATTCAAGGTTACAATTGTGGCTTTTGCATGGCATCAAGTTTCTCTCGCACTACGACACAAGTTTTCTCTTTTGAAAACAGGATCAGTACTGCCTTTATTACACACATATGAAGTATTCTTGATTACACACACATCAATCTACTGGAGTGTCCCTACATAGTGATAGGAGACCTATCGAAACACAACGCACCATATCTTCAGGCCTGTTCAGTCATAGTGAAGGCAGAGTTGTCTGTCTGCCCCCCGTCCCCCCCTCCCCACACACAAGCACACACACACACACACATGCACACACACACACACACACACACACACACACACATACACACACACACTTACAGGCAGGCAGACATGAGCGTGAGCTGGCCCAGAGCGCCAAGCACCAGCCTTGACACAACACAAAGGCCAGGCTAACCTTTAAATCTGTGAAACCGCTCCCAGGAACTGCAGGCATTGATTTGTGTGGAGAGCACATGTGCGTGCATGCGTGCGTGCGTGCGTGCGTGTGTGTGCGCGTGCGTGCGTGCGTGAGTGTGTGCGTGCGTGTGTGTGTGTGTGCGTGTGCATGCGTGTGTGTGTGTCTGTAGTTACATTATCTATCTTCTTAATGAGTGAAGTCAAAGGAGGGCCAGATGGAGTCATTTTATCTGCATATCCTTCATCACTTTAGTTTTCTTTCGGGACGTCTTGGAGGATGCTGTTGGGATGCAAGTCGGCAATGATACGTCATTGATTTCAGACTCTGTGTCTCAAGACTTCTATTTCGGGGCTGTCAAATTAAAGTTTATTTTGTTGAATCTTTTTCTGTATTTGCATTAATAAGCATTTCTCTCTCATGTCAAAGCACCGCCATTAGAATGTGGGACACACTTTGGAAGTCAAGAATTTAAATCATTAGTTCTGAGCAAGAAGCTAATCTATGCTCGGATGCCCGTGACTGTTTAGCATGATAGTGAAGAGACTTGAGGGAGGACAACATTACCTCCTCCCACCCCATGAGCCTCTTTACTCTCTCATCCGCCCCCATCACCGCCCTGTCCCTGTCCCTGCGGTCCCTCCTTCTGGAGAGATGCGCATCATGACTCCTCTCCCTTTGCACTGCTGAACAGCTCAGCTCATTACCATACATCTGAATGCTTTATCATTTCCTGTGAATGCATTTTCATAATTCACCCCTCATTTTGCTCTTCACTGGTGGTTAAACGGGGGATCAAGCATGTCATTTCAGCGTGCTTGGGGCTAGCAGTCAGAGGCAGCCTAGGTGTGTGTGTGTGTGGGGGGGGAGGGTTAGGTCCCTGGACACAAGCTGGAATTAAATCAAAAGTGCTTTTTGAAATGAAATATATATATATATATATATATATATATATATATATATATATATATTTTTTTTTTTTTTTTTTTTTTTTTTTTTTTTTTTTTTTTTTTTCCCCACATAGTTTTTGTTACCTGTAATACTGGTTTTATTGAATAGCACCCTAACTCCAGCTCCATGACGGATATTATTCATTTGGAGTTGGCCTTACCTCAGATCATGGTCTGTCCTTTGTATAAGACCCACATATCATAGCTGGCCTGGCTCAAAGGACAAGGATTAAGCCTCTGGATCACCTTTTATATGAGTTTTAGAAGTTGAAAAGTCCGGTCTGAAGGTTGAAAGTTTGCTGTGTATTGGCTATGACTTAATTAAATACTGTCTTTGTTTTAACAATAAATAATGTTTTTTTTGTCAACTATGTTGTGGAATATTGTCACTTTTTGTCACTATGTATTACTTATTATTGAATTGTTGTTGCTGCTGTTGTTGAGAGTGGAGCAAGATCCCAAAACATTTCACTTACAATTCAATTACAACTGTATACATACAAGCACTTTCTTAAAGAGTACATTTGCAAACCAATTACTCTATTGTTAACAGAAGTTGAGACCCTGCGTGATTCACACTGTCGGTTATTTTGTAGGCTAATTGATATTCTATGAACATTATCCCTTACATATTAGACATTGTGATACTATTATTCTGTTGGATAGGGTGCATGCATTTATTTTTGATACTGAGACTTCAGTCAGCTATTCAACAGGACTGTTTGGGAAGGTAAATCACATATACTAAATCATTTATTTCGCGTACCCCCTGGATCGATCCACGTACCCCCGGTTTGCCGTTTTGAAACTATTCACACATTTACAATCACCTTGAATAACCAAAGCAACAGAGGATGAGTCACAGCAGACATCGTCCTGTTGTAGAGAGGGACTATTTAATCAGAGCGTTTGTTTGATGCCATAATCACAGTGTAATCTATGACTTCAAGGCAGATCCACAATCCCCTGCTGGGCGGTGTTTTATGTATTCACTGATAATATCGTGTCAGAGTTAAAAAAGAGGGAATAATTCAATTTAGCTCCGTCACAGCCTGAACTGCACATTAAACTAGGAAAAAGAGTATGAAAGTGAATATTAAGGCAGAGAGAGAAAGAGAGAGACAGAGACAGAGACAGAGACAGAGACAGATAGATAGACTTTATTCCCAACTGGCAGAGCCAAGTCGGGTAAGATATCCTGCAGAAGATTGCTGTTTCAATTTCCTCTCCCTCTAATAGTTTAACGAATACGGGAACAACGTTATTGTACATCAAATCCTGATATGATCTGATATCTTTGGGGAGAAGATGAAGATGGAGAGGGAATAACAAAACACTTTTTATGGCTTTCAACTTCACTTTAGTGTGTGTGTGTGTGTGTGTGTGTGTGTGTGTGTGTGTGTGTGTGTGTGTCTGTGTGTGTGTGTGCACACCAGTTGACCATCTGGGTTTATAAATTAAGCATGACAGTCAGGTACAAATCCAATGAATCTTTTTATTTGGGAAAAGGCAAATATGTGTGTCATGTCACTGAGAGAGAAGACAACAGAAATAAGAAAGTGCACTTTTAAATCCCTGTAGTCATCTTTGCTTCAGTTGACATTGTCTCTTAGCTAAACACAGCTGTGTTGTTTCCCTTTGAAGATTACGTTAGAGGGATGAAACCGGACATAACAGCTGGAGAGAGACTTGCTTGTTTCTCAGAGGGGGTCGTCTGTCCTCTGTGTTTTGGCACTTGTGGAATAAAGTTATTGTTGTTGTCTCTCTAATTCCCTATCAGTGTGTGAGTCAACAAAGCTATATTCCTGTCACCTTGAACATGATTATGCTGTCAATGCAACTTGATTTATTTTCACTCCGAGACAATATTATTCACATCACAACATGCTACTCTAACACCAAAGAAGCTCGTGTTTTTTTTTTGTTTTGTTTGTTCTCGCTCTTATAAAGGGAACTTGCTTGTGTCTACAGTACTATCCAATCTCCATTCGCACACAATTGTTCTCTTCTCTATTTTCTCTTCACTATGTTGTCTGACTCTTACCCAGTAAGTCCCTAGCTGTTATTGTGAACCAGCTCCTCTCTGAGCATACACTATGGCCACCCCCTAGCTGAAGACATGAGGTTGTGGGCAGCTCACACCTCCCTGACCACTACCTCATCCCCTGAATAGATGTGCCAGGCTCTTGAGATAATAACAATAGGTAAAGCATGTGAATATGTTTGTCAGTGGAGGCTCCCGTAATTAAGGTAAAAAATATGTTTGAATTGCACATTGGGCCTGATTAAAACCAGGGGCCTGATTAAAACCGGTGTTGAGGGCTTGATTAAAACCAGAACAGTGATTAGAAAAATTAATGGCTTCCAGTCACATGTGTTGGATTGTGTGTGTGTGTGTGTGTGTGTGTGTGTGTGTGTGTGTGTGTGTGTGTGTGTGTGTGTGTGTGTGTGTGTGTGTGTGTGTGTGTGTGTGAGTGTGTGTGTGTGTGTGTGTGTGTGAGTGTGTGTGTGTGTGTGTGTGTGTGTGCGTTTGTGTTTGTGTTTTATGGACCGGGCCATTGGGTGTTCGTAGTTGCCCTTTGGGAGTGCAGGGTAATTGTTTTACTGTGTTTTATGTGTTTGCTTAATCTGCTCATCGACACCATCTTTATTGGCTGGGCGATCCCTCCGTCTGATCAATATCACTCCTGCCTAACAGGCTCATAAAACACCACTTCTACAGGCTCCCTAGTCAAAGAGAAGGAGGGAGGTCATCTCTTTCTTCCTCACCTTCCCTCTCTGTCCTCTGTTGCTTTCCTGTTCAACCAGCCATCTACCTACAGTGCCTGCCTCCTCTCCACACTGTTTGGCCAGACATGACATGGTAATCACAGACAAGAGTATTGATTTCCGAAGATGCAGTGCACTAGTATGTGATTGTCAATAGAAATGCCATGGCTGGAACCGTGATATGATCTTGATTCAGTTTTAATCCCAGTTGTGAAAGAGGCCCTCTCTGTATCCTTATGCTGTAGGAGCTGTGAAGAACTCCTTCAAGGTTCTGTGGAATCTTGAGTAGAATCCAATAAAGATTATCGGTGTAAGATTCAGAACAGAGTCTTGTGGCCATGGAGAAGATCAAGGACAGTGTGTGATTGTACAGTATGGTGAAGCTATTATTGGACGTGACAGGTTTTTACAGTCAGGCTGTTAGGATCATGGTATCGGTTAATTGACGGACACACAGGGGGAACAGTATTGATTTGTTCAAGTGTGTGTGTGTGTGCGTGTGCGTGTGTGTGCGCACGTGTGAGTGTCAGTGTCTGTGTCTGTGTTCTGTGTCTGTGTCTATGTTTATATCAGAGGGTTAAGGAGGTTAACCATGGCCTGATAGAGTATGAGATCATTTCTCCCGACCCCGTCACAGGTCAGTTTATCTCCAGATCCCTGGAGGGACATTGTCAACTCTAGATCCTATCCCACTGTGGTCTTCTTTTCACTGGAATGCACCAGCGGAGTTTGGTGGAAGTGGACATTGGAGGATGAGCTCACAAATGTGTTTGATACCATTCCTCATTCAAAGCCATGTATTACAGTGAGTCTGTCCTCCGATTTCCGCCAGCCCCCCCCCTTGAATGCACCATCTCCAATATCGCTCCATAGCTACTGGGTGACATCATCACTTATTCTCAGCCATGACTTTGTTCCCTTCATCATGATACCATCGCAGGTACAAGCAATGAAAGGAGACATGAGAACGATTAAGTGTACTTACAAAGGTATAGCTGCCGGTTCAAAAATATCTTAATTGATTGCCAATTCCAATGTCTGATATTGGTAAAAAGTCATTATTTGTTATTTTTGTTCCACCACAGCAAATCTCGCTCACATGTTTGTCCTTGGCATTCTCGTAGTCCTTGGTCCTTAGGTTTATACCACTCTGTAGACTTGAGAGGCTCATAGAAAGGGCGATGTCATACTTAGCATTCAATCCCCACAATCCCTCCGGGTCAGCCGGAGCTCTGCCCTTCCAGACATCTGGCCATCCATCAGGATATAAGTATCTGTCAGCTGTTATTATGGCTGACACAAACCTCACTCAGCTATCAATACTGCTGCACATCATCCAAATAAGATAAACGTTAGGGATGCATCAACAACAACAACAGCAACAACAAAAACAACAATAAGAACCAACTAAAGCAACAGAGATGAACTGTGTCTGGGCTATCTCTATTTTCATTGGATAAGAATGGTGTTGGCTATAATAATGAAATCATGAAGAGAAACACTGTGTGTGCTGAAGATATGAAAAGGATTTATTGCTATATTACCACATGTTGTGTGAAATTGTTTTTGGGATGTAAGGTCCCGTGTATTACACCTATATTACAGTAGAGGGGTCTTGACACATAATAATGTTTTTTGTGTTCAGTAATATTTTGAAAAACACAAATTCAATCCACTAAAACAATGTGTATAACAGAACAACTGGCAATATCTACTGTATGAATGGAAGACACAAAAAAGGAAAACATCCAAAACTCAAATAAAAAAAAAAAAGATCTCTGATTTGTATACATGTGGGGTAAGCAAGCTTCTAAAAGATGTCGGACGCTGCAGTAATCGTATCAGTTATACATCTGTGACTGTCTGGTTGTATTACCGGTAACACTGATAATACACGCTCTCTGTATCTGTGTGATAGGAACATTGTCTGTTTATCACAGCACAAACTTTCTCAGCTCCACTACACTAGGTGGTTTACAATCAGTCCTCTCATCTGGAGTAAACACACTGTTAACCTTCAAATCATGATAAATAGCCACTGTACACCACACTTAAATTCTCTGTAAAGGACAAATTTTAAAAAGGCTCATTTGAAAACTGCTTTACATGCTCCCGATGCCCTCACCAAATGAAGATTAATCTTGATAATTGGCATGCGCTTTTTTCCAGGAGTAATTCATGCATGTGGTTCAAGGATGAGAGCTCTCTGTTGAGACTGCTTCCCCTGATTAGACAATCAACATGTCATCTGATCCACACAGACTCTGAGAGGGGAACCCTGGGAGATGCAGTTATGTTCAATTCCTTGTGCATGCTAATAAGCTGTGTGTTCCGCTCTCAGCCCCTCCACTCAGAGCACATTTCTGTGGGGACCTTGGAGGCAGTATGGCGAGTTCTCAAGTGCTTATTCTCATTTACCCTCGATGTAAGGGGTGGAGAGAAGTTTATGTGTGTTGTTCTCTCTCTCTCTCTCTCTCTCTCTCTCTCTCTCTCTCTCTCTCTATCACTCTCTCTCCATCCCCTTTACCTCCCTCTCTCCTCTCCATCTGTCTTCTGATAACAGTAGGGTCCTTTTCAACATTCAGATGCTGACCCTGGTCTCTCCCCCCTTCTCTTTCCCCTGTTCCTCTCTCTCTCTCTCTCTCTCTCTCTCTCTCTCTCTCTCTCTCTCTCTCTCTCTCTCTCTCTCTCTCTCTCTCTCTCTCTTTCTCTCTCTCTCTCTCTCTATCCCCCTCTCTTCCTCCCCCCACCTCTCCTCTTCTTTCCCCATCAAGTGTCCCGATGGGCTGCGGCCGATGAAGGACGGCTCGGGTTGCTATGACTACTCAAAGGGCACAGACTGCACGGACGGCTTCAACGGAGGCTGTGAGCAGCTGTGCCTCCAGCAGCTGGTGCCTCTGGCAGAAGACCCAGGCTCCAGCAATGTCCTCATGTTCTGTGGGTGAGTATTACGCTACACAGTTTTAGCAAAGCCTCTTTGAAGGAAGCTGGGTTCATTCTGCCGCCATCTTGTAACGCCACTTTGGGTGCTTATTTTCATTGAGGAGACAGGTTACCTAAAAACAACGCCACAAAAACTTCTCTCAAACCAAATTGATACAGATTAGCAACTTCATATCACTATTTGACAATTCAACAATTAATTTGTTATAATGGCTTAAAAAGACACTTTTTTTTTTTGTTTGCCTTGCCTTCCTTACCTCCTGCCATAGTCGTACACACGCATTGCAAGGGAACGGCGTGAGAAAGACACAATCCTGCTTTGTAATTTGTCGGAAATACAGTGCCCTGCATAAGTAATGGGACAGTGAAGCATGCTCTACACTCCAAAACATGAGGATACACAAACGGCACACAAATACCATCAAATAAAAGCTGTGAATCTCTACTTTAACCTCATAGTAATTGTTTGATTTAAAATCCAAACTTTTGGAGTGTAGAGCCAAAAGATGAGAACATGCTTCACTGTCCCATTATTTACACAGTCTCTCACAAAACCAACGTGCAAATGTGAATCAAAGGAGTAGCACACCTCTAGCACATACAAGCTCGGGTGTTAGGCATGTGTTGATGACATACTACACAGCATACAGTACAACGTTGCTGGGGATGTTCCCATTGGGGTGATACCCAGCAACATGTTAATGTTCTGTAAGTGAGTATAAAGGGATTTTCAGTAGCTAACGTTCTACACATACAACAAGGTTGTCAGATATGAGCATCATTCTCTGAAGGCTCCTAGAATGCATTCATGTTGTGTGGACGAGTGGTGTTGCTTTCTGGGCCCACAATACACATACAATACACGATGTTCCCAGGTAAGCCCACTTCTTGTGGCTGAAATGGACTAGTACCCAAGGCAAGATCAATGGTTTGAGTACACTCCTCCATAAATAATTTGTGAACGCTGCAGGGATGGTCATTATTTTTGCATTATTTTTGTATTTTATCTTTATCTAAACCCCAATCCATAATAAATACCTTCCAAATAATGGACACCAACTAAAAAATATGACATATTTTCATTATTTATTTAACAAAAGTGGTTTATTTAACAAAAACTCTGATTTCCTGTGTGAAAACATATGTGAACCTCTTCGGTCAGTAGCTTGTTACACCTCCATTAGCAGCGATAAGTTGGAGTAAACATTTTGTATATCCACTAATCAGTCTCTGACATCTGTTTTAAGGGTTTTTTGCCCACTCCTCCTTACTGAACTCAGCCAATTGAGTGAGCTTTGAGGGGTGTCGGGCATTAACTGCCCACTTCAGGTCCTGCCACAGCATCTCGGTTGGATTTAAGTCAGAACTTTGACTTGGCCAATCCAAAACACAAATCTTCTTTCTCCTGAGCCATTCTTTGGTAGATTTGCTTGAATGCTTTGGGTTGTTGTCTTGTTGGGAGACCCATTTTCAGCCCAGCTTTAGCTCCTTGACTGATGGCTTGACGTTCTGTTCAAGAATCTCCTAGTATACCTCAGAATTCATTCATCCCTTAATGATGCAGAGTCGTCCAAGTCCAGAGGAGAAAAAGCAGCCCCAGATCTTGACATTCCCACCACCATGCTTGACTGTTGGGATAAGGTTCTTTTGGTAGGAGGCAGTGTTGGGTTTTCGCCAAACATAGTGGTTTTGATTGTGACCAAAAAGGTCAATTTAGTTTTCAGAGAACAGACTTCCAGAAACCTTCAGGCATGTCCAGGTGGTCTCTGGAAAAGTTAAGACGGGCAGTTTGGTTCTTTTTTGACAGCAGATGCTTCTTCCTAGCAACCCTCCCATGAAGGCCATTTCAATTCAGTGTTCTTCTTATTGTTGAAGCATGCACAGTTACCTGAGATGCAGCAAGGGAGGTCTGCAAATCTCAAGATGTTATGGTTGGGTTGGCTTTTACCTGATTTATTATTTTTCTTGTGGCTCTTGGGGATATTTTGGAAGGGTGTCCACTTCTAGGCTGAGTTGCTGTCATGTTAAATGCTCTCCATTTGTAAATGATTACCTCACAGTGGACTGATGGAGCTCAAATCTTGTTGAGATGATTGTATAGCCTTCCCCAGACTGATGTGCTCTCACTACCCTCTTCCTGATGTCCTCTGAGATCTCCTTTCCTCTCTGCATGGTGTGTTTTGCATTCACCTGTATGGGTAACACAAAACTGACCAGGTTTCTTGTCTCTATTTGAGTCCTGCTCAAACTCTTTCCGAAAGATCTCTCCTTAGATTGGTTCAATTGGTACCCAATTATTTACCCACCTGATTCTACTTAACTACTTGATTTAACCAATGCAACTTGGGGTTCACTTATTTTTGCACCTGCACTAAATTCTTTATAATTTAGTTTTTCTACTACACACATTATTTCCTCTAAACCAACATATGGAATTGGTAAATATATACCTGTTTTGTCAGATAAAAAAGACTGATTGAATAAAGATTTCATGGCAAAAGCTAAAAATAATATATCATCACAATATCTTCACATATTTTCAAGGAGCACTGTAGCCTACTGTACTGATAGCAACAGATAGATTGCATTTTTATTTGATTTTCAACCATACCTCAGCATGAGATTAAATGCATAGCATTCAGCCTTGTGAGACTGCCAGACTATTTGTCTGTTTATTTAATTTGCATTTAAGTGAATGTGTGTATTGTGCATCTCAGCCATTTCTGCGGTTGAGAACGCTGACGGTGCGAACAGCCACCGTCTTTAACGCAGGCAGTATGCTTAAATGTCTGCCGTGCTTACTTAAGGGCTTTTCATTTGAAAGATTAGACAGCAAAACAATACATATTTATGCAATCCATTAGACCGGTGAGCTGCGTATGCTTTTTCCACTGGGACATTCCACTTCCAACCTCTACTGCTCAATATGTGTGTGTGTGTGTGTGTGTGTGTGTGTGTACCCTGTGTGTATCCATAAGTCGGTTCACATCTCTGTCCCCCCTCCCCCTCTCTCAGGTGCGTGCAGGAGTACAAGCTGGCAGCTGACGGGCGCTCCTGCCTCCTGCAGACAGAGAACTGCCAGGGTCCAAAGTGCCAGAGGCATGACGTCCGTTTCAATGACACTCTGTTTGGGGAGATGCTGCATGGATACAACAACAAGACCCAGCAGGTCAACCTGGGCCAGGTCTTCCAGATGACCTTCCGGTAAGTTCCCACTGGCCTGAAGGGACCCAATGACACACAGTTATACTGGATATGGCCGGTGTGCTATGGCTTGGTGACATGTGTGTTATCAAATTTTCATGGGAGATCATGGAGAGTCCATATCAAAACGATGGTACCTCTTTGTGGCATGTATGCTTGACCCCTCTGACTGTTGGGGTGTTGCCCAGGAGGTATTATGCCACCTAGTGAGATGTTGTTTTGCCACTTGGTGACATGTAACACTCACTGTTGTGTTGTTGTTGTTGTTGTTGTTGTTTTTTTTCTTCTCTTCACCATTTGATGTTTACCCGAGGTGGCGTGACAAAGACAAAGGAGTTTGCTAAAACAGAAAAAAAAAAAAAAAAAAAAAAGACTGGCATGCTTTCTAGGTCGTCTTTACAGAGATGAATCGCGGTTTTGTTTGTTTGTTTATCTGTACAGTACTGCACTGTATCTCACTGCATGTGAATTATAGCGTACACTCCCATGTAGTTAAATTCAGCATATGGTTTCCCTAGAGCACAGGTGTCAAACTCATTCCATGGAGGGCCGAGTGTCAGCAGGTTTTTGGTTTTTCCTTTCAATTAAGACCTTGTCAACCAGGTGAGGGGAGTTCCATACTAATTAGTGACCTTAATTCATCAATCAAGTAGATGGGAGGAGCAAAAACCTGTAGACACTCGGCCCTCCATGGAATGAGTTTGACACCTGGCTCTAGAGCAATACCTGTGGTGTGTCTGATAGTGGGCCACCTGGTCTCTGATCTCCCTCCACCACACACTATACATGAAGAACTCCAATGAGATCATAGACGTTAGGATTCACAGAACACCTTCCATGGGTCACAGAAAGGGGGTGTCACCATCAGTAAATGTCCCGTCCTGTTTTATCAGTGGTTTGAGTATGAGATATGCAGCTATCCGGCGTGGCCATCCTGTGTGCAGCAGCTCTGGGACGCTGTGTGAAGTTGCTCCATTAGTTCTGTGAGAGTGGTGAGATTCAAAGTGATTCCCATTGCAGAGCTGCGCCGTCAGGCCTCTGAGAGCCCCTGTGTCTGTCTGATAATAAAGACAAATGTTACCTGCAGGGATAGGCAGCCAAAATCAAAGACAGCGAGGACGGACTGTCTGTCTTACACACCCACCCACACCCACACCCTCACCCGCACACGCGCATGTGCACGCGCACACGCACACGCACACGCACACGCACACACACACACACACCATATTCACAGAGGCCTAGTTGCAGCTCTAGACTTCATCAGATGTATCATGTGAAGCGTGGTTGATGAGGTGGAGGTCCAGTGATTAGGCTAGCATTAGCAGTCCAGACAATTGTCTGACTCCAGCAGGTCAAGACAGTCTTCTCCTCCCGAGACACATCGATCAGACTGAATTGTTTTTATGAATTATATTGCTGTTAACCTTAATGGAATAAACCATATAATGTCTTAAAGGCGTTCTCTCACTCTATCGTGTGTGTGTGTGTGTGTGTGTGTGTGTGTGTGTGTGTGTGTGTGTGTGTGTGTGTGTGTGAGTCTGTGTGTGTGTGTGTGTGTGTCTGTCTGTGTCTGTGCATGCATGTGTAGGCGTGTGTGTGATTGTGTGTACGTATATATAACATACATTTGGGCTAAGCAGCAGAAACTGACTCACACATTGCTTGATCGATGGCTTGTCTGAATGCCTGCCTGTCTGATGTAGCTGACCCAGCAGAGGTCATGACAGCGGCACAGTAAAGATGCTGAGACAGGATGTCTCGTCTACCTGTAACAGTCATCTCGCAGGTATATTTCACAGCTAGAGAGAGAGAGAGAGAGAGAGAGAGAGAGAGAGAGAGAGAGAGCAAGGGAAGGGTCCTGTGTTTCCCTCCAGCAACAACACCATTTACCCCTGCTGGGTAATAGCGTGGTGGTTGAGGATCCGGTTATTCAGAGTGCCTCTGCTGCAATTTGTTTCATGCATTTATCTTCCTTCAAGTGATGAATTTCTCTGGACAACAAAAATGTCTCCCTGCTGCTTGTGATTGGACCACACAAAGGTATTTTAATGGAACCGTTTTTTTTTTTTTTTTTTTTTTTTTGTAACTAGCTGCTTTTATTGGAGAAGAAACGTTGATCATGGAGCGAGTTAGAATAGGAGAGAGTGATTGCTATGCTCTCTGTGTTTTGTGTGTAAGTTTGGAGCTCTCTGAACAGAGCTCTCTCGTCCATTTGAGTGCTTGGCATTCTCTAAAATAAGCAATGTGAAGATTGCAGTGCATCACGGTCAATGCACTTGTAATTGAGGGTTAAGTGGTCGAAGCACTACAGGGATTAGAATGGACACTGCTGTAAAGTTTACAGTAGTGGAGTGGTGAAGCAGCTGTCTTCGAGGGAATCCGTCACTTGTTGATAAAAGCACCACATTTGGCACAGAGGTAGATTTATGCACCCTGAACACATTTCGTCATGGCAGATGTGGCCCCTGGAGGCTGTAGTAGCCATGTTTCTAAACGGCCTCCAATGGTAACACTATTTTACAAACCATTTTTCACAGTGTCTTTTTTTTTTGTTAATATCACCACATTTGGCACAGAGGTAGATTTATGTACCCTGAAAAGATTAAGATATGGAGGCGCCGCAGATTTGGCCCCTGAAGGCAAGAGCAAAATGGCCTACTAATACTACTGCTACTGCTACTGCTACTGCTGCTGCTACTGCTACTGCTGCTACTACTACTAACTACTACTACTACTACTACTACTACTACTACTACTATTGCTACCTACGTATTTCTATTACATTGTGCCTCTAGTCTATGAATAATGATATGAGTACCAATGGTAATTGTGATACTGTTCACAACCACACAGTTGAGAATACCTCAGGGAAACCCAGAAGGGGTTTCTCATTAGTGTTCCCAGACACCCAGCCCCACACACACACACACACACACACACACACACACCGAACGTTGTCTCCATGGAAGACGGCAGAATGTTTTTTACGGGGGTGCATGTTATCTCCAGTGAGAAGGCTCCTGGTGAACACTGGCATCACTCACACTTTAGTATGGATATGAATCCTACTATGAGACCAGTCTGGGGGTGTGTCACACTGTGACAGAGTACAACAGCGGCCTGAATCGCTGTGTTTTCATTTCCGTTAACACAAGTTGTGCTGCCCTCAGGGTGACATCTTCTCTTAGGTTGTTATGGTGCCTGGCCGTCCATCTTGACAATGTCATTGCTCAGCAAAAGAGCAGAAGGGATCCAAGTGTTGAGCATAGAATAGAGATAGTGTTTTTACTCTAATGGCACTCAAGATAAAGGTTGGAACTAAATGGCTTCTACAATTACCTAAAAAGAGGAGAGGTTATTTAATTGTTGGAATATGAGCATATCATTAAGTCCTTAGCCTATCTATATAGCATTAAACACCATACTCTACATGCAGTTTGATAAGCCTAATGAGGCTGTTGAATATATTAAGAGCTGAGGAACAGGGCAAAAATGAGAAATTCATTGTTTTCTCGACACGTGTCTTTTGGTAATCTGTCTTCCCGGAATTGAAAGCCACCAACGCATATTATCCTTCAGATTCCCTCACGCACTTCTGATCAAATGCGTGTGCAGTATTACTGTATGTCATTTCATCAAAGCTCTCCATTCCCCTTATCAAGACTCATTCAGTCTTTTGTCTCTTGAATAATACGGAGCACTCTTCAATTGTTTTAATTATTTGTCTGAGCGTTGTAAGGCCCACTCCAGTTAGAAAGACACAGGGAAATGGCAGTGCGTATTCTAGTCATGTGTCTTTGATATGGAGATTTAGACCCCATCGCCACCCACACAAACCCATGCGCACACACACGCACGCACACACACACACACGTGCACGCACGCACGCGCACGCACGCACGCACACACACTCTCTCTCTCTCTCTCTCTCTCTCACACTGTCTTTCCTCCCACCCTTGCATCCATAGTCCGGAGTGAAATATAGGAGATTGAAGTGACTTTCATTATTTAGCCCTGAGCGCAGGTAGGTGGTGTTTTATATTACATATTGCCTCTGTTTTATGATCTTGTTGGGCATACAGTGTGATTCAAATAGGTCTCACTGTAGACAGTCCTATGTGCACACATCTCTTTTTATGAAAATTGTACTGCGATACAATCCAGTAAATGTATGCTCAGGAAATCACCATATACATTGTTATGTGAGTGTTATCGCTGGGAACAAGTCTGTTACAATTTGAATTTAATATACAGCAGTTCAATGATCGGCAAATAAAAAAATTATGTGATAGATATGAAACAGAGTTAGCTGTCAGATCAAGTTGTGTTCAGGTGGGGTGAACGTGGTTGTTACTACAGCGACTAGATTGTGACTTGACGGATCATCTACACAGGTTCAAAACCAACTGCCAGTTGAAGCGACAACCTCCTTCCTTCTTCCCAAAGCACCTCTACCTTTGGTGTTAGTTGTGCTATTTGATGCTAGCTCCACCTAGCTGTCCAAAGAGCTTCTGCCATTTTGGTGCAGACTTGAAAATACTGTCACTTGGAGAAAACTGAAGAGGCGAAACTGCATGTGAGGCTTACTTATGCTGATCAAGGCTCGTTTGAAGCTGGATTGCCACACATACTTCTAGCAGTTGTCTGTGGGACCTTTAGGGTGACAATATATCCCGGTGTGTGAGAGCTGTTGATGCCCATCCCATCAACACACAAGGCCTGTGTGTGTGTGTGTGTGTGTGTGTGTGTGTGTGTGTGTGTGTGTGTGTGTGTGTGTGTGTGTGTGTGTGTGTGTGTGTGTGTGTGGGTGGGGTCACGGGGGAGTGGGGGATTGGGAGGGTTGAAGGAGGAGTGATGAAAGCCATCCATCAGGCCTGACGACGTCGTATGGCCTTGTCACCAGCGAACCCTCGGCCCTTTTTAAGGCATTCGCCGTCCGGCCACTCTGGGGACGCAGGAGATAAAAAAGAGAGACAGAGCTCAACTATAACAGCAGACACTCAATCACCCAGCTCTCACACACTCAGCAGGGGAGACACATAACACACACACACACACACACACACACAAACTTTTCTGGAGTTAGAATAGGATTTCCAGTGTTGTTCTGTGTTGCACTGAGGGAAAGAAAGGTATCTGAATGGGAAGCAGAGAGAACAGGTGTGTGATTAAGTGAGGTAGAGTTGCCACAGCAACAGACGAAGGCCAGAGGCTAAGTTATTAACAACAGAGAGTTGGGGTTATCCATCATACATATTGCCCCTTTTTCATCCTGCTGATCAATGCTGCTTTCTGCTCCTATCTGGGCAAACTGACCTGCAGAAGAAGAAATTGTCGGATGTGAATATAAACTCTTGACTACAGCATTGCACTGTATTTAATCAAAGAGGTGAGAGGAAGAGAGTCCACTATGACGGTGGAGAAGAGGGAAGAGAAATAGAGAGAGATGGATAGAAGGAGGGAAAAGAGTGAAAGTAAGACAGATTACATATAAAGAGAAGTGAGAGAGAGAGAGAGAGAGAGAGAGAGAGAGAGAGAGAGAGAGAGAGAGAGAGAGAGAGAGAGAGAGAGAGAGAGAGAGAGAGAGAGGAGTAAGAAGAAGAAGAAGGAGGAGAAGAAGAGGAGGAGACACACTCATCTCTTATCCCCCCCCCTCCCCCCCCCCCTCCCATCTCTGCCTCCATGGGCACTAACACAAGCTCTCCATGTCCCCAACTCAGTTCTAGCATTTATCTCTGTGGTGCAGTAGTCTTCTCCTGGGGAGTTTTGTCAACACACATTGCCAACACACACACACACACACACACACACACACACCAGCGGCTCTCCAACATAATGAGTTGCCCTGAGACTCTCACACTGACTACTCAGGTGAAGGGTTCAACTCGAGCATGCGCCAGATGCGGCCCGAGGCTTCCATTCGGAACACTTAACTTTCACTCTCACTTCACTGTTGGTCTGACTGCAGCTCTGTGTCTCTCCGTCGCCCCCCTGCTGCGATTAGGGGCTCCTGCTGGGATAATTATCCTGTTTATGTGTGTTTACTTGTGTTGTTGTTTTCTTCCCTCTGTTGTCCCGACGCGTATGTCCCCGTATGCCTTAAAGCACAACAGATAACCCTCTGGATGCAGATTTTGAGGGAATAACTCCTGCCAGTCACAATCACAGTATAAGCGACAACTCCAGGATAGTTTCTCCCCTTAAGCTGTTCCCGTATGAACCTCCCAGACTCTCTCTAACGGGCCGTCGATCCATGCCAGCACGTCTCAAAAGTCCTTCCCTTCCTCCTTCCTCCTCCTCCTCCCTCTTATCTTTCTAAGGCAGGGTCAGAGCTTGAAAAGGAGCCTGGACTGATGTGTTCAATGCAGGTTGTTTACTGAAAGCCTCTCTGATTACTCCTACAGCTCATGGCAGAACAGCACTGTGTGTGTGTGTGTGTGTGTGTGTGTGTGTGTGTGTGTGTGTGTGTGTGTGTGAGAGAGAGAGAGAGAGCAATAGAAGGGTCCTCTGTTGTCCTCCAGAGAGAGAGAGAGCCTATCAGTAAGGATTAGCCCTGCCTTAGTGGTCCAGGTCTGCTCCAGTGCTTTAACCTATAGACAGGGGCTTCACCATGGTAATCCTATTTTTTCTACAGGGAAAAGCGCCTGCCTAATTCTTTTAACCTGCTGCAGGACCCCACGCCAGAGGAAGCTGATTGGGAATTATGAAAGGTCATGTACTCCTGTTTTTTTACAGGGAGCACCACAGGCTCAGACCTGTGGTATCTATGGTAAATAGGAATTATTTAAGGGGTCTGTTCAATCAAATTATGTATCCAGATGTTTTAGTGTATGGAACTGAACGATTATTTCAATAAAATTTTGACAAAATCCAACAAAACTATAAACTAATGTGAATGATTTATGCTGAATCACAAGTGGATATTCATTGTGCCCCATAGACTACTGCATAGCAGTTTGATTTAACCGAAGCCACATACACTTTTCAGACATGTTTTTCCAGTATCAAGAGTGAGCACAGACTGAACACTAACAACGAACCCACCTTTTAAATAACTGTTATCTACCACTCTCACTCGAGCACTGCTCTGAGGAGATGGACACTTTGACCACAGAGAGCACCCGGCGCGTATTGTGGACAGGCTATCATTGAAGACAGGTGGTTATTCTGTTTCAACCCCCACCTCTGTTGCCAAACTGCTGCTCAAACCCACGATATGACAGAGCTAAATATATACCACACGGAGAACAAATATCCACCATCATTAATATAAAAAATGATTCGCCTACAATACATACAGGATGTCAAAACCTTCATCTTTGATAGATACGGATATTTATTATCGGTTCCATACAAAGCTGCGGTTGTCAGACTGAAGGGTCGCCCAGAATCAAATGGGTCACTTTTAAATAAGTATCTCTTAATATCAACAGAGAATACATACCACTAAAAATGTATTTTAAACCAGCGTGTATTAGGGACTGGCACTTGCTTCAATGTCATTGGTGGCCCGGCTTTATAGGAAACAGGCGTTTGTCAAAGACGCGTCGCTTATTGGAATTGTGATGGTATACACACTGCTATCAGCCCTCAGCGCCCCAGTCCCATTCTCTGAGTGCTAACGCACCGCTAAAATAAACCATGTGTTTGGAATTGATTGAACAGTCTGTTCATTTCAGCTCCATTTCAATCCTCTCCACTATGCCTCCAAAAAATTGACAGAACACTTTATTTTACCTTCTGTTTTTCCTTGACACATGTTGGCCGCCCACTCATACAGTCCCCTAACACCCGGACGCGCGCCCGTCTCCCATCCTACTGTAGCTCTTCTTTGTGTTCATCATCTAGCTCACGCTACCGTATATTTCCTGTAAGGCGACCATAGTGTCTACTCATGGAGAAGGATGCATGTTTTTGGGGGGCCTGGTTGGTGTGTGTGTGTGTGTGTGTGTGTGTGTGTGTGTGTGTGTGTGTGTGTGTGTGTGTGTGTGTGTGTGTGTGTGTGTGTGTGTGTGTGTGTGTGTGTGTGCGTGCGTGTGTGTGTGTGTGTGTGTGTGTGGTAGCCTGATAAAACCCAGCCCAGGCCCACAAGAACCACTAAATCAATAGCAGACTGGAGACCAAAATGAAAATGTGCTGTATAAATTAACTGCCATGAATGTTAGAGTGCTCTACTGTAGCACCATGCCTCACAGGGCTAGTGTGAGCGCTATGCTAGCTAATCCAAAATGACCCTTAGCCCTGTCAAAGTGCTGTGTCGGGGGTGAGGGTTGTGGTTAATGCTCAAGGCTTGCCCCCAGGATGTGGTCTTAGTTGTTTGATTAATGTACTGCATAGTTCATGAGGGTTTTCAGCCTTTTTTTCTTTTTTTTTCTTTTTTTTTTTTTCTGGAGAGTGGAATCTGAATCTGATTTATCAATTTGAAGAGACTAACAAGTTTAGTTTTGAGAGAGAGGCTGCCCTCAGCAACAGATCTAGGATTACCCATACCCTAGTGTTGTGTTGCCATGCCTCCAAATCATGTTGTTCTCATGCCTCCTTTGGAGGTATGGATTATTTTTGATCCGCCGATCTTGCTTGGATGGAACGCTGGCTGTGAGTGGAGTTCACATTCTGATTGGCTTTGAGCAGGAGTGATGTTTCGATGTTTCAAGCTACTATGTTTTAAAGTGCTGAAGTGCTTTACATTTTCCTGGGATTACAATTCCGTTGTGGGAACTCTAGCCACATGGGGATTAGTGAAAATGAGCTGCCTATTGACTGGTTGGGAGTGTGGTGAGCACGTTACAAGTCTCCGCCCCTTTATAGAGACTTTCTGCCTCGAAAATCCCCAGGGTTTCCTAACAAGGTCAAAAGAAAGACTGGGAGCCTAGGTTCCCCGTACCCGTTTCCTAGCAATAACCATTAACCATTCATGCGTCAGTAGGGTATAGGCAACTGGCTCTGAAGAGCAGTATCGTAGATTAGTTTTTTGAGTGATTAACCATCTAGCTCTAATTGCCATAGACTCTTTCCCATTCACTATAATAATGAAACACATTATCCTGCTCCAATTAGTAACATCACATTTGGAGGCAGTATGTTATGTGACATAATCACTTTTAATCACACCCTACGATGTCACTCTGTTCGTTCTGTTGTGACATACAGACCCCGAGCAGCTCCTGGCTGTCTTAGCCCATTACCGCTGATCAAACGTAGGGACGGATGACGAGGGGGAGAGCTGCTTGTGCAGAAACTTAGAAAGACTCTGTGTATTAGGATGAAAAACATGAAAATATGCAACCCCTTGATCTTAGTGATCTGCCTCGTCGAACAGTATAGGCTACCCCCTCAACACGTACGCACGCACGCGCACACGCACACGCACACACACACACACACACACACACACACACACACACACACACACACAGGCACGCACGCACGCATGCAAGGTTGTTGTGGTTCACTGAGCCGGGTTACTTAGCCCACTGCTCAAAGTACTTTCATGCAATTCATCAGTTCACAGATTCCCTGCTACAAATGTCTCTCCCAGCGGTACGTTTTCGAGTTG
Source organism: Argentina silus (assembly GCF_951799395.1). Classification (NCBI taxonomy): domain Eukaryota; kingdom Metazoa; phylum Chordata; class Actinopteri; order Argentiniformes; family Argentinidae; genus Argentina; species Argentina silus. The sequence goes on from NC_139659.1 coordinate 5,186,956, forward strand.
AAAACAAGATGTCCATATGGACCAGATTTATACCACTATGATTGTTTATACCATGTCCAGATTTATACCACTATGATTGTAAATACATCGAGTACAACTCACAAACAAAACAAATACTACGCACAAATCTAATTTACTATCCACACACAAACATCTCTTGATTTGTATTTGTAAGCCATTATTTTAATACATCCAAATGATTTGTAATAACATTTGTGTGAATAAAAACGAATGACAAACATATTTACAAAGTTATGAATAAAAGTATTGGTTTGTTTCTGTATCCAATAATTGCTTGTTTGTCTTTCAAAGTTGTAAGTTCCCATTGCTAGCTGTACAGCACTGCTAGCAACGTGACTCGCTTGTAAATTGAAATGATGATCATTGACAAATGTTTGACTTAACAAAGCTTTATTCAGTACAATCAAATCAGTCCACACACATTTTTAAAACATAAAAGCAGGGAATTCCACCGGAGAATTTTAGAACTAACTGCACCTTCTCTGACTGGTCAGTCGCAGTCAGGTAATCATGACAAGGACACAATAGGACAAGATGGCAATTTGTTGTGATCCGTTACCGTAAAATCCCAGAACTTAAGTCAACATTGGGGAAAACATTGGGACACTTCCATAGCAACCTGGTCAAAATAACCTGGTGGCAATTTGCAGATGGTGTACAATGAATATGTTCTTTGCGACACCCAAAACAACATAGCAGGCTAATGATGAAACAACATTAGTGTCAGGTTTAGGAGAACAGTGAGGATACGTTTTGGATATTTTTGCTGGGTGTCAACGCCAAGGCCCAGCCGCTTTCCCCAAAGTTAGGGTTAGGTCGTAGGGCGTGGTCTTATGGATTCCCATATGTGTTGCATGTAGCCGTCTCGCCCTATGACAGAGTTGATCAAAGAGGTTGTAGTTGAATGGAGATAGCCAACTGAGATTCATGTGTAAATCATTTCTCCATGGACACACGGAACGGTATATATTTGTGCTTTGTGTTTTTTGTTCACAGATAGCAGTACACATTTGTACTACTTTATTTACAGTAACATTGACATAAATCTATCTCCATCTCTCTTCTCTGTCTCTGCCTCTATCCAACAGCCATAAGGACATCCACACATGTCCCTTGTTCTTCCTCTATGCAACAAAACGGAACAACAACCAAACACTCCAGGATCTGATTGTGTTCGGACTGATGTTGATATGGTGTCTAAAAGCAGTGGTTTTCAGGGTGTGTGTAGGCTACAAGTGCTTGTAAGCTATAGTTGCCTCTCCATGTCTTTTTCTATGAGAGGAAATATATCGGAGGTGTGGATGGTTCTCATTGTAATGAAGAGCCAGTCTGTCGGGACGGAGGACACTTACCACTGGTCAATGGTCCCTGCCCCCCCTCCCCCCACCCCCTTGGCTGATTACACCGCCATCTGTGAGAGAGAGAGAGAGAGAGAGAGAGAAAGAGAGAGAGAGAGAGGGTGGAGGACGAGAGAGAGAGAGAAGGTAGAGAACAAGAGAGAGAGAGAGAGAGAGAGAAGGTAGAGAACAAGAGAGAGAGAGAGAAGGTGGAGGACAAGAGAGAGGGGAAAATAGAAAGAGAGCGAGGCTGAGGACATTAGAGAGAAAGAGGGAGAGCGATAATTGGAGAGTGTAAGAGGTAGACAAAGCCCCAGCCAGTGGCCCAGGCGGCCCTCCTGTCTCTCTTTCTCTCTCTATCCTCTCCTCTCATCTCCTCTCCTCCCATGCCCTCCTCTCCCCTCTTCTCCTCTCCTCTCCATGCTCTATCTATATGATAATACAGTGGCCCACCAGAGTTAGTCTCAGCAGCTTCCTGAGGCGGAGGGATACACCATACAAAGGCAGAACATATGAGATGTCTGCCACAGAGAGGGGAGTACACGGGTGGAAATAGACCCGCAACCATGCTAGTGTTTGGTAGCGAACGCTACTGTCTGCTGGGAGGTTGGTGGCGAGAGGAGTAGGAGGAGGAGGGGTGGGGGAGGTAGGGGAGTTCTGATTTGCATTGTTCACCCATTATGCTTGTATATTATCCCGAGTGACTTCCTATGCTTTCCTCTACCCAAGCTGATTTGTAATTCACATCTTTTGAAACTTTGTTATGTTTGTGGGAAGCACGTCCAGAGAGTTCCCTTCCCACAGGCCCCAACATGATTGATTTAGTGTCACGTTAGTGACTTGGTCCTCCTGGGCTACCACTGTCAAACATGTCATTAAAAACATTATGCATTCCCACCTTATTAAACAAACAACTTGACACTCTCCTTCAACAACTCACTTGCAGGTCCAAGCTTCATCAATTACCCCTGATCCCCTGGGTTTAATCAATAACACTATGCATATCAACTAGTCAGTGTTCCACTAAACCCTGATTAAATAATTCTTCAAATGCCTGATACAAACCCCATGTCTCTAATGAGAGTCTTACTGAAGGTAAACAAGGCTGATTGTTTCATTAGACGCCAGACGTCATCAGTATTCCTGCCGCATTCTCTAATAAGTCCTTTAATTCTTCATTTAGAGCTTGTTTTCCTGCTTTATGAAGGTGATAAAGCAGGGCGAGAGTCTGGCTGTGTTATGGTCCTCTAGGGTGACATTGCTGCTTTATCACTGTTATGGCATCGTGGCTGCAGGCTTTGTCTCATTAACCATTCACTCACACAACAGATATTAAAGCCATTCACCATATCACACACTCTCCATCTCCCAACAGCCATAAATGTGCTGCTGTCAGGAACGAGCGGGACCGCAGGATTTGGTGGATGGGTCTCAAGGGCTGGTTGGGGAATGTTCTAGAAGAAGTTGGATGACGAAGGAGAGAGTGGGGAGGACAATATTGCAGCAGAGGCGATTGGGCCAATGATATGTTCAGTGAGGACAGAAGATGGTGTATGTTGTCGTATCATTGTGTACGGATGCCTGGAACAGAGATGAGTTCAGAGTGTGCTTTCCCTCATTCATCTTTGTCCAAATCCAATCGAACATAATGGCTCATAATGTATGTAGAACTATCATCATAGCATGTATTTAAGCAGAAACAAATGGCTCTTATAATACTAGAGTTATGTAATAGATATTGTTGTTTTTGTTGTTGTTGTTGTTGTTGTTGTTGTTTTCAGGGTATGTGTTTATCAGATATGATTATTGCATAATCAGTGCTAGTTAAGATTTAAATAAACGTCAAGATATGATGTAAAAGAAATGTAAGAAGAAAATATATGTTTCTTTGTTTTAATATGTTTTCAAAGACTAGTCTGGCTGTCTGACTGCAGGGAGAGAGAGGAATCTTGCATCTAGTGGAATCTGGCAACTCGTAGCTTAGGTTATCTCTTTCACAAAAGCTGTTAGCTGGCTGGCTGGCTTGGTCTGTGTTGTCTGAGGGTCCGTTTGGTCTGCTTGTCTGAGTGGATGTTCCAGACAGTCACAGCACAGCACCTCAGCTCTGAGGCAGAGCTCCTCTCCCTCCACCCATCCCATCTTCTCTCCCCCTCTCCTCTCCTCTCCCTTCCCCTCCTCTCACCCCTCCTCTCCGCCTCTCCTCTCCTCTCATTGCCTCCCCTCTCCTCTCATATCCTCCCCTCCTCTCATTTCCCCTCCTCTCCTCCCCTCCCCTCCTCTCCTCCCTATCCTCTCCTCTCTATCCTCTCCTCCCCACGACACTGCCTTTTGCGCTGCTGTTCCTCTATGAAGGATAATAATGATCCATTTAGTCCCACATCAAAACACGATCCCAACCAAAGGCTTTTGGAGAAGCGTCTGTGCTGTGCAGATGTCACATTTCTGGCTGCATGTCTGTCTCTGTAGATACGCTGGGTTCTCTATGGGAGCATGTGAATGAGTTGATGTTGGCTGATTAACACACCCACATACTGTGCTGAAGCTGGCCCAGCCATAAGTTACTGTTAGTCATATACATAAAGCAGTGTTTCTCTGCAGTGTGTCTGGCAGTTGTTCTATTTTATGTTGACGACGAGACACCTCTCAAGAGGCCAATTATGTCCAGGCCAATTATGTTTTTTCTCTCCGATGGGTCAAGACCTTTAAAGGTTGGCATACCTTCGGGCAACACATCTGTTAACAAGTCAAACACAGGTAGTTCTAGTCTTTGTCTCCCTGGGAGGCAACAGCATTTAGATGACGTCAGCTTAAGGAGTCTCTCTGATGAGAATTCAGTTTCAGCTTGTCTCCCGTGAAATGGGCTGCCAAGGGGTCCTCTCCATCGCCATTGGCAACTGTCAATCAGACGGTGGGAGTCTCAGATCTTCAACACCAATCAGAGACGACAGATAGAGTGTCACTAACGATCTAGCAGGAGTATTGGGAGTGGGCGTGTGTGTGTGTGTGTGTGTGTGTGTGTGTGTGTGTGTGTGTGTGTGTGTGTGTGTGTGTGTGTGTGTGTGTGTGTGTGTGTGTGTGTGTGTGTGTGTGTGTGTGTGTGTGTGTGTGACTTCTTAGTGTTATCCCAGTATTTATATATTTGATCTCCCACTATTTCATCATTTTTAGATTTTAGATGGAGTCGGTCCATGTCCATGATACCCATGACAGCCTTATCACCAGTCACAGTGTAAACCCCTAGACTGAGGAGAATCACCATGCTGCAAGTTTATTCTGAGAGTTTGGATCAAAGCGCGCCCCTCACTGTGAGGCCCAGGGGGGCTAGGAGGTGATTAAGTGATTTATTTCAGAACGGATCACTTGAGAACTATCTATGTTGATGTGGTACTGCCTGGCTTACAGAGGGATGGAGAGAAGAAACAGAGAAAGGGAGAGTGCAAGGCAAGAGAGAGAGAGAGAGAGAGAGAGAGAGAGAGCTCACATAACATTTCCCAGCTAGCTCTCTGAACAGCATGAGGGCAGTGTGAAACAGTCTGTACCCAGTTAATTATGGGTAATATTGATCCTGTGTCCAGATTGGTCAGGTTAGATAAGGACACCACCTTCACTGATATACACTCTTAGAAAAGGTTACACCTTGAAACCAAAAAGCCTTCTTCTACTACAGTGACAAGCCGAGGAACTCCAATTGGTTCGAGGTTGTTGACTTTGTTTATTTATTTTATTTTTCTCTGAGAGCCTAGTCCACAGTTTGAGCGTGTAGGCTACTTTAAAATATGCATGGAAGTAGTCTTCCCACTCAGCTTGTGTTGCATTGAAATGAAAACTCATTAGTTATACGGTCCGATTCTGTATAACTAAGAAGGCAGTTAGGAAGTCAAGTTATACATGACTCGTAGGAGACACAACGCTGTCTGCAATGTGGGGTTGGGGGGAAAGAAATTGAAATTGTACATAATCTGGTTAAACATTGCATTTCTACAGCACTACACCTACATATGCAACAGGGCGCTTTGCAGTTGTGTTTTTCATCATAATTCATAAGCTGTGGTTATTCAAATAAGACTGTCAGTGTTAGGCATCGCTACCAAAACACATCTGCACAAATACAAGCATCCAGCTACAGAGAAGCAATTCCAAAAAGCCCCAAGGAAGAGAACAGGAGATGAGTTTTTGTGTGTGTGTGTGTGTGTGTGTGTGTGTGTGTGTGTGTGTGTGTGTGTGTGTGTGTGTGTGTGTGTGTGTGCGTGCGTGCATGCGTGTGTGTGTGTACGATATGAGTAATATTCATTGTTTATTATGGAAATGCACCACCGAAATTATGTAGGACACCGGTGTTCTAGCCTAAGGAGAAAAGAGACAAATTGTAGCTGTGCGTGCCATAGATGGGCGTGAAAGGATTCGGATGCTCTCAAGGAGTGAATGTGCAAATTGCTACACACATTTTTGGAATGTTTATTCCCAAGCTTGCAGTTACTGAAATTCACTGCGAGGTTGAGGTTTGGTTGAAAGCCGGCAGAATTATCCTTGTTTTTTTATTCCTTTTTCCATTATACTTAACGTAACAATATCTAGATTTTTTTTTACTTTATGTTAATGTAATCAGACGTGTGATACGATATTGTAATTTGACATAGGTAACATGCATGACTCTATGACTCTCTAGACTTCCTCCTTGAAGGGATGTCCTTGGAAAGTATGCTGGGAGACGTAGTGTAATGAGAATACAGAATGGCCTCTCGTATCTCCCTGGAAACGGCCTCCATCAGGGGCAGGAGTGCTGTTCTGATCCCCGTGCACATGTGGTTCCATCATGATTCACAATAGGTCTCCCTTGTTCATACTGCCGCTCTGACAACGCTACAGCTGTCGACAAGCCGTAGTGATCATTGGCCTCTTTTCTGCTCTGAACGCGTGCCAGTGATTTATGAAGGCTTCATTCGAGCTCCTTCAGCACTAGTCATTGTAATTGTGGAAACCTCTCCGTTTTTTTTGGGGTTTCCTGTAAAGTGATTAGGACACAATAATGATTTGAAGAGACTATAAAAAAGGTCAGGAGTTTGACTTTGTATTGTGATGGAAAAGAGACAGCTGAGGATGTGGAGGACTGCCACTGCTAAGGTGCTGTGCGTGCGTGCGTGCCTGCGTGCGTGCGTGCGTGCGTGTGTGCGTGCGTGCGTGCGTGCATGTATGACCTTGTGTTGCCCTTCTAAATGTTGTATGCCTTTTTTTAATGTACATTCACTCACAATAGTATAGTGTTAGAAAAAACAAACTAAAATCACAGTCACCATGTTTACCATGTTTAGGGTGCGGACACAATGCCACCTCAGGTTTCATGATGACTGAGGGAAACACACTGATCGCATCGGGCAATTTGCTGACACCTATTAGTCCTCCCTCAGACTCCGGACACATCCACCGCACAGAGGTGGAGAGACCTCTAGTGGTTGACTCACACATGACACCCCATCGCATTCTTCCTCCAGTCTTTCTTCTCATTAATTCAGTATTAAGGGGAGAGTACATAAAGAGGTGGTTTAGGACTCTGTGATTATGCATCCATGAGAGCACATCATCCCTCTCCTTGGCCACTTATTATAATGTAATAAGTGAGTATTAGCATGCTAAAGGAACACAATCCGGCGATGGATCATTTCACCAACACTTGGAGGACATTTTAAGAAGGTGGGGGGATGACTGTGCAGTAATGGAGTTGGAAGAGATGTTCCTAAACCGTACACACACACACACACACACACACACACACACACACACACACACACACATAGTGTAAACACACAAATTCCCTAATATTATAAGCACTTCAAAATGATGCATACTGAATTGTATATAAAAGAAAGTGCTTACAACAGCAAACTACTAAGAAAGGATCATATATTTGTCTGTGCATTTGTACATTTGTAAACTATAAGTGGATTTGTGTTTTAATTGGTTATGCATTGTGTTCATATTGAGTCCTCCTCTCTGCTACAAACACACACACACACACACACACACAGCTCTCGTTGAATGCAGTATGTTTAAATGAGAGTGTTGCTCGTTTTCAGATTAGATTAGATTAGATTCAACTTTATTGTCATTGCACAGAGTACAAGTACTGAGACAACAACTTGTAGTTTGGCATCTAACCAGTGCAAATGGTGGCATAGTGCAAAAGACATTAAATTGTCGACAGTGCATGGTATTACAGTATAAGGTATTACAGTGAGTATAAATAAATGAATATAATAAGTGAATATACATGAGATGAATATCAATATGATATATACAGTTGAACAAGGGCAATAGGTCTTGAAGTATGTTACATATGTAAGATGTATATTTAGAGACCAATGTAATAAATATGGTATGTACAAACAAAAAGCCGGTTGTTGTTGGGCTGACTTGTTGTTGCTACTTATCAGGCCTACCACCGTGGTGTCGTCTGCGAACTTGATGATGGTGTTAGAGCCACGCACAGAAACGCAGTCGTGGGTGAAGAGGGAGTAGAGGAGAGGGCTCAGCACACAGCCCTGTGGGACACCGGTGTTCAGGGTCAGGGTGGAGGAGGTGTGGTTGTTTAACCTAACAGACTGGGGTCTGTTGGTCAGGAAGTCCAGGGTCACTGAGTTTGATGACCAGCTTGGAGGAGATGATGGTGTTGCTGTTGGTGAATGCTGAGCTGAAGTCAATGAACAGCATCCTTGCGTAGGTGTTGTTATCCAGGTGGGTCAGGGCGGAGTATTGTACCATGGAGATGGGATTCTCTGTTGGTCTGTTCGGGTGGTAGGCAAACTGGTGGGGATCCTGTGTGGTGGGTAGGTGTTCTTTAAGGTGAGCCAGGACCAACCTCTCGAAGCACTTCATGATGATGGGGGTGAGTGCAACGGGGCGGAAGTCATTCCGGCCCGCTGCAGCAGAAGCACGATGGTTGCTGACTCGAGGCATATGGGGAGAACTACCTGGGCCAGTGACGGGTTAAAAATGTCAGTGAAGACCCTGAGGGCCAGCAGCCTTGCGTGTAATCACCTTGCTCAGTGCGCAAACACATCAGTGGTGGTGAGTGAGAGGGGCTGGTCGTCTGAGAGGGGGGGGGGGGGGGGGCTCCTCAATCTGCAGCTTGTGCAGTTTGTCCAGTTAGCCCTAGATGAGCAGTAGGCCTCTGCATCACCAGATCTAAAACTGGCGTCTCGTGCCTTCAGCAGAAACGGACCTCACTGCTCATCCAAGGCTTCTGGTTGGGGAAAGTTCTTATTTGTTTGTGGGTGGTGACACTGTTGACACACATATTGATGTAATCCAGAACGGAAGAAGCATATGAATCAATGTCCGTGTGGGAGTCCAGGGTGGCCTGAGTGGCGAACATGCTGTAGTCAGCGTGTTGAAACTGGTGCTGTAGTGTAGAGTCCAGTCAGTGTGTTGAACCTGGTGCTGTAGTGTAGAGTCTGCAGCTGAACTGGTGCTGTAGTGTAGAGTCCGCTCCCTCTGGCCAGACTTTGGCTGTCCTTCCTGTTGGTTTCACACGTTTGATGAGTGGTGTGTACTTGGGGAGTAGGAACAATGAGAGGTGATCAGACTGTCCCAGGTGGGGGAGGGGAATGGTCTAGAGTGTTTTGCTAATAGCAGCATGGAGTTTTTTCATTGCTAGCTTAGCATTAGCATCCAGAGAGATATAGGCTGTAAACTCTCAAATAGCTGTAAACTCTCTAGGCAGGTAAAACGGCCTACACTTGATCATCAGGTACTCCAGATTGGCAGAGCAGTGACTCTCAGTAATAGCAGTGTCCGTACACCAAGTTTTGTTGACATAAATGTACAGTCCCCCGCCTCTCGTTTTACCTGAGGCCTCTGCCGTTCTGTCCACCCTGAAGATGTTGCGTCCCTCTAGCTCAATCACGCTGTCGGTGATACTGTTGTTGAGCCACGTTTCCGTGAAAATCACGTTGCTGCAGCCCATAAACCTTATCTGTGAGGTGATCCGAAGTCGTAGCTCATCCGTTTTGTTCTCTAGGAAGTGTACATTGGTGAGAGAGATTCTAGGTAGCGATAGCAGATGGGGATTTCGCTGCAGCGTGCCGCAGGCGACGGGCAACTCCCTCTGGGGCAGTGCGGCAGACCGCTGTGTTTTGCGATCTCTTGGGGAAGCTGAAGGTTGTCGAATACACAGTTTGTGCATCAAGATTCAATATCCAATAGTGTACGCAAGGCTGTACTGAGTGAACAGACTTAAAACTAGTAGGCAAATAATTACTAAATTACATAACCTGGTGAGACACGTCGTACATGCGCCGCCTTCTTGGTTTGATTTGACTTGGTTGCTCAGAGCTCCGAGGTGTCTATTAGCAACAGGCCCAAGGAAGGTGGTAAAGTAGGTAGATACGAGGTGGAGGGGGCAGAGAGAGACAGAGAGAGAGAGAGACAGAAAGAGAGAGAGACAGACAGAGAGAGAGACAGACAGAGAGAGAGACAGAAAGAGAGAGAGGCAGACAGAGAGAGAGACAGAAAGAGAGAGAGACAGACAGAGAGAGAGACAGACAGAGAGAGAGACAGACAGAGAGAGAGACAGAAAGAGAGAGAGACAGAAAGAGAGAGAGGCAGAAAGAGAGAGAGTCACTCGGGAACAGTCTGAGACAGTAGTGAACAGTCTCTGCATGCTCTCCTCCCAGAGATGTGCTGCTCTGCATTTATCGGAGGGAAAGAGCTGCCTTTTGTGGGTGGAGTGAAATGTAAATGTGCTGCACAAACAGAACACCTTCAGATTTGTTATTGAAGAATGTGTGCAGCATAGTTGCACGTGTATAGCCTACAGTACTAGTGGCAACCCATCCTGCGGAAGGTCAAAAATGGTTGACTCAATGTTGTCAGCCTATGTTTTATACAGTAAGGCGAAGTGGCATTGTTATAAAGTGTGAAAGTAGAAAGTGGCAGTTGTATGAACAACCCTGCAAAGATGTCATGTCATTCTAAGAATAGCCTACAGCAAAAAAGTGTGTTTCCTAAGCCTTCCTTTTTTTACAGTCTAGCCCAAGGACGGTTACTTGAAAAAGATAATTTTAAAGATCATCCTGCACGCTGTAAGCACTAAACAGACCACAAAACTGTCTGCATTTATAACACTTGACATGAGAATGTGCTTAGCTCCACGTAAACCTTCCACCATGCATACGCAACCTCACACTCGCAAAAAGTTTTCCTCTTATTATTATTATTATTATTATTATTATTATTATTATTATTATTATTATTATTATTACTATTAGTATTATTATTATATTATGTTAGATTATTATTCACTGGAGATTGAAGCCGCTGTCACCACATATGTAAGGTGTTGATATTTTACACTGGATAATGGTTTACTGTTTCTCACTTATAGACCTAAGGCCAAAACAGTGCCAACCGGCCCAGAACTGTGGGAGGTTTTCATTAGACTCTGCTCTTCTCTTGCTTAGACCATTAGCCTGTATAATATATAGGGTGTTTGTGTGTGTGTGTGTGTGTGTGTGTGTGTGTTTGTGTGTGTGTGTGTGTGCACCACTTTTCTCAACTTTGTGTCCCCCAAGCTTATTTAGATGGCTAGTTTACCACTTACCACCTACGGAGGGCAGGAAGGTAGCACCAGGGCTGTGCAGACAGCTCTCTGGTAATGAACACACCAGGGTACTGAATGAAACATACATAGACACACAGGCTCACTAGAGTGGAATACAAACAGACAAAACTGTAAACTGCGTGCGTGCGTGTGTGTGTGTGTGCACCCATGCGTGCAACCATGCCTGTGTGTGTGTGTGTGTGTGTGTGTGTGTGTCTGTCTGTTTCTTAAAGTGCTTAATAATCCAAAGTCAGAGAAAATGACTGAGCCATCTTTTCCTCTAAATGACTGCCCTTCTGATTCCATGCATTCAATCTTCTTGTATTTCAGCATTATTATTGTTTTTAGAGAAATATCAGCATGACAGCTTTTCCTCCGATGGGTAAAACTGAGTGAAAATGAGTCATCACAGCACTTAAATTCCAGAAAACTGCTCCCTCAAACAATATCACTCAAATTACCAATTTGGAGTGAATGAGAAAGAAAAAGAGAAGAAAGAGAGATGTGTGCCATGAACAGCTACACTAATCAGGAGTGAGACAGGCTAATTCTCTATATTAATCCACCATTGTGTTTTGCACATTTTGGAGTCTCCTCTGTCTTGTTTTGAGACGGGAGCGAGAGTGTAATCTTTCTAACATGATCACTACTCCACTTCATCCACTTGCGAGAGAGAAGGATGCCTCTTGAATGCATGAGTGGGTCTCAGATACTCAGTAATACTCGGAAAAAGAAATGTTTGATACCATTCCTCATTCCGTTCCATGCATTACAATGAGCCCGTCCTCCGATTTCCACCTCGGCCAGCCTCTACTGTAACTGACATACTGTATATCTATGGCAGTATGACTAGAAGGGATAAAGTCATTGACCTAAAGTCCTGGACTAAACAGCGTGTTTAATGGAGAATCTCAATTAGAAATGCATTCAAGTCTAGGTGTAGGCTCAAATCTAGGACACTGCCTCTCTATGTCTTGGACTCAATTAGTCTTTTAAGCTATAAACCCCAGTGTCGTTTCTGCAATGTGCATCCGATACACAGCTCTCTCTAATATGTTCTTTAAAATCTCTCTCTCTCTCTCTCTCTCTCTCTCTCTCTCTCTCTCTCTCTCTCTCTCTCTCTCTCTCTCTCTCTCTCTCTCTCTCTCTCTCTCTCTCTCTCCACTTCTGCTGCTGCTCTGTAACCCCGCAACACTCTGCCGTTGGTCCGCCGCAAAGCACGTCACATAATTCATAAGGAGCCTATTCAGGGTGACAAGGACACAAGGTCTTGTTTGGGTGTGAAAATCCATAAAGCTGCATATCAGCAAGCCCCTGCCTCTCTCTCCCCGGGTCCTCGCTGCAGCCCAGCACTCGCCCATCTCTCTGATTTAATTTGGTGATCAATACATTTCTGTGAGCATAGCCCAGTAATCTTTTCACAGCAGCTCCTCTCTGCCCTTGAGTTTCCTCTCTACATGGCCCAGTAAAGGAGGTTCTGATTGCTTCTAACATGCTCTGCGGTTAAGGGGAGGGGAGGGAGGGGGAGCTCTGAAAGTCAGGGAGGAGAGATGGATTGGAGGTTGATGGGGTGAAAGAGAGTGGGGGTGAAGGAGAGAGGGAGAGAGTGGAGATCAAGTGTGAGGGCGAGAGACAGAGAGAGAGGGGGGGGGACCTGAGAGAGAGAGAGAGAGAGAGAGAGAGAGAGAGAGAGAGAGAGAGTAACATGACAAATGCAAGGGAGAAGATGTGTCTCTGTGTCTGTGGTGCAGGCCAGGGTCTCTGCTCTGAGACATGCTGCTCTGCTCCAGCCTACGTGAAAGAGGATTATGTGTATTTGTGTCTGTCTGTCGCTCACCACCGACTCAGAATGCCGTAGCACAAAAGCCTAACATGGCCGCTCTACGACACATTCTACATCACAACACTGACTGCAGGCTAAGGCTTGAAAAGGCGGATTAAAAATAAACAGTCGGTCAAAGCATCAAGAGAGGTCAGTTGTGGATAGAGACCCCTTAACTTTTCCCACATTGTGTTATGTTACAGACTTATTCTAAAATTGATTTTTTTTCCCCTCATCAATCTACACACAATACCCCATAATGACAAAGCCAAAACAGTTTTTTTAAAATGTTTGCTAATTTATTAAAAATAAAAAACTGAAATATCACATTTACATAAGTATTCAGACCCTTTACTCAGTACTTTGTTGAAGCACCTTTGGCAGCGATTACAGCCTCAAGTCTTTTTGGGTATGATGCTACAAGCTTGGCACACCTGTATTTGGGGAGTTTCTCCCATTATTCTCTGCAGATCCTCTCAAGCTCTGTGAGGTTGGATGGGGTGTGTCAGTGTACAGCTATTTTCAGGTCTCTCCAGAGATGTTCGATTGGGTTCGAGCACTCTGGAGCAGGATTTCATCAAGGATCTCTCTGTACTTTGCTCCGTTCATCTTTCTCTCGATCCTGACTAGTCTCCCAGTCCCTGCCGCTGAAAAACATCCCCAAGAATGATGCTGCCACCACCATGCTTCACCGTAGGGATGGTATTGGCCAGGTGATGAGCGGTGCCTGGTTTCCTCCAGACATGACGCTTGGCATTCAGGCCAAAGAGTTCAGTCAATCAATTCAAGTTTCATCAGACCAGATAATCTTGTTTCTCATGGTCTGAGAGTCCTTTAGGTGCCTTTTGGCAAACTCCAAGCAGGCTGTCATGTGCTTTTTACTGAGGAGTGGCTTCTGTCTGGCCACTCTACCATAAAGGCCTGATTGGTGGAGTGCCACAGAGATCTCCACAGAGGTTCTTGGTCACCTCCCTGACGATGGCCCTTCTCCCCCTATTGCTCAGTTTGGCCGGGCGGCCAGCTCTAGGAAGAGTCTTGGTGGTTCCAAACTTCTTCCATTTAAGGATGATGGAGGCTACTGTGTTCTTGGGGACCTTCAATACTGCAGAATTTTTTGTACCCTTTCCCAGATCTGTGCCTCAGTCCTGCCTCATGGCCTGGTTTTTGCTCTGACATGCACTGTCAACTGTGGGATCTTATATAGACAGGTGTGTGCCATTCCAAATAATGTCCAATCAATTGAATTTTGCACAGGTGGAAGTCGTAGAAACATCTCAAGGATGATCAATGGAAACAGGATGCACCTAAGCTCAATTTCAAGTGTCATAGCAAAGGGTCTGAATACCTATGTAAATGTGATATTTCAGTTTTTTTATTTTTAATCAATTAGCAAATATTTATAAAAACCTGTTTTTACTTTGTCATTATGGGGTATTGTGTGTTGATTGATGGAACAATTGAATTTAATCCATATTAGAATAAGGCTGTAACATAACAAAATGTGGAAAAAGTGAAGGGATCTGAATACTTTCCGAATGCACTGTACACCGCTGCGTAATCTTCCTCTCTGCCTCTGTCTCCCCCACTTCCCTCCCTCATCTCCCTCCTCTCCCTCCTTCCCTTCTTCCATCCTCCCTAGCTGAGAGAAGGAAGTGTTGAGGATTCCAGGTGTTGACCTTATCTCTCCCTGCAGCTCTGTGCCCTGCCCTCAATCTGTAGAACACTCTGCTCCTGCTCTCCTCTGCTCCTGCTCTCCTCCTCTCCACCTCTCCACCACATACAGACAGGCAGGCAGGCAGGCAGGCAGGCAGGCAGGCAGGCAGGCAGGCAGGCAGGCAGACAGCCATGGCCATGCTGGCAGAGACAGGATTAGGAGATAGCCTCTAGCCCCCTACTCAGACACTCTACAGTTGCTGCAGCCCAATTGGTCAATATTTGTGAACTTGTGGCAATTCTCCACATGGATTTAAAAGGGAATGAATTTGTGTAAGAGCCAACATCAATCATATGCTTTTCAATCTGTGGGACAGTGCAAAACTGTTATGGGCCAGGAGTTTTTTTAATGTTTTTTCTCCCTGCATGACCACAGGACCTCACAAGGGAAAACTCTCGGCCCTGGGTAATGTTTTCAGAAAAAAAGAAAAACATGCTCGGGACCGCTTCAGTACACTTTACAAGTTTTTGCAAATACTGTCTCAGAAATCCACTGTATCATGTATACTGTATCATATAGTCTGGACTTGACCAGGGTGAATATGACACCCTCACATCACATCACATCACATGACCGTGTCTCTGTTCCTCTCTTCAGGCCTTAGCTGATGCTCAGGACAGTGAGGATGTGGTTTGATAGCCCAGTCTGTGTAATGAGGGTGTATTGCTATAAAGTTTTGTTTCATCTGAAAATCTCTCTGTGACAGTGTGTGTGTGTGTGTGTGTGTGTGTGTGTGTGTGTGTGTGTGTGTGTGTGTGTGTGTGTGTGTGTGTGTGTGTGTGTGTGTGTGTGTGCGTGCGTGCGTGCGTGCGTGCGTGCGCGCGCGCGCGTGCGTGCGTGTGTGTGTGTGTGTGTGTGTGTGCGTGTGTGTGTGTGTCTGTTAACATGTAACTGTGTCTAACACTATCAGGCCCCAGCACCAGCCCTGCTCTGCTGGAGTTAGAAGCTAGGAGGAGAGAGACGGACGATGACTGACGAGATAAGACATGCTATCTCCAAGGAGGCTGGTGGAGGAAATCAAACTATGCAGTCGTCTTACTGTGCTCTCTCTCTCTCTCTCTCTCTCTCTCTCTCTCTCTCTCTCTCTCTCTCTCTCTCTCAGGGACAACAACTTCATCAAGGACTTCCCACAGCTAGCGGACGGGCTGATGGTCATCCCTCTGCCTGTGGAAGAGCAGTGTCGAGGAGTGCTGTCTGAACCTCTGCCCAACCTACAGCTCCTCACAGGTGTGTGTGTGTGTGTGTGTGTGTGTGTGTGTGTGTGTGTGTGTGTGTGTCTGTGTCTGTGTCTGTGTCTGTATATCTGTGCGTGCGTGTGTGTGTGTGTGTGTGTTTCTTAATGTTGTGAATGTGCCCTTCAAGGTATACTGTCAGTACCTATAGCCTTTCAAGGTGTGTCATGTGAGCTCAATGCCAAGAAACAGGGCAGCATCATCACCCTCTGCTGTGAACACCCAGAGGAGTATGACTGGGAGTACAGGGGCAGCTAGAATGGCATCGCTCATCCCTGTGCAGTCTACTGTGCTATTGTTCCCGACATCCCCCCCGTGCCTCCGCAGTAGTCACACACACACACACACACACACACACACACACACACACACACACACACACACACCCACACACACACACACACACACACACACACACACACCCTGCTCTGGGACTTTTGTAGGCTGACACTTCACCCCACGCGTTCCCTCCCACGTCTCCCTGCGGCCCGGCAGCCACTCTCCTCCTCTCCGTGGGGTGTAAACCACACCTCCGGCCTGCTCCCTAATCCTTCCATTAGCTGAATTGGCTGCAGCTCTCTGTTCCATGCTGGCCCTCCCTGGAGGGTTTACCTCCTTACCTCTCTCCTCCTCCCATCTTATCTCCTCTCCCCCACTCCTTTCCTCTCCTCCACTCCCCCATCTCCTCTCCTCCTCTCCTCTCCTCAGGGATAAATAAGTGCTTTAGCTAGTTGTTGTTCTCCCCTGCTCCTCTGTCTGGTCTGTTGTGTTTTAATAACCTGTGTTGTCCCAGACTCATAAGAAAGTTAGGTAATGTCATTACGGAGGTTCAGATTGCTCTCGCCTTAATGTCTGAAAATCCAATTGGGGCGACCATGCAGCCGTCTGCCATTGATTGGTTGAACACACGGCTGGAGTGGAGTGGAGTGGAGCGCTGAGATGAATGATGTCGGGGGGAAAATAACTTGCGTGTGTGTGTGCGTGTGCATTTGCGTGTGCGTGTGTGTGTGCGTGTGTGTGTATGAGAGAGACAAAGCTAGACGGTGCACTTTGGGCACCATTATGGCTTGAGGCACATGTGTCTGTGGAATGTGATCAATACCGTATTTGTGTGAAACATGTAGCTATTCCCTAATGTTCCTGTGCCCTGTACACATTGAGATGGTATTGATATTGTGAGAGTTGTTCATATGAGCATGTGAACTATCCTCATTAATTGCAGGTGAGGCCCAGTTCAACGAGGCCATGGGCTATCCCATGGTGCAGCAGTGGAGGGTGCGGAGCAACCTGTACAAGGTCAAGCTCAGCGCCATCACCTTGTCTGCAGGTACAGTACAGAGTCTCCACACACTCAACGTGATGCACTTGTGAATGGGGCTATTATGTACAATCCAAGTCTCTGAGTTCTATATGAATTGATTGTTGTAATCATACAGTAGGCCAGGCAGGGAATGGAATGAAGAATGGTGTTTGATACCATTCCGCATTCTATTCCATGCATTACAATGAGCAGGTCCTCCGATTTCCACCTCCACCAGCCTCCCCTGTAGTAGGCCTACAGTATATGCAACCTCCACAAAATCAGTTCATTGAATGTTCCTACTGTACCTCTGGATCAACCACTCTTCCCCTTTGTTTATCATTGAAGTGTGATTTTATCCTTTTACCAATACTTAACAACAGCTTACTAGCCTAGGCCTATGCACACTATTTTGATAATAAAAAGCCTTACCAGCTGCAGCTGAAGCCACGACTACCGCTATCTTCAAGAATAACTGACATCCAATTTCCCCCCTACTCTGTCTCTGTCCCCTCCTCCCACTCCTCCCCGGTCCCCAGGCTTCTCCAAGGTCCTGAAGACTCTGACATCAGAGAGCACCCGCGAGGAGCTGCTGTCCTTCATCTCCCAGTACGGCAGCCACTACGTGTCAGAGGCCCTGTATGGCTCTGAGCTCAGTTGCTCCATCTACTTCCCCAGCAAGAAGGCCCAGCAGCAGCTGTGGCTGCAGTACCAGAAAGGTGAGCAGGGGATCACAGACGGACGGGGGAGGCAGGGGGTGGGGGTGGGGGTGGTGGCGGGGGGGGTTGAACCCGGGTCTCCCACTCGGAAGAGCCAAGCTTCTACCATTACACCAAGAGGACATTGTCAAGGTCTGAGGGCGACACTGTATGTCTCAGTCAGGGCTACCTCATCACGAGAGCGTGATTCCAAATCACCTCCGCTACACAAGGATGAGTGGGAAACTGGAGCTAATGTAGACTATGCTGCAGCATTCTGTGATGTGATGTGATCAGTGAGCAATTTAGACATACTGTAGGACCTATCGAAACTCTTAACCGGTCAATCAATTCAATGAATGAATGAATGAATGAATGAATGAATGAATAATTCAATCGATCAAGTATCAGAGTAAAAAAAGAAACCTGGGCCTTTCTCAGTGGTGTGCAAATTGTAGAACACAGCATAATGATTTATTGACTAGACACAATAATGTCTTGTTTTAGAAAAGGAGAACTCCCAAGTCTGGAGCTAGCTCTGAACGTTCCGAGCTCATTGGCATTCCCAACAGATGCTGTCACTGTAGAGCACAGATGAAGTGGACTCAGAGACTTAGAACACCTGGAGGAGCAGGAGCAGTCCTGTGTGACACACTACTGAGAGCTGCACAAGGACGGAGAGAGCTAGTGTGTGTGTGTGTGTGTGTGTGTGTGTGTGTGTGTGTGTGGTGTTTGCGCGTGTGTGTGTGTACAGTAAAAAAAAAAAAAGTTTAATAATTTAGCTGGCAGAAAGGTATGCCTTAAATCATTCCTCATGGGCATACATTCCTCTTGTACAGGTTGTGCATTAAGCCATTGAGCAGAAGTTAGCAGACTTGCAGTGGTATTGACCTTAATATGACCTATTGAGTTACTGAACACTATTAGCTTCACCGCTCCTTACAACTTGCCTTTGAAGCTCAAGGCTTGACTCCTAGGAATGTACAGATTGTTCTGACACTGTTTTTCTTAAACAAACTGAATATATATACACTCACTGAGCCCTTTATTAGGAACACTATACTAATACTGGATAGGGCCTCCCTTTGCTCTCAAAACAGCCTCAATTCTTTGTGGCATTGTTTCCACAAGATGTTGGAAACATTCCTTTGAGATTCTGGTCCATGATGACATGATTGCATCACGCAATTGCTGCAGATTTTCCAGGTGCACTTTCAAGCTGTGAATCCCAAAGGTGTTCTATTGGATTCAGATCCAGTGACTGGGAAGGTCACTGAAGAACACTGAACTCATTGTCATGTTCATGAAACCAGTTTGAGATGACTTTTGCTTCGTGACATGGTGCATTATCATGCTGGAAGTAGCCATTAGAAGATGGGTAAATTGTGGCCATGAAGGGATGCACATGGTCAGCAACAATACTCAAATAGGCTGTGGCATTCAAGTGATGATTGATTGGTATTAACGGGCCCAAAGTGTGCCAAGAAAACATTCCCCACACCATTACACCACCTCCACCATGAGAAGGTGTACAGGTGTTCCTAATAAAGTGTTCAGTGAGTGTATGAAGGCATTCTGTGAATGTATGTGGGGATACATTGTATTCCAATGTGGTATTGCAGAAAAGCCCTGCGATTCAAAAGGCATTTCCAAACAAGAATAATGTTATTCCCTTCAATAAAAATACCTGTGAATGTAAAACAAAGGTTGCAGAGAGAGGGAGGCAGAAACGACAACGATATTTGATCTCGAACGTTGGGTTTATTGCACTCAATATATAATCAACATTAGAAACATGACTCACTTTGTTTACACATGAATTCCTCTAATGAGATAATAACAACACAAAGTGTAAATTCACTGCCTCCAGCCAAAGAAGGAAGGTCAATTTGAGAAAGACACATGGGTTGGTTCTGGTTCACAGTGCGCGCGCACACACACACACACACACACACACACACACACACAGGGACTGTTTTAAAGTGTTAAGATCCAGTTGTAGAAAATAATCCATAAACTCAGAAGAAATAGGCAATTATAACAACCTCAGAGGACTCTCATCTCTTTCCACATGGTTCTGAGTGACCAATACAACCACCACCACCCCCCCCCCCACACACACACACACACACACATACACACATACACACACACACACACACACACAGTATTGTTGTTTGTCACATTGAAACAAGGACACTTGATTTTATCTTTAGCATTGTATGCATCTTTAAACATCTTTATTTACTGTAATAGGTACGTCTGGAATAGCCGTAGTGATACTTGAGGTTTGGGATATCTGAACATAGAAGGAAGCATTTGGAATGGACACTATTGCAGTGACAACAAATAGCATGCTGACAACCAAGATATCCTGATATTGAAATCCTTTGGTGATTTGACAAACCTGTTTCACAAAGAAACGTCTCATTAACAAACAAATAAACAAACAAACAAACAGGATAATGACTGTCAAAAAATGAGGCTTCACCTGGATTTCTCCGATTTGCTCTTCTGAATTGCTTCATAATAATAATAATTTAAAAAAAAAACATTAATATTATAGTACAGTTCAACTCCCAAATGTCACTGGAGGAGTTACGGAGAAGGATGAAGTTACCCTCCATAATGACTAAGGTCAGAATGGAGGGAGGTTCATCTGATCCTAGGTCTGTTCCTAAGGGCAACTTCTGGAGTGTGAGTCACTGAGCGCTGCTTATGCTTAGTGGCAGTTACAACCTGCTCTACAGGAGGTCCAAGCGCACCGTCAACATGTATTGTATTACACTCGATTTCCAGTCATTTTTTCCAGAGTTGAAGGACTACATTTGGATTAAAAAAAAGCTTTGTCTGGCTATAGGGGATAGCTCATTTGCAGGTTGAAGCTTCAGACTCAGGAGTGGGCTACAACACTGCACAGTCAGCAACTGCAGGACAACCGCTTCAGTTCAGGCTACATGATACACACGTTATTATTGATGGCCAGGTTATAATGATCAAAGTCTATGATCTCATCATATACATTAGAGGCTTCAGAGGGTTTTTTGGGCCTCCTCAATAGACACAAAGTCCTGTAAGCGCATGTTCTTTCCTGCCAAACATTATTAGGCTTAACAATTATCTTTGATCATCATTAATCTCTTTTCATTTTTGTACAGTACAGCAGAATAATTAGTTAAAACTGAATAATTCCACACATTGATTGAAACAGTGCCCCACCCCCCCCACCCCCCACCCCCGCACACACACACACACACACCCACCCTCCAAAGTGGACAACAACACTGATGCATTATTGCTGTCTATAGTGCTGTGATCAGTCTCAATCAACAGAGGCAGCTTGAATGGTAGACACAGGCTTTAGTTCCAACATGCTCCCCCACTCCCCAGTCCTTCCAACTGATCCAGAATCAGTCATCAGTTACATATATGCGTTCATGGTATGATCACGGCTGAGAACCACAGAGGAGGAGCAAGAGTTGTTTGGAATGCAGCCATTGATATTAAAGTGACAGATCAACTGTTTTCTTTACACTGTCTTTCCACACACACACACACGCACGCGCACGCACGCATGTACACACGCATGCACGCACGCGCACACACACACACACACACACACACACACACACACACACACACACACACACACACGCATGTTGGATTTCTGTCTTCCTAGCAGGTAGAGGATCGCCTCCTCTGTAAGTACGTATACACCTTTACACAGTGGTCCCAGCAGTCCAGCACCATCAGCTGTCCCTTCTGAGTGACAGCCACTCCCACCGGGCACGTCAGCCCTTCAGCGATCAGGATGTTGAAGCCGCCCTCTTTGGGGAACTGCAGGATTTCCTTCCTGCCGCTGTCTGTGACCAGCAGGTCCCCGTTGGCGTCCACGCACATGCCCGTGATGCAGCGGAAGTCCTCTGTGTCGGAGAAGAAATGGCTGAGCTGTTTGCCCAGCTGCCCGTCCGTGCCCACGGAGCCAATGGAGAAGCCTCCCTCCAGGTGGTGCTCGTTGTGGCGGTTCTCGATGTTCAGGCCCAGCCCCTGGGTGAAGTAGACGGTGCCCGCCGCATCGCACGTCACAAACTTGGGCCGCACCGCCGAGCACAGGCGGTTGTAGTTGACCACGCCCACGTTGCGGTCCACGGCGAGGCACCACAGCTTGCCGCCCTCCACGTCCGACACCACGAACTGACCGGACGGCATGGCGGCGATGCCCCACGGCTTAATAAGCTGGTTCTTGTGGCACGCCACGCAGTGTCCATCCGTGGTGTAAACCTGCAAACCAACAAACAAACGAAAACAAATGTACATAAAAATGTACAAAAAAAGTACATACATGCAGGTAAGGTGAGGTGCAGAATGTGATAGCTGTGTATGATAAATACAAGTATAAACTACCTTAACAGAGTTGTCATAGTTGTCAGTGACCCCGATGAGGCCCTGGGCAGTGATGGCGATGGAGAGGGGGATGAGGTTGGGCAGGTCGGCCCCCAGGAAGCTGAGGACAAAGTTGTCAATGCTGCTGGGGTTACGTCTGATCTCCTTCTGGAAGCCTTTGCGGTTGAAGATCTGGATGCGGTAGTTACCGCGGTCGGCCACCAGGACCTCGCCCTGCGGTGTCACACAGATGCTAACGGGGAGGTTGAACATGCCGGGGAGGTTTCCCTTACAGCCCATCTTCTTCACAAACTGGCAGACCTGGAGCCCTGAGCCGCCCGCTCCTCCTCCAGCCCCCCCAGCACCCCCGGGGGACGGACCGCCACCTGCGTCCATGGACTTGGACTTGAAGCTGCCCGGGGAGGCACACACGGCCTCCTCCACGGCTGTGACCATGTCGATGTCTCTGTAGAGATCCAGAGGAGCTCCCACCCCCCCTGCACCCCCCATGGCCCCCACTCCAACCCCGGCCCCCATCCCCAGCTCCAGCGCCCCTTCTTCCTCGTCCATGTCAACAGTACAGGGCTTGGTGGTGAGCTGGCCCACCTCCAGGGCTGTGGGGTGCTCCGTCTTGACCAGCTCAGGGTCCTGGAGCTTCAGCAGGGAGGGCAGGCTGCTCTGGAGGTCCAGCTCCTCCTCATCATTCCCTCCTCCGTCCTCCTCCAGCAGGACGATGTCGCTTTGCTTCACACGCATGGTCAGGTAGTCACACCGGGACACCACCTGTAAAAGCAGGAGAGGAAATATGTTTTATTCATGCTATCACTTTCACAGGGCCATTTGTAGCAATGAGGGCTTTTATTTCACTGATATGCCTCTAAAGGGAGGTCGGAGAGAGAGAGAGAGAGAGAGAGAGCTCTACATGTGTGAAACACGTACGAGCTTGAAATTGAAAGTGCTATAAGATAATGGAAACAGACACAAATGTAGCATGTGTAATATCGGTATACAAAGTAATGACACCCTCCACTGACCTGCACCTCGGCGATATTGAGCAGGTAGGTCTGCTCCTCCAGTATCTGTCCGTTGAGCTTCTCCACCTCGGCCATGGAGGCAGCGAAGGCCCGCCGTGACCTCCCCAGCTCCTCCTGCAGACGAAGCTCCGCCCGTGCGTAGTCCTGCTGTGCGCCGCGGTACTTCATCCTCATAGACCTCGCCACGCTGTCGATGGCCGCCTTCTTCTTCTGAATGTGTCCCATCGCCTCCCTCAGCGCCGCCAGCTTCCCGCCCAGGTCCTTACGCCGCTGCTCGGCAGCAGCTCTGATCGGCTGGACCGTGTGGCCCTGCTGCTGATGCCCCTCCCCTTTGCAGAGGTCGCAGAGCACCGTGGCGCAGTTGCAGCAGTACTGGCGAGGGAGGCGGTTGCGGCAGGACTTGCACATGAGGGCAGTGGCGGTGTTGCAGGAGCTGGCGCAGTCGAGGATCTTGAGGACGGTGAGGTTGTCCGCCAGCTGGGAGATGCTGGACATGCGGGACACTTTGCTGCAAAAGGGGCAGCGGACACCGTTGATGGTGCTGGCCAGCAGCTTCTCTAGGCACTGTCTGCAAACGGTGTGGCCACACTGGAGGAGTTTGGGCCGGAGCTGGTCCTGGTTGTAGGTCTCCAGGCAGATGGGGCACTCCAGAACCTCTCGCACCAGGTCTGGGTCCAGGGTCGGGGACGGGGAGGATGCGGTGGCCATGGTGCTGACGTCTCCCTAACGCTTGAGCAGAGAGAGAGGACAACCAAAGAAAAAGTGGTGTCAATGATTGTTGTGACAGGGAGAACAACACCCGTTTACATACAGCATTGCAAATAAGAAGCTGAATACAAATTTAGCCATCTCTTATTCAAATTGATGAATAAATAAAACAATCCTGAATAGTGCATTGCATTTTGACCACGTCATGCTGTTTATAACCTCCAGGCTGTTGCGCGAAAGTGTCTAGTCTAGGAACGAGATGATGATGTTTACAACTGCGGTGTTGAGCGAGAAAGTGACGACTTAGTTCGCAGGAGCATGGGGAACTCTGCACTGCATCATTGTTGCTGGTATACATTGGAGACAGCCCAACCCTGGTGCCATGAAGGGCTGAAAGTTGCACGTAATATTGACACTGATGCACTTAGCTGGACAGACTTTAAGCACTGGTATGTAGCACTGGCTAAAGCCAATGTGTGCATTCAAGACTGTTTCTAAGTCAAACAAGCTACCGAGTAATGAAAACAGATAGCGGCTGCACTAGATCGGCAAGCAGCGACCTTGCTTTCAGTGTTATTATTGAGCTGTCAAAGCTAGGTAATGCTAGCTCAGGTGTTAGCATGACTGAGGCTGGTTGACACATCCAAGAGTCATAGCAACAAGCCAGCGAGCAAACAGTGGCTACCGATTGTACCGATTTGCCGCATGCATACACGGTTGTTTCAATCGTACATATGTTGATACATAATTGATAAGCTCGTGGTATATTGCTGATTGTTGTTATGTTGATGTTAGCAGTCCCGAGCTACAGCCAACCAGTGGGAGGCCTCCCCAAATCGCGAATTGACTCCCACTCCAGTTTTGGGACAATGCGGCAGGAATTAATTCATGATCGGACGGATTGTGAAAGTCAAACACTCGTATTCAGATGCTACAAGGACAAACGTCTAAGTTTATTCGGTTGACATCTTGCATGAAATCTTACCTTCGCTTCAATGTCAGATCTTTCGAGGTACAGTACAGGCGCGCTCGCTGGGTGTGCTGCGCCGCCGCTACTGGAGTGAGACTGCGGTGTTGACGTAACGACAGCAAATTCCCACCCCCCTCCTACATCTACTTCCATTGGCTATTTCGCATGCAGCTGGGACAGGGTCCCAATGTGTTTGGCTCCAATATGAATCGTTCAAAATCATTAAATATTTGTCCGTGTGGGATATGAAGTTCCTGCATCTGCTTCTGTGCACTGCACAGAGGCACAATTGTTTATATGTTATATAATATGATGGCTATTCAATCAGCATGGTTTATTGTATGTTAAGCTAGAGCAAATATAGGAAATGGCCATCGTATTACCCATGATTTGATTATCCCTTATCTTGTCATGTACTAGTCACGACAAACTTGATTAAAACTATTTTAATCAGTCAGGATAAAAAAAAATAGAAGTACTTGCAGTTGATTCATCCTGAATCAAAATTATCATTTGAGAGCGTTGTCATTTGAGAGCATTGCAAAGTTACTGCAGTACTGAACTGTCCTGTAATATCATACCCATACGTCCTGTAGACACAAATACACGTTTAAAATGATATGATGACACAGTATTAAATATCACATCTCAACTTTCAAAGGTAAAAGATGTATTCATATGTAGCAATATTCCTCATCTGCATGGCAGATGTGTTTAGAGGTGCATGAGCAATAATAATATTTGCCGCTAGATGGCAGCATAAGCCTTTTATATTACAACATCGGTTTGCAGAGAGCAGCCCTAAATGTAATTACGTTTTTAAAAATGTACAACATTCACATTCATGTTTGTGTGTGCATTGTCAGTTGAAAGATGTGTGTTAACTCAATCATAACATTTGACTAGTTTGACTACAAAGGAGCATTTATGTTTTTTGTTTTGTTTTGTGTGTGTAAAACATTGAAACATTGAAACATTGAAACCCCTTTCAATATATATTCTGTATCATTATAAGAATAGAAACAAAATATCAACTTCATCAGTACTTTGTTGTTGTTGTTTTTTTTTTTTTTTAAATGTATGTGCTCTAAATGTCTTTCAGCATGGTTTGGAATACCTGAAGCACTTCTGCTACATTGTTTTCTCTTGTGTAGCGCAGTCTATTGGATGATGACTCCTATTGGCCTTTCACTTCCACCTATCCAGTAGGTTGTTCTTCAGATTAGTGCATGGCAGAAGGACTGCCTCTCTCTCTCTCTCTCTCTCTCTCTCTCTCTCTCTCTCTCTCTCTCTCTCTCTCTGTCTCTCTTGGTTGCAATGTCCCTTGAGCTTGCATTTTCACCCAGGCACTATGGTCTGGAAGTTGTTAAAGACACCAGATTGCACGTCAAAACACTCAGAACAGGGCACATTTATGAGGCAATAATTACAATGACAACACTAACAATATTTGACAACATCTGCATGAAATTAGCATCAATATATCAGACACTTTTGCTGATGTTTCCAGGGCAATGCCATCATGACCAGAGGGTAGCCTCCCTAATGACTTACATTACACTCTATCAGCAATTAGAGAGAGACAGAGAGAGAGACAGACAGATAGACAGACAGAGAGAGAGACAGACAGATAGGGTCAGTAAATTCATCCAGATATGTATTCACTTGTCACCAGGACCAGTTATTCCTTGGTAAGGTCACATGGTCTAGAAAAACTCTAGGCCCTCCAGACACATTGATTTTTTTATTTTATTATTTCTGTAGGAAGTGAGTGTAGTGCCACAGTAGGTCAATCTAACCTGTGCCATGTATCTGCATGGAGCGCAATGGCACCTGCATTCTATGTACGGTGGGCCGACACCTCTTGAGGCCTGAAGCGACGCTTCAGACAGTTGAGTCTACTTTGACTCGCTAGCCCGTGCCTATGGACGGAGCTGAGGAGGAAGAGGAGAAGGGTGTGTGAGATCGGGCGGTGGCGTGGCGGGGGCTTGAGGTGAGGGAGCTCCGGAGCTGTCGGAGTAACCCTGGGATAATCACAGGGCTTTATGGTGAGGGCAGAGTAACGACAGCCCTACACTGTGTCTGTGTTTACTCAAGGAGAGCGTGTAATTGGGCTCTTAGGGCCACCCCTTGAGCCTGTTTACATAGGATGTGAAGAGACTTCACACACACACACACACACACACACACACACACACACACACACACACACACACACACACACACATGTGTGCACACATACACACACATACATGCACACATACACACACATACACACACACACACACACACACGCACACACACATATATATGTGCACACATACACACACATACATACACACACACATGCACACAGACACATGCACACATACATGCACACACACACACACACACACACACACACACTCATGTGCACGCGCACACACATATGTGCACACATACTATTATATATCAACACTCAAATACACCACACCAACCTATCGCAATGACTGACACCTCAAAAGATGTTGACCTTTACAAGTACAGTACCATGTATATTACGTATGTCATTCAAATGTCCAACTCTGCCCTACTCTACGATATTGATGCCTTTTTCTCTCTATGGGGAAGTTAAATGTTTGTTCTGCGTAGTAAGATTAATACGAGCCTCTTTCCGTTGACTAATCCTCTCATCCTGAAGTGTCAGATCATCTGGGTTGTGTTCCTGTGTTGTCGCCCAGCCTGTTCTGGTGTCAGCCCTGCCCTCAGATGTTAAAAGGCTAACACACACCCACATGTGCACGCACACGCACGCACACACACACACACACACACACACACACACACACACACACACACACACACACAGACACACACACACACACACACACACACACACACACACACACACAGACACACACACACACACGTTAAAAGGCTAACCCATAGCCTGGAATGTGTTTTGAGTGTGAAGGATGATGGAGGTTGAACATATAATGGCCCTTTCCTTGACCTAGCTTTAAAAGAGACGGCAAGAAAAACAGTCAAGACAAGTGAGTTTAAAAGAACAAACACACAAGCTGATTAAGTTCACTGTATGTTTTTTTTCTTTTTTCTTTTTTGCTCTGTGAAATATTATGCAGGCTGCTCTATTTCAATACGATTAAGTGCATTGCAGGAAATGGATCATTTTGAATGTTTTACCATAAGCTGGTCCCAATTACTCTACCTTGAAGAATGTCACTTTGCTTTTTTTGTTTTTTTCCTCTTCGCCCTGTAAAGTGTAGCACAGACCGTGTGACTCTGTGAGTTTCAGCGGTGTGTGTGTGTGTGTGCATGCATGTGCGTGTGTGTGTGCGTTTGTGTGTGTGTGTGTGTGTGTGTGTCTGCTTGCGGGTTTGTGTTTGTGTGTGTGTGTGTGTGTGTTTGTGTGTGTGCATGTGTGTGTCTGAGTGCATGCATACGTGCGGGTTTGTGTGTGTGTGTGTGTGTGTGTGTGTGTGTGTGTGTGTGTGTGTGTGTCTCGTTACTACCAGCTAACACATCTGCATGTTATTGTGTTTATCCAGTGGTTCCCAGTGCTGGCGCTGGTGTTTCCCCGCCACAGTCAGTAAGTTCTACCTCAGCCAGTAGGTCTGCAGGAGTCTGGGAGACGGCGAGGCTAGCTATGAGTCAGTTGATTGCTCTGCAACTTGAGTCAGCCAGCAGGCCTCATCATAAGCAGTGCAGGAATGAGAGATGAAGGCTGAGAGACATTCAGTCAATCATGAAGCCACAGAACTGCATTCTCTCTGCATTGCGAACATGGTACACTGTAGGATATCAAAACTGTTTATTATTGTTGTTCCCCACGATGACATACAGTATAGGGGAGGGGACTGTGGATCCGTTGGTAGAGCATGGTCCTCTGTGGCTCAGTTGGTAGAGCATGGCGCTAACAACGCTTAGGTTATGGGTTTGATTCCTACTGGGACCATATATACTGAAATGTACGCACTCACTGCAATGTAAGTTCCTTTGGATAAAAGCGTCAGCTAAATGGCATATATGATATATATATTTGTATGTCACATGCGACACCACTGAGACAGTTTCGACAAAACGTGCGTGAATGATGCATCTTGCCATTGAGATATGGCATTTACAAAATGACATTGTTTGGCATGGGGGACAATATATGTACTGTAGACTTGTTTAGCAGTTGAAAACAGACGACATGTGTGTA
>NC_139659.1:5220973-5223473 GCF_951799395.1 Argentina silus
CTACCACGCGCGCACACACACACACACACACACACATAGAGACGAATACTTCACAGTGGATAAATAAATAAGCTAACGCTAGTGGAGGATGCCAACCAGCAGGCCTGTGTTGCTGTGCTGCTGCTGTGATTGAATTATGGCAGACCTTTTGAACAAATTGGCTGTGTGGCTAATGACTCAGAACGCTGTATATCTTGCCGAGTGGCCCCCGCCATGCTCACGCCATCCCCCTCTTTTTCTTTCCCTTTTTTCTTTCTCTCCTCTGCTTTCATAAATGCCGTTTCCTGCACAAGGTGGGGTTGAAACGCAGGTTTGACTCATACAGCCTTCTTAAACTTGTTAAAACTTTGGGCTCGGGGGAATTAACCAGTTTATAGGGCGGCCTCTCATGGGTTGCGTTTCTCTTTTTATTATTTTTTTGCGTCCTGTGTGTGTGTGTGTGTGTGTGTGTGTGTGTGTGTGGTGTGTGTGTGTGTGTGTGTGTGTGCGTGCGTGATAGTGATAGATGTGGCAGTATAATTGAATGGAAGCTGTGTTGTTGGATCTCCTCTTAAAGTGGCCTCCGAAAAACTGTTTACCAAAAATGCAGTTTTCTCTGTCAGGTTTATCCAATAAGCCGTAAGCCTTTCTGAGAAAGGTAGCGACCGACCACAGACCCAGACGTCAACTAGAATTTGTCAAAAAAATAAAAAAAAGTGCGAAGCTGCTTTCGACTAAATTGATTTTTTGGAACACGAATAGGCTAGAAACCCACAACACAGACCCATTCATGTCACTATAAAGCCCGGATCAAATTAGCTTAGAGCACCCTCTGACGAGGTTGCCTCTCCTAAAGCCAATATAGACCGTTTCAGGATTCCCTAGCGACCTAACCAACCCCCATCAACCCCCTGTGAACCTCCCCCTCACCTTCCCACTGCACCCAATATCCCTTTTCCTGGAAGTGCCTTTGAAGGAGTTCCTAGAACCAGCCTGAAATGTTCCATTGTTAACAGTTAATGGTATTAACCTGAGTGATACTGTAGGAAAGGTCCCGTGTCCCGGTTCCCCAGGTCAACGCCATTGCTTCTCTGTATCGTGTGTGTGTGTGCGTGCGTGCGTGCGGGTGTGTGTGTGCGCGTCTGCGTGTGTGTCTGTGTGCGTGTGTGTGTGTGTGCATACACTGGCCCGGCTCTGACTCCTATACCCCCACCGCCACCACCGGCATCACCCCAGATCATTCAATAAATCAATAGCTTGGGCCAGCTGGCCTTTGTTTTCACGTGTTAGCCACCGCAGATGGACAGTAATACAGCCGGCTTAGATTAGTGTAGCAGAGGAATACATTAGCAGGTCACTACGATCCTATATCTTCTTGTAAGTGACGACGGATTTCGACGAAAGTGAGATGTCCAAACAACAGGAAGGTGCCAGGGTGTCTGTGTGGGGTCATGGTGATGACGTCAGCACGGACCCTGCAGTTGTGGCAGAACACTAGGCTGGACAAGGCTCTGATGATGATCATTAAGGCTTGGATCAAATGATGATTCAACTGACTTTGGATATGTTAATGTTGATGAGGTCTGTACTGCCTAATCAGAGCCATACATACTGTTTATATATGTTAGGAATAGGATATATATATATATATATATATATATATATATATATATATACATATATACATATATACATATGTGTGTGTTTGTATTGCTACAAAAGACTCCTGAAAACCCTGACATTGACTGTATAAGTGACTGTTGTGAATGTGTTCAAAGAAACGTGGTCCACTTTCTCTGGTTATTAAGAAAAATGGCCTTTTCTGCACCCTGAGGGCCTCCCTGTCCTACATGTGTGTTTTCATCATGAAGTGCAAAGCAGAGGGACGTTCTCTTCCTCTCCAATCTACATGCGCACAGACACACACACACACACACACACACACACACACATGCACGCACGCACGCACGCACACACACACACAGACACACACACACACATGCACGCACGCACGCACGCATGCACACACACACACACACACACACACACACACACACACACACACACACACACACACACACACACACACACACACACACACACACACACCCCCACCGGTAACACTTTACACAGTGCATATGGATCTATTAATGTTCTGGGAAGTGTGTGATCTACAGAGGGAGTATGGAGGAGATAGTATGTCATCCTCCACCTGTCCTCTCCTGACCTGGCCAGTGGTACGCCACTTGCCGTGACTCAGCTAACAGGATTGGACAGATGCAGGAAGTAGTTCTTCCGCCGTGGCGTCTCGGATGCGTGCATGAATGTGCTCAGTCATCTGGTGGAGGGATTTTCCTACATACGTTTTTTTTTTCCCCCTATTTTAAAAAAAAAAATGTTCAAGACTAGTTGCTCGTCATGACTCTTGTTTGGTGTATTTTAGTTTTCTATTCTTTACACAAAGTGCTACACATATTAATACATCCAATGTGTCACTAGTTGTTGTTTTTATTTTTTTTAT
>NC_139659.1:5225973-5290973 GCF_951799395.1 Argentina silus
TTGGGGGCTCCTGTTGGAGTCATAGCCATCCTCCCCAGGGCTCTAACCAACCTCTTTAATTGCTGTCAGTCTAACCCCACACCCCCACCCCCCCTCGCTCACCAGCACAAAGGAACATGAGGCTCTGTTCTCTCTCCAATAACACTGCTGTGACTCATAGACGCACTGGCCTATACACTCCTGATATTGTTCCTCTACTGAGAAAGTCATTGTGACCTGGGGAACTTTGAAAGGGAGAAAGAAAGTCTTGAATGGACTTTTCACTGTATGAAATCCACACTGATCTACTGTATGACTGGACTGATGAATTATGAATTAAATGAAATGTATATATACTGTACATGTTTACAGATATAGGCAGTTATTGAACAATCCTAAACAATCTTTTGAAGATGGCAATTTGCTGTTATACATACAAATTATAAATATATAATTTGCTGATATCCAACTGAAAAATGATACCTGATACCCCCCCACAGACTGAGACTGGCCCCCCACCTGGAGCCTTCTAGCACCATGGTGGCTTTGGAGTGGCTGGACGTGGAGCCTCTAATTGGCTGCAAAGTGTCTGGATTACATCATCCAGCACAAGCGGGTGGAGGACCCCTCGGAAGCTGAGATCTACACAGGTAAGGGGTGGTGGAGGTGGTGGAGGTGGAGGAGGTGGTGGAGGTGGTGAAGGAGGTGGATGTGGAGGAGGAGGCAGAGGTGGAGGTGGTGGAGGAGGTTGAGGTGGAGGAGGCAGAGGTGGTGGAGGTGATGGAGGTGGAGGTGGTGGACATGGAGGAGGTGGAGGAGGCAGAGGTGAAGGTGGGGGAGGTGTTGGAGGTGGAGAAGACAGAGGTGGAGGAGGTTGAGGTGGAGGTGGTGGAGGTGGAGGAGGATGAGGAGGAGGAGGATGAGGAGGTGGAGGTGGTGGAGGAGGTGGTGGTGGAGGTGGTGGGGGTGGAGGTGGTGGAGGAGGGGGTGGTGGAGGTGGAGAAGTCAGAGGTGGAGGTGGCGGAGGTGCAGGTGGGGTTGGAGGAGGTGGTGAAGGTGATGGAGGAGGTGAGGTGGAGGAGGCAGAAGTGGTGGTGGAGGTAGAGGACGAGGAGGTGGTGGAGGTGGAGGAGGCAGAGGTGGTGGTGGAGGTGGAGGGGGTGGAGGTGGTGGTGGAGGAGGTAGTGGAGGTGGAGGAGGGAGGTGGTGGAGGTGGAAGAGGCAGAGTTGGAGGTGGTGGAGGATGAGGAGGAGGTGGAGGACGAGGAGGTGGAGGTGGTGGAGGAGGAGGTGGAGGAGGTGGTGGAGGAGTTGAGGTGGAGGAGGCAGAGGT
The DNA here is from genome assembly GCF_951799395.1 of Argentina silus. Lineage (NCBI taxonomy): Eukaryota > Metazoa > Chordata > Actinopteri > Argentiniformes > Argentinidae > Argentina > Argentina silus. Next base: position 5,227,286 of record NC_139659.1, read on the forward strand.
GGAGGTGGTGGAGGAGGCAGAAGTGGTGGAGGAGGTTGAGGAGGTTGAGTTTGAGGTGGAGGAGGAAGAGGAGGTGGTGGAGGTGGAGGAGGTGGAGGACGAGGAGGTGGTGGAGGTGGAGGAGGCAGAGGTGGAAGAGGAGGTGGAGGTAGTGGAGGAGGAGGAGGTAGTGGAGGAGGAGGAGGTGGTGGAGGTGGAAGAGGCAGAGTTGGAGGTGGTGGTGGAGGTGGAGGTGCCACTGGTGGCAGTAGAGATGGATGATGATGGCATCATCAAAGGTCACAATCACTTTGGTAGATGTGTTTGGGGGGAATGGGGTTGTCTTGTGTGAGTTTTGTGTTGCATTGTTATTGCTGAAACTGTGCAGCATCAAATGAGCATATTCCTATAAACCACATCAGTATAAACATACACTGGTTAAACATGTTCTCTCTGCCTCCATATTTGTCTCTCACCTCTGGTTGAATCTGGTATTGACACGTGTTAATCCTCCATTAAAGCCAGAGGTGAGCTGCTTTAGCAGCCATGAGCCACTGCTGACTGATGGGCCACAGGTGTGATGTAATGGACAGGAATATCCTTCGGTGAAACAGCACACAGGACTCAGAAGAGTAAATATAGCTACCTGATCACTCTGTTGATCTGGTGTGATGACGTCTATCGAATGACCTGCATCCCTCTGTGGTCACCTCAAACGTAAGCTTACTCATTCTGTGGGGGAGTCAGAGGGAGAGTTGGAGGGAAGAGGGGAAAGAGGAGGTGGGGGTGAGGAAGTTGAGGAGGAGGAGGAGGAGGAAAATGGCAGATGGGGCAGAGTGGTGGGGAGGGGGAGGAGAGGGGAGAGGGGTGGTGGGTAGGAGGAGGAGGAGGAGCAAGAATACAAGAATGGATGTGTAGGTAGGCAGGGAGGGAGCGGAGAGGAAGGGGGAGAGAGGATGAGGCAAGCAATTTGACAGTATCCATAATTGGTGCTGCTAACCTGCCCCCTCAGGCTAGGGGGGTGAGTCACAGCATCGCAGATATAATAAGAATTTATTAAGAAGTGGAACAAAAATGAGGGAGTGTGGAAGTAGCTGTCACTAACGCGTGTGCTTGCACACACACACACACACACACACACACACACATACACACACACACACACACGGGCACTGATGAGGCTCAGTGGCGGACACAGATACTCAGCCTGGCAGAGGTGTGGCAGGAAAGGGCAGATGGCATGTGGGTGACTCACCCCTCTGTCCTCGACCATCTCCTCTCTCATCACTACAACTCTACCCCCCACTGGCAGGGTCGTCCAGGATACAGATCAGAACATGACGTCTGTCTCTCTCTCTCTGTCTGTCTTCGTATCTACACTCACCAAACACTTTATTAGGAACACTATACTAATACTGGGTAGGGCCTCCCTTTGCTCTCAACAGCCTCAATTCTTCATGGCAAAGATTCCACAAGGTGTTGGAAACATTCCTTTGAGATTCTGGTCCAAGATGACACGTTTGCATCACGCAATTCCTGCTGATTTTTCAGGTGCACTTTCAAGCTGTGAGTCTCCCGTTGTACCACATCCCAAAGGTGTTCTATTGGATTCAGATCCGGTGACTGGGAAGGCCACTGAAGAACACTGAACTCATTGTCATGTTCATGAAACCAGTTTAAGACGACTTTTACTTTGTGACATGATGCATTATCATGTAGAAGATGGGTAAACTGTGGCTATGAAGGGGTGCACATGGTCAGCAAAAATACTCAAATAGGCTGTGGCATTCAAGCGATGATTGATTGGTATTAACGGGCCCAAAGTGTGCCAAGAAAACATTCACCACACCATTACACCACCTCCACTATGAGAAGGTGTTTTTTCTCTCTCTCTCTCTCTCTCTCTCTCTCTCTCTCTCTCTTTCTCTCTCTTTCTCTCTCTCTCTCTCTCTCTCTCTCTCTCTCTTTCTCTCTCTCTCTCTCTCTCTCTTTCTCTCTTTCTCTCTCTCTCTGTATGTGTTCCTTGAAAGACTTGGAGATGAGAAAGGATGTCAGTGTTTGTGTGTCTGCGTGCGTGTGTGTGTGTAATCATGAGAGAGAGAGAGAGAGAGAGAGAGAGAAAGAGAGAGAGAGAGAGAGAGAGGCGTTGGCATGGCATCTCTCAGGCCCTCTCGATTGGAAACATCCTCAGGATCATCTATCATAAACCGTAAAAACACCCGTCTGAGCTCGCTGCCTTTTTTACGCCACAGATTGAATCAAACCCTCCATTGTTCTCTGAAGGGGGGGGGGGGGGGGGTTGGGGGGATCAACAGTGCTGATACAAACTTGGAAGTGGTCTGGGAGGTGGATTTATTAAATAATAGGGACTTCTTAGAATAAGGAGTAATTCTCCAAGACTTTGGGAAGAGGAGACGGTGTGCCCAGCCAATGATACTGTACCCTTCTCCTGTACAGACATCCGTGGGCAGATGGTTTGATACTGTAGCTACAGCATAGAAAACCAGGCTTAGTATCGTTTACGTCGCCACCCTTTAGATTTCATTTCAAACCCTCTCTCGGGAAATTCATATCCTTCCCCTATACCGTTGACCCGTTTGGTTTTAAAGACCTATACTGAAGTCCTGTCTTGGAAAATAGTTTGTGTTTTATATTAAAAACAGAGAGAGAGAGAGAGAGAGAGAAGGGAGGTGGGGGGGGGGGGGGGGGGGTTAGATATGAAGAGCAGGTATTGAACTTTAGCCCCAGTCCCTGGTCACCTGATGGCTTTAAACTGCAGATGAGACTTCCACAAAGCACCGGGCGATCAAAACCAGACCGCCTCGCTCCCACTCCACTCTCCTCGGCCCCCGATCTGGGCCACACACCAGCTTGATACACCTGCCAAGTGAATTGAGTGCTGTTCAAACTGGAGTCACTTTAATGTCTCATATGTCTGCAGGTTTGTAGTAGGTACGAGACCCTCCTGTAGTTAAATCTGTTTTAGACTAAATGGCTTCGCATTCAAAAAGATACTTGCTGCATCGGCACAATACGAAAAGGCTAGTCCGAGGGCTTCGGGATACGTCTGGGTGTGTCAGCTAAAGCAAGATCCACATCTAATCGTTTGACACAGCACATATTCAGAAATGTCAATATGGTGGTTTTGCCTTCATAAGGAATGCTTCTATGGGGATATCAACAGTGCATTGGCTAGATCGCTTACATATACATGTGTTGTAACTCTGTTATTACTTAATTTGTGTTATGACAAACCATACAACATGCAATTGTCAAATTACAATATAATCATGTGTAATATGTTAATAATATGCTGTTATCGCAGTAATTACACTGTTACTACACAGGTATCCATCTGAATTGATTGTGTTGTAGTCAGGTGTAGTCAGACCAGACCATCTAGTAGAGTAGCACCACCTTGAGCCACATCTGCATTAATCATCACCACCTTTCTGTATCCTTAGATCTGCCCCTCAGATCATTGGGAGTGGTTCATAAAGCCTGAAGCTGCGTCAGTCGTTCCTTCATTCTGGCTACTCCCATCTCACTCGCAAATCTCCCTGCTGAGGTCAGAGAGCAGCGAGAGAGAGAGATGGACTGACTCCTTTGATGTGCTTGGATAGTTGCCTAGTCTTCAGTACATAAATCCCACTGTGTATACGATTCCTACGCCCTGCGATCTCTCCACTGGCAGCCCATCAGTCACCCGCTGGTCCCCCCCAGGTAAGGTCTCTCCTCCTGGGCTTCAACAGCCCTCTGAGCCCCCTCCACCCAGGGCTTCCACAGCCCTCTGAGCTCCATTCACCTAGGGCTTCAACAGCCATTCTGAATACCCTCCACCCAGGGCTTCAACAGCTCCCTGAGCCCCCTCCACCCAGGGCTTCAACAGCCACCTGAGCCCCTGAGCCCCTGAGCCCCTGAGCCCCTGCCATCCACTCCCTGGCAATAAGCAGGCCTCAAATACCCTTCTAACCTCGCTCCTCCTCCTATCAGTTACAATCTTCATCTTCCTCTTTTTTTTTTTTTGTTATCTCTGTGTCCATCCTCTTACTTAATAAGATCAATAGTTCATTCCCCTGTAGCTCTTTAACCGCAGCTAGCTGCTGTTTGGAATGGCAGAGAGATCCCATGAACACGTTGGGTTTGTAAACACGGAGGAGAGGTTAGAGCTAGGCTAGGTTTCGCTTGGCAGTGACTAACCTGAACAGAAGCAGTCTGGGGCGGACTGTAACAGTGGTTCGGGAGGGATTGTGTTACCTGTGGGTCTTGGATAATGGTGAGGGATTCGGACGGGTATTAGTGGCTATAATGAAGTTATAGTGAGTTTTTTTAGAATTTAGATTTTTGGCGATAACTTCCTAAACCGGACCCCTGTATTAGCTGTTCTTGTTGTGTAACGTCCACACTACCCTCGGTGATTGATGAACTGCAGAAAGGTAGGAGTAGATAAAAAAGAAAGAAGTAAAAGGAAGATGAAAGTATGAAAGGGTAGACCCTTCCTCCTCAGTTGCTCCTCAGTTGTCAGTGGAGGTAATTTCTCCCCTCTCTCCTTAAAAGCCTCTCATTTCCCGGTCGTAAAGCCGGGACTTCTTCCGCCAGACAGGTACATGTACGGTCAGCCCTGGTTCAGCCTTGTTAACTCTTAGCCTGATCTCTCAGCTACGCCACAGAAACTAACTCATCATCATAAAACGGAGAATCCCATCTGAACCCAGTTCCTTAAACTTACCAGCGTGAGATCTGAGGTACGTTGAAACGCTTGGAGGGAAACGCTTGGTCTCGTATATGTTGGAGAATTAAGAACACTTACTGTCTTCCTTTTTAGCCGATTCCACTTTCTTTTGACCCGCGGTTAACAAGCACAAGAGTACAAAGTTTAACGAGACGGGAAGCATTTGTTTCATTATCTTGTCTAAGGTAGTGCCGAGTTAAGTGCCCCTTCGCAAAAGTGACAGTTTGCATTTCTGTTAAACAAACAAGCAACACTGAGCATCAACTCGTTATTCACTGGTTGGCCAAGCATCCGCCCTCCTCCCCCCCCCCTCCCCCTCCCCCTCCCCCTCCCCGCTCACTCTCTCCACATGTTGTTGTGATATCGCGCAAATTTCACAACCAGCCCTGGTGATCACCGGAGGGCGATTGACTCACTGCCCGCAAATATGTTTTGCATTTACTAATCAAACTGGGTACGAGTGTTTAGCGTTATGCTGACCAACGACGGAGAATGTTCTAATAACACTGTCTATAAACACAACTTTATTGTGTTTCTATTGTGTTCTGAAAGGACCTTACCTACCTTGGTGCTGTTGCAGGCTTTCTCAATGTGGTAGCAGGGTTACTTGGTGTGCCTTCTCTGTCCCTCCCTTCTCTCTCCCCCTCTCCCTCTCTCCTTATACAGTATATGGGTCTCCGGGTTCACTCTGTGTGCCTTCCCTTTTCCTCATTCCACTCTTCCTCTCCTCTCCTCTCCTCCTCTCCGTCCCTGCCTCTTACAGTATAAGGTGACAAGGACCACAGGGAATGGGGTCTTTCTTTGATATATCTCTTCTTAACAGCTTCTGCCAGAGACCACTTGGGTTTATGCAAGTCAATATTTGTTGTTTCAGTGCGAGGGACTTATTGAAATTCATGTTGGTGTATTTTACTATAGTGTGTGTCTAAATATTTGTAACGGCCTTTGGCTACACTTTGGAGTCCCCCACCTCCCGCAGCCCTGAGCATACCGTTCGAAATGGAGAGAGAACGAGGAATGGAATGGTATCAAACACATATCAAACACATGTGTTTGATACCATTCCTCATTCCATTCCATCCATTCCACCGAGCCCATGCTCTGGTTTCTCCCTCCACCAGCCTCCACCGGTCTGCTCCCTAGCATGTGTGTTATGCAGGAGACTAACTCAAGACAGGAGGGAGCTGGGGAATCTGTCTGTTCAGTCAGGGGCAGTAGACCAAACTGGAAACAGACTGGCTGGAGCAGAGAGGAGAGACTCCCATGTCACAGTTTAAAATACATGGAGATACAGGATTGAAGCTAGTCAAGGTAAAATTCAGACATACAGTATATTTATAGGTCACTCATATTAGTATTAGAGTAAGCAATGTTTCAGGTTTTTTTTTAGTTTAATTATTTCCGTTTGGTTGAATCTGGTCTTTTCCATTGTGCCTACTCTACGTTTGGATGAGTGATCAGGGCACTGTGTGATGAATGAGACCTGGAGGTACCTCTAGGTGGCACAACAAGACAGAGGCAGGATGTCTGTTAGATTACCATATCTAACTAGACTGGTGTTTTACCCTCGTCGGATAGTAGGCTTGACTTTGACACAGTAGTAGAACATACAGTACACCCAGGCAGTGGGCGAAACTGATTCAGAGCTCTGAGAAGAAAATGGAAAATATTCCTTTAATGTATTCCTCTAATTATTATTTTTTTCACATATATATATATATATATATATATATATATATATATATATATATAAAAGATCAAAGAGATACATAGAAACATATATCACTTAAAGTGAACAGAAAGGTTCACTTTAAGGTTTAAGGAAGCTTCGTCCTGGCTCTTTGAATAAAGGGTATGCTGTCTTTTTATGGAAAGAATAATCCCCTGTCATAAACCAAGTCTTCTAGTTTTCTAGGTACTCTGAATCCCTGCTCTGACGCTGTTCCAGGGTTCCCTAGAAACCGTGATTGTTTCAGCTCAGCATGGCTACACCCTTGGCTGACATCACAGACAGGTTAAGGTGACACGTTCCTGTGAACCCGTCCTGCTCATCATCATCATCATCATCATCATCATCATCATCATCATCATCATCAGCAGCAGCAGCAGCAGCAGCAGCGTAGTGCTCTCACACTCCTGACTAATTAAAAACCTGTCAGTCTATTTGTGTCACATCAACGCCATTTGACACGTGATTTAACAGTGAGGAGAGCGGAGGGGAAGAGAGGAAAGAAAAAAGAGTGAGAGGAGAGAATTGAGAAGAGGGGATGATAGAAGATGAGGGGGGAGGATAGAGGAGAGGAGAGGAGAGGAGAGTAGGGTGTAGAGGAGTGGCGCTGGAAGTCACACGCCAATGATGTCACCTCACACGGCGCTGTCAGACAGCGAGATGAGCTATTTGATCTTTTTTTATTTTAGTCCTAGTTTCATCCCCTCATCTCTCATCCTCCCATCTCTCCCCGCCAGCTTATCTGGATCTGTCACAGTCATATCTCCCCCCCCCCCCCCCCCCTCTCTCTCTCTCTCACTCTCTCTCTTTCTCTCTCTCTCTCTCTCTCCCTCTCTCTCTCTCTCTCTCTCTCTCTCTCCCTCTCTCTCGCATCCCTCCCTCCTCTCATCCTCATCCCTCTCTTCTCCCATGGGGTCAGCCGTATCCCTTCCCTCTCCGGGGCCCTCCCTAGTTTATGTAACAACTCCATTATTGCTTCAAGCGGAGCGCACTCTGATGCGTCGATAAGCCCCCATTCAAAGAGATTCAATTAAAAGGAGATAAACAGTGTCCTTGAGGATGAGAGCAGATAACAGATTGGAGTGACACAGCTGACTCTCTTTGTTTTGGTAATTAAAGATGACCTCATCGCTAAAAATGGCTGCCGGTTGCCTCCTCATCACGAGCTTCGCCATCAGCAGATTGGAGTGCAGGCAGGGGGCCAAGGGCTTTCTTTCTTTCTTTTTTTTTCTGTCTGTGTGCCACACACATAGTTACTATCTGTCAGGGCAACTCTGTCTCTCTCAGCTCTCAGACTACTTTCTCACTGCATTTGCACTCTCATATACACACAGGCGTGTGAGCACACACTCTCGCTAACACACATGCGAACAAACAAACTAGCACGCACACACACACACCCACACACACACACACACACACACACACACACACACACACATGCCCTCATAGAAGATTGCAAGTTATTATTATTTATTTATTTTTCTGGGTGAGAGAATGTTTCTTTAATTGGTACAATACTGTACTATAATGAATTGAGTTTCAGGAAAGGTTGCTGTTTGTCCTCAACACTGGCAGATGATTGTGGGGACCCTCACCACTGCTACATGTCTTGCAGTAATACCCCACACAGGTAGGCCTATGTGTTGGCCCTTTGGACTTGGCCAGGACGGATCCATGACCGTAGTTGATGAGCAGTGGAGGCTGGTGGAGGTATAAATCAGAGGACGGGCTCATTGTAATGCATGGAATGGAATGAGGAATGGTGTTTGATACCGTTCCGTGTTTGATACCATTCCTCATTCCATTATATGCATTACTAATGAGCCCGCCCTATGTTTTCTACCTCCACCAGCCTCCCCTGTTGACCAGTAGGAGGTAGACGGACATTGCAACCACATACTGTGCACTGCTCCCTGGAACATTCTGCCTCAGCCTCTACCCACATGCTCCATACATCAATGCACTATTATGTAGCAGAGATGATTTGGAATCACGCTTCCAGCCTTGCCTTGAGACATATGAAAGTGTCTCCCTCGGACCTTGAGGATGCCCTCTTGGCCTAATGGTAGATGCTTGTGTCTTGCACGTGGGTTCGAAACCCCATCCCCGTCACATATACATGCTACTATCTCTATGCAGGCTTGTTTGGGAATCACTACCGCCTCCGCCTGGATACCTGTCCTGATGTAATCTGGGTTAATACACCAGGGGATGTTGTTTCCACTGACGACCAATGACATATTGGTGCCATGCCAACTCTATCCCATAATGAGTCCCATTACTCAGTTCACACAGGAAGAGAGACACACAGCACCTTTCAAGGAAACCCCTTAGTGACTACATCAGTATGGTCTCCAAGGAAACCCCTTAGTGACTACATCAGTATGGCCTCCGCCAGCGGCCCAATCTCAATGTTTACTCCATTCTAACTGTGTCTCCTCTCCTCGCCTCCTTCCCAAGAGGGGAGGAGGAACCTCAGATCCTCTCTTCCAATGCCTTTGAGATGGAAGAGAAGAAAGAGGACTCAAGGAATCATGGACAGACGTCTGAGACCCAGACAACTCTCCCTTTGCAGTAGCACCTGCAGTAGCTACGAGCTACACCTACCAATATGGAATGAAGGTTGAATTAAAGTTGAATCTCAGAGTGTCTTAACTTTCGCATCCGGCTCTCATGTATGTCTGTCCACACACACACACACACACACACACACTCACACACACACACACACACACACACACACACACACACACACACACACACACACACACACACACACACACCTTGGTGTTAGTGTTCCATGTTAGACATAATGAAGGTAGGAGAACATCTCCATCCAGAATTAGATATGACCATTCATTATTCACATGCTGTACAGTGTGTGTGTGGGTGGTGGGTTTAGGTTAAGTGAAGCGCATGTAAACATATATACAAGCCCATGTGCATTATGGTTACAACATACAGGATATAGTATAGAGTGCTACATCCATATTGTATACTCTATTGTATACCCATGACGGTGGAGCTATGCTCAGTGAACTGAACTAGTAAGGTCCCGAACTTCATACGTTATTTATCTCCCCTTATAAATGATCACAGGAGGATCTGTCGTTTTCACAACTCCTCCACCCTGGTCTGTTCTGTAGGGATGCAGGTGCCTAGCTAGCGATACTGTGGTCACAATGACGGAGCTTGCTTTCTCCTTCCTTTCTCTTGCTTCGCCTTTTTAGCCTCTCCAGAGAGCTTTTAATCAATGAGTTAGCGTGGAATGCAGGGCCTTGAGTCTCTGGGCTGAAGCCATAATGGTGATTGTGTCCCGGGTAATGAATTGAATAGACGCAATGATGTCAGATTAGCAAATGGCCTTTTGGAAATTCAGACCAAGGGTTCAGTCACATTGGCCGTCTCCCCTCCTGTCCCCCCTCCCTCCCTTCCCCCTTTCCTCCCTCCCTCCCTCCTCGCTGACTGGAGAGAAGCTCTTATTCGGCTCCAAAGGGCATCCTGTAATTTTTGACTTTGTCTGCGGACATATTTAGCGATGAGATGGAGAGAGGAAAAGAGAGAGGGAGAGATGGAGGGAGAGAGAGAGACTTAGAGATAGATATATCAGAACTATGCAGCTTAAGATTTAGAGGAATGATATTTTGGGCTTTGGGATTTTTGGAGGATTTCTAGTTTTTTTTGCTTTTACGATTTATTTAGCAAATCAATCATAATTGATTTTGAAAGTGGATTCATTTTGAAATTGCTGATGTCTGTCGTTTTAATATATATATATATATATATATATCATTGGCATATCATTGGGGCGATGCACACCCACACACACACTGAATTGGGTGTCCTGGCCTGGTGTGACCTTGTTGTGACTGATTTGTCAATCAGCAGCGGAACCCTAACCCTATCCCTACCTAGTAGAGACTGAGGCTCTACAAATAATTGTGTGTGTGTGTGTGTGTGTGTGTGTGTGTGTGTGTGTGTCTGGCATGTGTTGTGTCTCAGAAAACGCACGCACAGACTAGCCCTAGAAACGTGAGTGGGCCGCTCCTCTACCTTCCGCCAGGCAAGCAGGACTGACACGTAACAGCGGTTCTACTGATATCCTATTAGATTGACTTTTTAGGTCACATCATGATCTAGATAGATCGAGACTTCCGTCTGATGGATGTCTGATACCTTATTGTCCTCTTTGAACTGTGTGTAGAATGTATCACAGGTTCTAAACTCATCTTTTGATGAATGAATACGACAGTGTCGTAAAAGTGTCAGCTGTGTTACCCTGAAGGATTAACAGCAGATTCCTTATGATACTGTATGTCTCTGTCGTTAAAGCATCATGGACCGAAGTCTCCAAGGCGATAAATCATAACAGATGAACGTGTGCTATTTAGTTTAGCTTAGTATCTGGCGAAACAGCTTTATTTTTGAAAAACACTCTCCAGTATGGTTACTACTTTTGCCATGTCCGTGTTATTCATGGTTGGAATAGAATAGGAAAAGGGAAGTAACTTGAGCTAGCTTAATCTTTTGTTCTTTTTCATGTTTTCTTTTTTCCCCCCTTCCTTTCCTTTTCTTTCACTTTTTTTAGCCCCTTGTTTGTATTTTCTTCTTGGTGGTTTGCTGGGCCCACTGGACATTGTTTTTAGGGTTTCTGGGGGCTGTGGCTTGGCTGTGTGTGTGTGTGTGTGTGTGTGTGTGTGTGTGTGTGTGTGTGTGTGTATGTGTGTGTGTGTGTGTGTGTGTGTGTGTGTGTGTGTGTGTGTGTGTGTGTGTGTGTGTGTGTGTGTGTGTGTGCGTGCGTGCGTGTGTGCGTGTGCGTGTGGGTGTGATGGTGGGTGTGTGGGAGGAGGGGCGGGGGGGGATTTTGAGGGGGGCTGGGATTTACGTCTTGAGAGAACATTCCAGAAGCCCCCACACCAAGTGTTCATTTTTTCAACCCCATATCTGTGAGGTCTCGTTTGTCTCCGACTTGACACGGTCTAATTGTTAAAACAACACTCATGCTAACTGGCAATTTCAGCATGTGTGTGTGTGTGTGTGTGTGTGTGTGTGTGTGTGTGTGTGTGTGTGTGTGTGTGTGTGTGTGTGTGTGTGTGTGTCTGCGTGTGCATATTGGAGGCGAGGTTTAGCATTGTATAACGCAGATGTTTTTTGAGTAGCTTTCCTTAACTTAACTTAACAAAGACAAACAAAAAGCTTTCCAAAGTGTTTTGACTGATTCAGAGGACAAACTGGTTCAACAACAACAACAGAAATTTCAGCCCTCCTGCCGATACATTCTCTCTGACTGTCCAACCAAGGGTTTGGTTTATTTACCTCAGAAGACTGCTGCAATCTATCTTGTTCAGACATCTCCCATGCATGATTAGAACAATATGGAGGATTATGAGCAACTGGACCTGAGTGAAGACTCTGAGCCCTTCATCCTGGAGATTAGCTCCTGTTCCCTGGGCACCTACATCCTACAATCTGAAGCCATAATGGTGATTGTGTCCCGGGTAATGAATTGAATAGACGCAATGATGTCAGATTAGCAAATGGCCTTTTGGAAGTTCAGACCAAGGCTTCAGCCACATTGGCCATCTCCCCTCCCTCCCTCCCTCCTTCTGTGGACAACGTGATGAGATGGGGAGAGAGAGAGAGAGAGAGAGAGAGAGAGAGAGAGAGAGAGTCTGTGTCACGTCTTTCTATACAGTACAGTAGATAGCAGAAGGCCCAGTTCCAAGTTGTTCTCTCCATTGTGGCTCCGGTACAAAAGGAGGTTTTGCTGTTCATTCTTTCTTACTTTGTTTACTTGAGGCAATTGGCTGCAGTGCTATGTCTAAGTTTAAGGGTACTTTTCTGGACTTCTGTTCTCTAACCCCCCCCCCTCCCCCCACCTCTTTTTCTCTCCATCTCTCCTGTGGCCAGGTCTGTCTTTCCTTTTATTTTTTTCAAGTTTTTTTCTTTTAGAGTGTGTGACAGTGAGCGTCAGCCAGTTGATGAGGATGGGGAGGGGGGTGGGGGTACTGTTTAGGAGGTGTGCTATAAGTGGCTAAGATCCACTTTAATCCAGTTCTGAGAAACTGGACGGACAAAACTGCTGACATTTGGAGATATACTGTATTTCCCCGATTTTGATGATAAGCTATTTTTTTGCTCGTTCAATGGAGTATGGGCATTTGTGGTTTGTTTTTGCAGTATGGATGATCCATGCTATCGCTCAGTTGACCCTTTTCACCTTTTTCTTTAATGATTTTGTAAGACAACACCCACACAAGGAGCATAGGACTTTGTATTTTTAACTTGAAGTGAATAGAGTTGCATAGCAAGTCTGCAGTTTTTTTTTTATTGATCAGGAGTACATGTGAAAGCATTTTTCATGTCAAAAAACTGCTTTCTTTTTCTCCTCAAACCTCCCTCCCCTCCTCTGGGGACCTGATCGATGTATTACACAAGACAAGCTAGGCAAAGGGGTGGAGGGAGGGGGCGAGAGAAGACATGGCTCCTGGGTCCCTGAGGGCCTCCTCACCCCTACCCCCAGCCTCTAACCCCCCCACCACCAGCTCTCTTCCCCCTACCACCCTAGCCCAAGCGGTGGGAGAGATTAGCTCTCCGCTCCAGGCTAGAGCCCTGGAGTGGTTGTGGTCTGGGATGACCAAGCCTCACTGCACACACATCAAACAGGCCATGCTGTAGTAGGCTCCCAATGCTCTAGGCTTCTCTGGCTCTGTTACCTAAGGCAAGGAGAGGAGAGGAGAGGAGAGGAGAGGAGAGGAGAGGAAAATACTGATAAGAGGAGAGGATTGGAGGGGAGGAAAGCGGAGAGAAGGAGAGGAGAGGAGAGGAGAGGAGAGGAGAGGAGAGGAGAGGAGAGGAGGGGGGGGGTACTGATGAAAAAAAAGTGATTCGCGTAAAGCTTCCTATTGGTTGATTCTGAATTCTGAGTGGGGAAAGTCGGGTAAGATCGTACAATGAGTACAACAAGTTTCAAGTCAGAAATGTCTGAGTTTCCTTGTTCCGAGCGCACTGTGAACGAAGCAAAAGATGTAGCTACGGGCTGTTATTCAAGCGTATCCTGGGACAGGAGTTCTGCAGTCAGACTAACTTGCTGTTCACCTTGTGTTGCTCTAAGACCTTTGGGTGAATGGATTCATTCTTTTTGCTGTTTATATTTCTACAATATGGAAACAATACAATACTAAACTACATAACTACATACAGTTTATATTCAAACATTATTTCAGAGCTCATTATATCAGAGCTGTTCTGAGTAGACAGTTTGTCTCTGTGTGTGTGTCTCTGTGTTTGTGTGTGTGTGTGTGTGTGTGTGTGTGTGTGAGTGCGCGTGCGCGTGCGTGTGTGCATGTAAGTAAGATATTACCCGACAGTGAATGAGTGTGGCAGCTCTGGGTGGGCAGGCGAGCTGACAGATGAGAGCGTGAGCTGGGCTGTTTGTCTTTGGCCTTTTGCAACTCTGGATTATGTGATAATGACAGATACCCCCCTCCGACCAACCCACAAGTGGTTGCACCCGGACTCCACCAAGTCACGCATCAGACCTCTGATTTATTCTGATTATCAAAACATACAAAGACATCATTCCTCCCCAGACCGCATCCAGAAACATAAAACTTCAGTCCTCTCTCGTTCCTTCTCGCCCTCCCTTCCTCCTTCCCTCCTTCCCTCCCTTCCTCCCTACCCCCCCCCCCCCCACCCCCCCCACCCCCACCCCCACCACCCCCCCCCCCCCCCCCTCTTCCCTCCCTGCGCTGTCTCTGTCTACATTTAGCCTTGGTGAAGCAGCAGATTTCTGGCCTGTCTTGGACATTCCTCTCATAGCTGTGCCATTGAAAGGGAAAAGGACTTGAAAGGCATTCTGGGGTAGGCTGTATCGGGTCAATAGTCAATCTTAAACACATCATTACCCATTGTTTATGCAAAAGATTGAGTCGGCTGGTCGGGGCAATTTACTGTTCCACCAATTATTTGAGTGTTAGCATACTTCGCCCCTCCGAATAGGCTAACTGTGAGGAAAAAGTCAGACCGAACACTTTCTGTATGCCCGGAAAAAAAAGGAAATGTTAAAATTCGAAGTGTGATTGCGATCGCTGTCAGCATCACATAAATCGTTAGTGGATTGTATGGTAGCCCCATGATCCTCAGATGTCATCACACTCACATCGCCATGAATAGTAACACAAAACAGGTGGCCGCGCTTCCAGATGAGTAAATAAAGGAAAGACACAAATAATAATGAAAGAAAGAAAAAAAAAAAAGAAAAGAAAAGAAAGAAAAAGCAATTAAAGGAGGGAGGCAAGTGAATGAAGATCAGATCTGTTCTCTAACTTGTGTAGCAGTAGCAGTGAGCAGGGGGAGATCAGCCGACGCAGCGCTGAGCGGCAGGCAGACTGACGGTATGCAGGCCAAGGCTACACATACGGTGGAATCATAACTGGGAATGTTGACTCTTCTCCTGGTGGAATCATAACTGGGAATGTTTACTCTTCTCCTGGTCCCCCGTTCCCTCGTTCCCGCTCCTTGGAAAACCCAGGATCAGGATCAAAGACATACGCCGGCTCTGCTATGGCGATATGGCCACCCTCACATACATGTACTGCAATAAGCCTTCACACACACACACACACACACACACACAGACATATGCACGCATGCACACACACACACACACACACACACACACACACACACCTCCATTAAAAGTGGTGAAGCCTCTAAATACTTTTACATGGATTTAGGTCAGTACTGTGTATTAGCGTGAGTAGTTTACATCATTGAAAGTGTGCCTCTGAAGTGTATATGTGAAGTGTGGTTGCCCACCTGCCTCTAAATTGGACAAAGTCCATAATTTATAAGCATACAGCGTTTGAGGTGACGCCAATGTACTCTCCTAATTCCTGCTTTATTTTGATTCAGCTACAGATGTATTGAAAGACAATCTAGAAATGTGATCTACATATAAGTGGTCTGAGATACAGCCTATGATTGCTTTTCATTTTCAGTCAAAGGGCAGAGTCAGCTCTAATGCACAGCGTGTTTCAATGTATATAATTTGATACGACATTAAACAAATACTATCTTGTGATACTGCGTAAGTCAGCCCATTGATACAATATCAATAGGAAATGCAGCGCTGCTTGAACGTATGTGAACCCCTTGTGCAATTAGATTACATTTTTTTATTTATTTTACCATGAAATCTTTATTTAATCAGAACCAGTCTTTTTTTATCTGACATAACAGGTTTATATTTACCAATTCCATATGTTGGTTTAGGGGAAATCATGCATGTAGTAGAACAACAAAATTATAAAGAAATTAGTGCAGGTGCAAAAATAAGTGAACCAAGTTACATTGGTTAAATCAAGGAGGTAAGTAGAATCAGGTGGGTAAATAATTGGGTACCACATGAACCAATCAAAGGAGAGATCTTTAGGAAAGAGTTTAGGCGGGACTCTGATAAATAGAGATTAGAAACCTGGTCAGTTTTGTTTTACCCATACAGGTGAATGTTACCCATACAGGTGAATGTTACCCATACAGGTGAATGTTACCCATACAGGTGAATGCATAACACACCATGCCGATAGGAAAGGAAATCTCAGAGGACATCAGGAAGAGGGTAGTGAGAGCACATCAGTCTGGGGAAGGCTATAAAATCATCTCAACAAGATTTGAGCTCCATCAGTCCACTGTGAGGCAAATAATTTACAAATGGAGAGCATTTAATATGACAGCAACTCGGCTTAGAAGTGGACGTCCTTCCAAAATATCCCCAAGGGTTAGGGAAAAATAATAAATCAGGAAATCAAGAAAAATAATAAATCAGGTAAAAGCCAAACCAAACAACATCTAGAGATTTGCAGACCTCCCTTGCTGCATCTCAGGTAACCGTGCATGCTTCAACAATAAGAAGAACACTGAATCGAAATGGCCTTCATGGGAGGGTTGCTAGGAAGAAGCCTCTGCTGTCAAAAAAGAACCAAACTGCCAGAGAAACTAACTTTGCCAGAGACCACCTGGACAAGCCTGAAAGTTTCTCTGGACAGATGAGTCCAAAATTTACCTTTTTGGTCACAATCAAAACCACTATGTTTGGTGAAAACCCAACACTGCCTACCACCAAAAGAACCTTATCTCAACAATCAAGCATGATGGTGGGAGTCTCAAGATCTGGGGCTGCTTTTCCTCCTCTGGACCTGGATGACTCCACATCAGGGGAACCATGAATTCTGAGGTATACCAGTAGATGCTTGAACAGAACGTCTGGCCATCAGTCAAGGAGCTAAAGCTGGTCTTCCAACAACGACAATGACCCAAAGCATTCAAGCAAATCTGTCAAAGAATGGCTCAGGAGAAAGAAGATTTGTGTTTTGGATTGGCCAAGTCAAAGTTCTGACTGAAATCCAATCTAGATGCTGTCAGGACCTGTAGCGGGCAGTTCATGTCAGACACCCCTCAAATCTAACTCAATTGGCTGAGTTCTGTAAGGAGGATTGGGCAAAAAACCCTCAAAACAGACAGAGACTGATTGGTGGCTATGCGAGACGTTTACTCCAAGTTATCGCTGATAATGGAGGTACCACAAGCTATTGACTGAAGAGGTTCACATATTTTAGCACACATGAAATCTGAGTTTTTGTTACATAAACCACTTTCGTTAAATAAACAATGAAAATATATCATATTTGTTTGTTTGTGTCACTTATTTGGAATAATCTTTAGTCTTTATTACTTCATTACGGTTTAGATAAAGATTTTATAAGTTCATTTTAATATTGATACAAAAATAATGACCATCCCTGTAGGGTTCACAAACTTTCAAGCAGCACTGTATGTAAATCATTTTGAGTAAATAGTGCCGATTGCAAATTAGGTTATGGCCCAACAGAAAACCATCTAGATGCTTGCTCTAACTCCTGGAATAAATAAAGTATATCCAACATGTTTAGAAAGAACAAAACCTTAGAAAGAGTAAGCCTGGCACTTGTAGATTTTACGCTTAGGAATGTGTTTGGGGAAACCTCTTATAAACAGAACTCTCTCTGGGAAAATGTCAAACCTTTCTTCCGTATATAGTTACTTTCCGACCTTTCCAGTGGAGGTTAGTGGGAGTAGTTGTCCACTAGCCTGTCCTACTCCCTTCTTTTGCAACTTTTTCTTACCGTCTCCTAGTGCCCACCAGCCAGACCTATTCCCTGTGTTTATAAGTTGGCCCGCATGTCATAAGATCAATCTAAGCTGCCCTTTATATCTTGTAGAAATAGTTTGAAATCCGACCATTTTAGAGCTTTTAAACTGTTTCGACAGCTCCCTCTTTTTTTACACCACCCCCTCTGAGTGCTGGAAACAGTTGTGGGCATGTCTGAGTGAACGTGTGTGTGTGTGTGTGCGCGTGCGTGCGTGCGTGCGTGCGTGCGTGCGTGCCTGCGTGTGTGCGTGCGTGCCTGCGTGTGTCATTATTTTTTCCCGTAAGCTGACATAAAAGATATTTCACAACTGTTGTTTGTGAGGCCCCCGGGGTGCTCAGTGAGATATCACTGTAACAGTAATATGTGCCTGTAAAGCCGAAAAATTGTGTTTTCTTACAGATCTATAATGTAGCGTGTAGGGACTCACGCCAGAAGAAGTCATATTTAATTTTGCCTTTAGGGTTTGTGCTGCAGAAATGGTTCCCCGTGGTCAGAGCAGAGGTGAAACTTTGAATAGCTTGGAATGCTACAGTGTGGAATGGAAGGATCGATGCCGGAAAAAGGCTCTTTAAAAAGTCATTCATAACTTTCCTTTAGCCTGTGACCGTTTTCTGTTTAAATATACAGTATGTGAACCAAGGTTACTGTAGCTTGGCAGTGTTTGTTTTGACTTGCGAAACATTTAAGGGACAATAGGTGAGAGTGAACATTGTTCCAGAAGAAAACAGCACGTGTTGCTTATTTAAGAGGAAAGGGAAATTACTTCAAACCAAGTCCATGTCCATTAGTATAATTAACCCTATGCATTTCCCTCTGTCTCCCTCCTTTTCTCCCTTCTTTCTTCCATTCTACCTCTTCTTCTCCCATCTCTCTCTCTCTCTCTCTCTCTCTCTCTCTCTCTCTCTCTCTCTCTCTCTCTCTCTCTCTCTCTCTCCCCCCTCTTCCCCCAGGTGAGGTGTTGAGCCTGGTGGATGACCTATTCTCTGGTCTTGGCTCCTCCTGTGTGGTCGCCGGGAGGAGGAACGGAGACCATCCTCACTCTGTGCTCTACTCACTGGTCTTCAAGTGTCTGGAACCCGACAGTCTCTACAAGTAAGACTGTAAACCTCCCCTTTAAACACCTAGACCATTGTTGTTAGTCTCTACAAGTAAGACCGTAAACCTCCCCTTTAAAGGTTAACTATAGCCACACACTAAAACAAAGGTGTGTAAAATGGAGATAGGAATTGGTTAAAGGAACTAAAGGTGTCGGATGAAGACAATTTATGTATCTGCCTTTTTATTTTTATTTTGTTATTTTATTCACTTGCCAATTCTGTGGTTACTTCCCTCCACCTTTAGAGGTACAGTACAGTCATTCTAAAACATAGTAGGCGTCCATGGAAATGCCAAGTCCTTCCCACCTATAGGCCGTGTGGTATTGTTCTCGGTATGACTAGCAGCTTGTAACTCAATTGACTACATCATATTCTGACCACATTTTATGAGTGCAGTATTTCCCATTATCATAAAAAAGCCCTCCTCCTTGTTAACCATCACGTCCGCGGTCATGTTTACATCTTTTCCTAAACAAGAATGACTGGACAAATATCACAATGTACCACATCCTGGCCTTGGGTGTCTGTATTCCCACTGGAAATGTTATGTGTTTAGGGGACGTGTTTTAATTGTATTTATTTCCTCAGAAGAACACAGCTGGCTCGTATTAGCTGAGGCGCATAGTTTGGTGGGCTCACCACGGTGGAAGTGGTATATGTTGGTGTTATTGTTCTGTTTGGTCATGATCGAGGGCTCTGTTTCTGTCTGCCATGCAAGGAAACATGGTCATGGTGAATAATGAGGACATATAACGTGGCCATGTTGTTGTTCAGAGGCGTAGAGAGAGACTGAAGTCTGGAGCCGCTGACCTGTCTGTCTGTTTGTCTGGTTTAACAAATAGACAAACCACCCCCCCCCTTCCCATGTATTGGTCATGTCTTGGATGGTTATTAAACAGACTATCCCTTCAAGAGTCTTGAATATGAGTGACAACAAGTCATCAGACACACATCAAGACAGAAGTCTGTAAGCTAGGGATCATGAGGGCTCCCTTTTTGCATGATGATGATCAAGAACATATCGTTGAAGTTGTTTGCACGTGTGTGACACTTCACGACATGATTCATTAAGTGATCCTTGTCTTCCTTGTGACTTTATCGGTAGGCCTATAAAGTGAAACCATATTAGCGGGATGGGAAGCGCTGGAATGCAATGAAACCAGTCCACTTGGACAGACACTTGTGAATGTTCCATCACGTGTTCCTGCCAGTGAGTGGCTTGGGTAGGTCGGCCCTCCTCCGGTAGCATAAAGCTCAGTAAAGCGTTTCTTTATGAATCCATACATCACCACAGCTGGATACTTTTATGTTAAGCTGTTAAGAGGACATCTCAGACCGGTGATAGATTAGTCTTCCGAGAGGCTAAGGAGGCCTGCGCCACCCTTCCCAGGGGGCATTGCTGCAATATACATTTGATATGAGCACTTTATTCTCCTAGGGTATCGCTTCCCATACCTCCGTCGTCCCCTCCACATCTTGAAATAAAGTTAGGTGGGTGGGGTGTATAGCAAGAACGGCCTCCAGATGAAAGCCGGGGACCCAGCGAAACAACAGAGGGAATGCACCGTCTTGTCCTCTTGAGCTCTCCCAACTGCTGTTTGCTGGTTTATGTTCATGGCCATCTTGCTGTTCCCCCCCTGCACACACACACTTCATCTCAACTTGTTTTGGGAAGCTGGCCTCTGCAGCTGTGGCAGTAACAGATCTTGTCTCTGTTAAACAAGGGAATCTTGGAGAACCATTGGAACAGAGCTCAGAAGAGACTACAAGGTAGAAGGAATGGTAAATCATAGCAGCATATTTGTATATTCAAGCTGGTGATTTATTCAAGCATCAGGTAGGATTCCTGGTACTGTTTTCTCCCACCTTTCTGCCATTCTACCTTGCACAACACAGAAACCACGCCAACCGAGAGTTTACTATGAGGAGAAACTTGGAAGCCTCCACTTCTTTCGTCCTACAACGAAAGAGAGAGAGACAGAGACAGAGAGAGAAAGAGAGAGAGAGAGAGTGTGAGAGAGAGAGTGTGAGAGAGAGAGTAATACTATGTAGCAATGTTATCTGTACCAAGGCAGCCCCTGGGGCCTCGTTGTTTTCAGATAAGGCCACAATTTACGTCGGCATTACGTCTGTGGGCACACCTCTGCTGGCCAGTCCTAATCGGAGGTTAGATAACGTCTCGGCTGGTGTTGGGGTTACATTTGATCTCTCCAAGGTTGTCAGCCCTAATGTTTCCCTTCCCAGCCCAGCTAGCGGACGCTATCTCCTCGGCTGTATTGTTGTAGAAGGCTTTAGCTGGGGAGCCCACCTCTCGGCCTCGCTGCTCCACAAAGGGACAGAGTTATCAGGGGCACATAGGAACAGGTCATCCCCTTTCCTTGGAAATGTTGCCAATGGACACAGCTTGAGAGGAAGTCCGGAAGCACCCTTTTTTTTTTCTGTACCGTGTGTCAACGTTAGCATCGTTGCGTTAGCGTGAGAAACAGCACATAGTGTTAATGCATTGTTATCTGATCACTGTAGCGAGCTAAAGTGACTACAGTATTTAGAAAGTCATGTTGAGCCAAGTAGAGTAAAGTGCTTACTTTCTATTTATGATTGATTGCTTTTTATTGTCTTGATAAGAATGTGTGGGCTGGTGATGCTCGACATTACACACTCCGTAGATGTTGCAAGCACTCAATTAAATGTTCGTACTCCCCTCACACGCCCCTCCACATGCGCACACACACAAACACAAACCCACACAAACATACACAAACCCACACAAACATACACAAAGACACACAAACACACACAAACATACACAAAGACACGCACACACGCACGCACTCATGCACGCACATACACACACGCCTGTGCACGCACACACACACACACACACACACACACACACACACACACACACACACACACACACACACGTACACCACTACCACCCTTTCAAATGTCTAGCTCATCCCAGACATGCTGACACAGAGTGGAGACATATACCATGACCAAATAAATCTGCTGGAAGCAGCTCTGTCATTGATGATAACATCACCTCATCTCCCCCAAAGCTGTTGCCGAATCCAACACTATAAATAAAATGGTGTCTGACGATTTAGTGATGCAATGAATATACAGTGTGTGTATATATATATATATAGGATATATATATATATATATGTTACGGTATCAACTTCAAAATGACCTTGGGACTTCTTGCATGGATGACCAAGACATAAACCGTTATACCAAGAGGACATCCCTTGTGGTACAGGGGCTACATTTGGGCTTAGAAATTGCAGGCAGGGCTACCCATCATGAGAATGTGATTCCAAATCACCTCTGTTACATTCACCCTACTTGAACTCCCTCTCCAAGGACAGTTCCGGCCCATGTGATTCCAAATCACTTCCACTAGACATTCACGGGTGTAGTATTGTAGAAAGGGACCAGGTACACTCTTAGAAAAAAGGTGCAAGAATCGTATCACCAAGTAGGGTTCCTCAAATGAAAAGGGTTCTAGGTAGAGCCCCCTCACAAAGAACTCGTTTAGACCCCTTCAGTACAGTAAATAGGCCAAGGTGCAGACTCTCACAGTGTTTTGGACGGTACTCCTCCAGGGTGGAGCGCGCGACTGAAATAGATCTCCTTAGAGGGGATACATAAATCACAGAAAATGACTTTGCAAACATGATAAACCTGACGTGACCCAATCCTAGGCTGTGACTTATGAGGTGTTGCATTTATACAGCAGAGTATAAGCTGGCTATCCAGCTCTCCCACACTCTCGCTGGCTGTTATGAGGCCGCTTGTGGAAGATGTATCCAATGAGGATTAGTATCACACACCTGTTTGATACCATTCCCTATTCCATTACAATGAACCCGTCCTGCGATTTCTGCCTCCACCAGCCTCCCCTGCTCTGAACCGAACGCCAACTATCCCTCAAAGGAAAAACAAAGAATTTGGAAGTATTCTGATCCCGACGAATACAGAAAATTCAATAGCACAAAAACAGTTGATAATGGGTTGGATTGATGTAGTTATCATACACTCCGATGAATGTTAAATCATTGGCACTTTTGAGGTGATTGTAAAGGTTCATAAATGTGGTAATACATCGAATGAGACTTAGTGATGTGAGCACAGAGGTATTTTTGAATGGAAATGCCAAGTTTGAATATAAGGCTTTTTTTGATTATATCAGTTTTGACATGATTAAAAAGGTGTTTTAAACACCTCAGATGCTGGATAATGATAATGAGTAAGGAGTTATAACAACAAATATTGTACATATTATTTGTGTATACATTTCTGAGATAAAGTTTCCTTAAGAGAGACCTGGACAAATCTCCCCCAACGAATCATAGAGCTGAAACAATGGTGAGCTGAGACCGAACGGAAAGTATCTTACAGATAGTGGCAATGATTTGTGATTTGAGACTTAAAGGCCACACAAGGATTTTCTCATTAAACTGGCTGAAAAGACGATCTGGTCTATCCAACAAGTAGGATGTGTTCTTTCCCTGTTCTTTTGGAGTGAATTCTAAGTCTATTAATCTCAGTCAGGTCAAAACCATTTTGAGATCCATTTTAGGGCGTGAAATCATCCAATCACAAATGGCATAGGCTTATTTTTTTGTAGCATTTACAGTAGCACAGATAGGATGTTCATATCAAATAGATAGATCATGTATTTATCTTTATGCTTAATATAATCACACATGACACTATTGTGATTTCTAGTTTATATAGTCATCTCTGCCCAGGCCTGCTCTGATATCTGCAGGTGGCATCATTCATTACAGAGCTACTGTGTAATTGATAAAAGCGTGGAAAGGATATTATACTGTTCCCGTTGTGAGTCCTCTGCCACAGGGCCTGACCTGAGAAACTAAATCGAAGCCGTAAATTAGTTTTTGTGGCTGTTGAGTTCCTCAGTCGCTCAGGAATGATATTCTCCTGGCACTCCTGATTGATTTGTGGACCGGCTCAACTGATCTCGGCCCAACATCTGATGTCATCGACCAGGAATCCCAGGCTGCCCGGCTTCTCCTCTCCTCTGCTCAGCATGCCAGAAATACTGCCATAATTGCTCTCTTTCTCTTTCTTTCCCTCTCTCTTTCCCTCTCTCTCTCTCTCTCTCTCTCTCTCTCTCTCTCTCTCTCTCTCTCGCTCTCTCTCGCTCTCTCTCTCTTTGCCCTCAGTCTCATTAAATTAGAGGACAACCGTTGCTTTATGGCGACATTGCTAATTCACACAAAAATTAATCCGCCTCATTGTTTGCTGAGCTTTCAGAAGGATGGCGGACAGACAAAACCGAACCAGGCGCTACAAACAACCAAGGGCCAGCCAGACAGCCTTGGAACGGAGCGAGGGAATGAATGAGGGATAGAATGGAGGAGAGACAATGGGAAACAGAGACCTAGATACTGTAGATAGATAGATAGATAGATAGATAGAGTGTGAGTGATGGAGTGGATGCAGAGAGAGAGAGAAAGAGAGTGTGTGTGTGTGTGTGTGTGTGTGTATGTGTGCGTGTGTGTGTGTGTGTGTGTGTGTGTGTGTGTGTGTGTGTGTGTGTGTGTGTGTTTATACGTGTGTACTGTATGTGTGAGTGTGTTTTGCCAGCATGTTACCCTCTGTTTTGACATTCTCATGGCAGGCCAGACCATGGCTGGGACTTTGTTCTCCAAGGCGATCCTTATCGGTGCCAGTGGTGAGTCCAACACCGCAGACTCTCAGTCTATCCGCACTTCTATCAGCCCCCCTGCCGTGGTGGAAGTGTGTGACCACCATCTACACAGCGGATCTGACCTGCCATCTTGGATGGCAGTCTCATCAACAGTTGTCGTCTGACTGACCATAGTGTTAACACCACAGAGACAAAGCCAGCCAAAATACCTTTTTGTGGTTGTCTCTCCGAAGCGAAGGAAGGAGAAGGGAAAAAAAAGGACAAAAGAAACCCCTCTGTTCTGTTGTAGTCTAATTTGCCTCATAATGAAAGCTTTTGTCCCACAGTTGCCCCCCCCCCCCCCCCCCCAAATGTAAATCTAAAAATTTCAGTCTTTGAGAGGCTTAATTTCAGAGCGGGGGGTTTAATACATAATAGCAGTGTAATTAGGTCTGCTGAGAAAAGTACCTGTCATCGATGCCAACCACTTAGACAACCAAAAACAGCCTGGCAGCAGTGTCTGGCCTCCGTAACTAAACTCTACAAATTGCCTGATAAATACCCACCCCCCCCCCCCCCCCCCCCCCCCCCCGAGAACTTCACTGGCTAGTTATGTGACCACATAATTTAAACAATGTGAATGTTATATGCAGTGTTGTTTTGCTGGGCAGAGAGTCTGTGAAGCATTGGACGGACTCTGGCCTCGCCATCTATTGTGAGGTTCTGGGGGAATACCGCATCTCCCCGGATGAATAACAAGATGGGACAAACTATGCTAGCAATGTCTAAACAGGCCATATTACAAACAAAACAATCAGTTGGTGGTATTAAAACATAAGCTCTTCAGACACAAAAGGATGGAGTAAGACATTCAAATGGGCCCTGAAAGAGAAACAGTGCACTGAAAGAGCAGGGGGAACAATGAAGAAAGATGAAATTTGCTTACTCTTTGATATGTTTTCTCATTTTGCATGTTTTTCAGTCATGAACAATATCAGTTTTCGCCTTATTTATTTTTCTGGACATGCCTTGCTATTTTCAGTGGTTTTTGCAGTTTAGATGGTGGTCATATTTGATGTTTTACAGTACTGAAATAAGCGACATGGTGGTGAGAGTGGGACATTTTTGAACATTCAATGAAACACTCAAAAGCATGCTTATGGACGAGCTTTACATGTGCCTTATTACTTATGGTGTGTTTGAGACAGTACTGTGTCGGGTACTGGGTGGTCCAGGGGAACTCTGGGTATGGTACGGAGCTTTAATATGTTTTGCATTTAAGAGAGCGGAATTCCGTCATTAGAGGAAGTGGGAGTCTCACTTAATGCTGCTATTACACGTAATGGCTGCCGTGCCGCGCTACCCTTCTCTTTCTTTCTCTTTCTTTCTCTCTCAGTTGTTCACTCTCTCTCTCTCTCTCTCTCTCTCTCTCTCTCTCTCTCTCTCTCTCTTTCTTTCTCTCTCACTCTCTCTCAGTTGTTCATTCTATTCTTTCTCTCTCTCTCTATCTCTCTCTCTCTTTCTCTCTCAGTTGTTCATTCTATTATTTCTCTCTCTCTCTCTCTCTCTCTCTCTCTCTCTCTATCTATCACATGCCATGGACGTCTACTAGACGTAACTGAATCCAGGGCCTCCTTGGCCCTGCTTGCCCCGCTCTCCTGCCCCGGCTCTCTGATTTATGGCTATTTTCAAAAGGGTTCCCTGGCTGTCAACAGTAGCTCATAAGAACAGCATGTGGAGTGTAGACTTAGCATGTATAGCGGGTACACATTGCGTGACAACACGCATTGAGCTTTAAAGGATGCTCAGGAGGGATGGCTGATCAAGCCACTGAGGGTTCACATTGAGCTTTAAAGGATGCTCAGGAGGGATGGCTGATCAAGCCACTGAGGGTTCACAGTGTTCTTGTGTCAATAGTCTACTCTTCCTCATTTTCTTTTTTTCATGTCTTTGTTGGTGGAAGGGTCTTTATTGACAGATGTATCTTCATTGATTACTTGTGAGCTTATGTAATTATTGCTTTGTTTACGTCTCTCTCTCTCTCTCTCTCTCTCTCTCTCTCTCTCTCTCTCTCTCTCTCTCTCTCTCTCTCTCTCTCTCTCTTAGGTTCACCCTCTATGCTGTGGACAGTCGAGGGAGTCGTTCAGAGTCCAGCTTTGTCTCAGTGAGGACATCTTGTCCCATGGTGGATGATAGCAGAGCAGAAGGTATTCCATCACACACACACACACACACACACACACACACACACACACACACACACACACACACACACACACTCTCACACTCTCACACTCTTTCTTTCCTTTCTCCATTGCATTCCTCCCTCCTTAACACATCACCTTAAAATGTCATTTACTGTACCCCTCACACCTCCCAGTCTTCCCAGTGGAATTCTAACCTCCATTCTGTCCTTCCCTTTTCCCAAACACTTCTCTGCGTCTCCGGGTATCTAAGTAACCTGAGTCCCACACTAGAGGAACTGTGAGAAAAGGAAGAACTGTGCTTGTGTGATCTCACAGAATCATCAGCAGGTTACTCACCTCGTCTCTCCTTTTTTTTCTTTTTTTTTTCCTTCCTTCCTTTTCCACGACTCTCTCACCATCCCTCTGTCATTCTCTCCCCTCCACCTCGTTGGAAGCTGCATCAAGAGAGTTTGTCTTCATGGCAACCTGTACAATCTACACGTAGCACAGTTGTGATATGTGAAGATGAATACATGAGCATTCATGTATTTCTCTCTCTCTCTCTCTCTCTCTCTCTCTGTCTGCCTCTCGCTCTCTCTCTCTCTCTCTGTCTGCCTCTCGCTCCTTCTCTATCTCTCTCTCTCTCTCTCTCCCTCTCTCTCTCTCTGCCTCTCTCTCTCTCTCTCTCTCTCTCTCTCTCTCTCTCTCTCTCTCTCTCTCTCTCTCTCTCTCTCTCTCCCCCTATGGCAGAGATAGCAGACAAGGTATATAACCTGTACAACGGCTACACCAGCGGTAAGGAGCAGCAGACGGCCTACAACACCCTCATGGAGATCCCCCCTCCTCTGCTCTACCGTGTACAGCACCACTACAACTCACACTACGAGAAGTTCGGAGACTTTGTCTGGCGGAGTGAAGACGAACTGGGACCCAGGTGAGAATGAGGAACATGCCATAGGTTTTCCCAATGTCTCGTCCTGTGTCACTGTTTGTTCGGCGACAGTGTCACTCCGAGGTTGTGTTCTCCTCTTGTCTTCTCCTCTTGGTGTGGACACCCCCCCAGCAGTACCGTTCTTTGTTTATGTAAGAAAATGTCCTCGCTGGGGATCCAGATCCAGGGTCTCATATAGGTTTTCAGTATCAAGTTATAAGTAACAGTTCCTCTAATTGGACCAGATGCTTATTCCTTTCCTCTCGGTTGAAGTTGAGTGATTTGAGGCAGCACAAATGTAGTGTTTATGATCTTTTGAAACACAATAAAATTGGAATGACCACTATGGTTCTCCAAAATGCCTTTGGGTTTGAGCTGGCTTTCGTATAGAAACCCCATGATCGTTTTCGCCGTCATCTTCAGTTTTCGAGAAGTGTTGAATCTTTCCATTCCAGTGGACTTGAAAATGGCGGCCTTCCAACCCAGTAACATGAGGTTGTTTTTACATAGCCTCTGTATAGCTAGTCAGGAACTTCAATCTGTCCATTGTAAACCATGCAGCTCTACTGTTTCTGCAACCATCTCTAACAAAGGTAGATCATCACACCTGTAGACAAATACACAAACACACACACGCACGCACACTCACGCACGCACGCACGCACACACACACACACACACACACACACACACACACACACACACACACACACACACACACACACACAACACCATGGTCAGCAGTAATTTTGGACAGCAAAATATTGGTTTAGGCTTTCACTGCAAATCCTGGCCCATTAAACCAATCATGAGCGGGTTTGTTCCATTGGAGTACCATCTCAGAAGGACATAAATCTCATAAAAGAATCTGCACGGCGCGCTCATATATTTTCATTTTCGTTTACTCAAGTTCATCAGATGTTTTTATTTCCTCTCGGTTACCTTTTTATTCATAGTTTGTACCCAATTGGTGACTGGACACAAGTGCTAAGTCTACAAATTACTGCCTTGTTATTACAAGGGCCTGGAGGAAAGGAGCCAGCGACTCAGAGGCCTAACGAAGCCGCAGCGCTCCGGCGCTTGGCAACTTCACGAGTGTCGCGGCGAATTGGGACTGCGCTTGTTTTTGTGTATGTGAGGAATATTCATTCATAAAAGCAACTTCTCTGGTTACCTGTAAAGACCTGAAGCCCCCCTGTAAAGGCAGGAATGGTGCTATATAACACGAGGAGTCAGGAGTATGCCATGCTGTCATTCCCTGGGCAGGACCGTACACCTCACCCACAGGGAGCTGCAGTACCAGAGGTCACCCGAGAGTCCATAGATTTACCCTGGTGTTTTCCGAAGCCAATGAGAAGCCGGTATTTTGCCCAGTCAATCGATTTATTCTGCCATCCAGGTTTTGTGTCACTTCCTAAGTCCCCCCCCCCCCCCAAATCCCAACACAGAGGCTTAAATGTCATCACCATGTGTTATTGATGTTCATATGACTATTCATTCAGTTGACAGAGAGTCCAATGTAATATTCAATGTGTTGAGTGTTTGCTATAGGTCATTACAGGGATTCAATACACATTGGTCTGGAAATGTCTGTGTCTGTTTCCCCCTAAATGAAACCAATAGGTAAATAGTAGCAGCACTCAGACCCGGGCGTTATCTCCTGGCCTGTCTGGGGAGGCCACAGTATCACCACACTAATGGCATTCATGTCATACCAGGCATGTCTGTGAATGTTATTAGACCATTACTCTCACTTTGTCACCCTCACACGTACACACACACACACATGCACACACATACACACACACACATACACACATACACACACACACACACACACACGCACACACACACTCACACACACACACACGCACACGCACACACACACGCACACGCACACACACACACACACACACACACACACACACACACACACACGGTTGTTTATGCTCTCATTTGAACCAGAGACCCCCCACATACTGTATTTATGGTGGTTTGTAAAGCCTCACCTTATCATTCACACCCTTCACTCACTTTTTCTAACCACAACAGTGTTGTTGTTGTGTGGCAGTGTGGCAGTGCAGACAGGCGAGAGTACCTTTCTCTCTTCCGATTGTCTCGGTACATAGTTTTTGCAAGATTGTATAAGATTGTATAAGATTGTATAAGATTGTATAAGTGTTACCGTTGTATTTTCCATTCTCTCCACACAACCATCAGTCAGTTTAGTTATTCATCTATCAACTGTATTTTCCTGTTGTTTTGTTTGTATTATGTGTTCCTTTTGTCTGATGCAGTCATTTTAGGGTCTCTTCTATAACAAAACCACACTTGTCTCCCCTGACATTGTAAGATTAGTGCGTTTGGGTTTTCCAGTTTTTTTTCCCCCCCTGTCTACTGCAAGAGCAGGAGCTGAGTTGCGCAATCTGACTTTTCTGTAAGCGTTTCTTGTGGAAGGCAAATGGGTAAGGTCAGCTTTTGACTATGAGGTTACATACTCAGATTACAACCCCAACGCCAAAACAGCTCTCTTACGCCAAACCAAACACTAAAATTGACAGTCAACTAACACTAACTAAACTTCCAACTCCATTTCCTCCTCATTCGCGTAAAGATGTCCTGCACACCCCTCTCCTGGTTCTGCCCTCAGGAACAGACCACCCCAGGCAGTCATTTTCTTTATGGAAATACACACAAGGCAAAATTAGCAAGATATGGAGAAACTCATAGACCAGCAAAAAACAAACATATTTGAAATCCATGGCATGTGAGCCATACCAGGTTATGACAACGGTACAATAGTTTTGCAATGATGGCAACATTCGGTCTCAGGTTTCAGCCCCCTGTTTTGTTTTGTTCACCCCTATTGCCTGGAAGCACCCCTCAGCAGCCATAAATAATATAATACATTTGGAATAAATGTGTCTTACGGAAGATTATGCTTTTTTGGGGGCTGATTGTGGGGAGGTGGCCTGGGGGGCGGGCACAGAGGAAAGTCCTGGGGAAGGCATTTGGATGAGTGACAGCCGGTTATTTACAGCCTTAAATTGGCAGGGTTTGGCCTTGTTGGGCTGATTTATGACCCAGCTCTATCGGTGGTGCCTTTTAAAAGGTAACAGAGTGGCCAAGTGAAATTTGAGCGCTCGGCACAACTCCCGTCAAGAAACCTGCGAGCCACCGTCCCAGCCACCGACAGACCATCGTCACAGCGACCGACAGACCACAGTCGCAGTGAGCCCTGGACAGGGCCTCACCTCTTTACCTCACCATGTATGTTTTTTTAGAAATGCAATGCTCCACACAACTAGACTGTGTGTCTTGCGTATTGTTTTTTTTTCTACTTTGGGTGGAGTTTCCATGCTGTAGATCTACTTTTCTGTAGTCTCGGGGCACCAGACTCCTAGGAACCGTATACCGTATGGGTCAATTGCTGCCAACTTTGACTGAGGGATGATCAAGGGATGTGCCCTTGTTAAACCAGTGGTGCGTTGCAATTTTCTACCCTCGCACACTCCCCTCATGGATTAAAAAGGAATGGACTGTTGTGAAGAGTATGATGGAAACTCTCTCCAGCCATGCTTGCACCCATCCATGTTTTTAATTGCATGAGGGGAAGGGCACAAGGGCACACTTCTGGCTGAAGGGTAGAGAAATGGAACGCACCTTGGTTTAACAAGTAAACATCCTGCCATCATCCCCCCGATGTCAAAGTTGGCCTCAATGTGTTGTGACGTAAGACACAGCCACCGTGTGGGAAGAGACTGAACAGTCAGTCACCTCTGTTGTAGCAGCCATTTTGTTCAAATAGTGCACGTTGTATTGACTTGGAAGCCTGCTACTGACAAAATATTGCATGTGACCAACAATGACAAGATAAAATGGATAGCACCAGCACAAATAAAGCACTCCTCTTGACCTGGAAGTCTTAAATTCTGATCCCCAATCTGCTCCTCTCTTGATTGATACTGTAGGCATTCTAAACCCCCAGTCCTTAAATTGCCCACTTGCTTTTGGGAATTTCAAAATGCAAGAAAAATGTTGCCCTTTTTTTAACAAACAAGTGAAAAGGTTGTATGTGCTCCTTGCTTAACCAAAGACAGATGCTGATGCTCAGCAGAGACCAAACGTCTCCAAACAAAACGGAATTTGCCTCCAAGTCAAGTTTATTTGAGTATATTTGTATCTGTTCATATAAACTCAACAACATACAACATGGAGGTAGCCCATCTTCATGAGAGTGAAGTATGTGATTTAAGTATGAGAGAATGTGCTGGAAAGAAATTGGCTGTGTGTGTGTGTGTGTGTGTGTGTGTGTGTGAGAGAGAGAGAGAGTGTGTGAGTGTGAATGTGAGTGTGAGTGTGAGTGTGAGTGTGAGTGTGAGTGTGAGTGTGAGTGTGAGTGTGTGTGTGTGTTTGTGCTTGTGAGTGTGTGTGTACAGTATGTGTCTGTGAGGCAGTTTGTCTGCCCATCTACCTTGAGCTGGCCTCAACCATGGCCCCCTCTCGCCAGGGAGGTGAGCTGGCTGCCAACTCCAACCAGAGACAGACCTCTCCTCTACTCTCAGCCTGGGATTCAATCAAACTTGATCTGTGGCAAACCACACCGAAAATATAACCATTTTATATTTGATAAATGTGTGGTGTGAAGAACCATGATTACATCAGGGAAAAGTGTTTTGGAGTAAGTTGCTGTAATTTTAATGATGATGATGGTAATGATGATGATGAAGATTATAATTGTGATGATGACTCCCCCCTAGGAAAGCCCACCTGATCCTCCGTAGGGTGGACCGGATCAGTCGGTACTGCCGGGCCCTCCTGCACAGCGCCTACATCCAGAGCCGGACCGACACCATGGCCTACGTGTTCTGCCGCAGCGAGGAGGTGCGGCCCCCCAGTAACGTGTGGCATGGCACCCTGCACGACACCCGCACCGCCTGCATGGAGAAACTGATCTCGATACAGCGCAACACATACGGCAACGCTAAACTCCGATGAGACTGGGCAGATACGTACGCACCAAACGACACCGCCATCTAGACCCAGTCCCACCCTCCCGCCTCCCGGCTCTCCTCTCTGCCGTGGTGTCTCCACTGACTGGTGTTTTTTTCTGAACCAGGAGAGACACAAAAAACCTCAACCTCACTGGACATGCCGTAAGATGCTCCCAAGCCTCCTTTTCGTGACCTCTTTTTGTAAAATAGAGTGTGAATAAAGTGCTAAGAACTGCAAGAAGAGGAGCATTTCCGTATTTTTGGAAGAAATAGGTATAAATGCCAGTGAGCGCGAACGAAGAGGACGCGTGAGCATGTAAATTATCGTTCAACCACGAGAACTATTTGGTTGATCACACAAACTGATTGTAACGTTGCAGTTCCCCCGTGGTGCCTCAACCGTGGGGGTGCTCCAGGGAAAAAAAAAAAAAAAAAAAACTTCTCTCTGTTCTTCTCTCCCTACGTTTGGAAAGATGTCAACGAGTCAGTTAGTGTCCGTGTCTCATTTGATTTTCTTTCATGGGTCAACTGTTTTATTGGATACCATACCAAGACTTCTTGACGATAATGTACATTGTTTTTATTACTGCAGGCCACAACAGAGAAATCCCTCTTGGCCAGGTTGTGATGTCATAAACTGTACCATACTGTACGTATCGTGAGTAACACTCGGCAGTGAGACAACTCCTCAAACAGCCATGATTTCAACGTTTTTATTAGGATATTTGTTTTCTTCTATGTTAAAATATGTGGTGCTTTGAATCAATGACAGTAAGGTGTACTCAACAAGGATTTATTGATTAAGGCAAGATAATGAAGACAAATGGTGAGCTGGTGAATTAAGATTAGCAATGAAGTGAATGAATCTGCAAAAAAAACTACAAAAGAAATGATGAACAGTTCATGTCGGTTGTGCTGATTGCTGAGTGAGTGCGTTCTTTGAATGTTGAAACGTCGAATGTGTGGATATTTTACGATCCCTTTCACGACGCAACAACTTGGATTTTCTTTATTTCTTCATCGCAAAAGCCATGGACAATGTCCTCATTAAACTTCAACTTATTGTTTTGAAAATGTTCAATTCATGTTATATCAATTGTGATAGTAAATTATTATATTGTACATATTAAATTGTGAATAACATAATGTATTAATATATGGCTTTGATTGTCTTTTTCTGAAGAATGTGAAATATTAAATATGTACATATATATAACCAGAAGCAGCACCATTCTTTTCCACATTAACTAATAAAATGGTGACCAATCTTTACTGATACTGTTGAAATATAACTGATGCAAATGTGAAAGTCATTAGACATCCCTGGACACTCAAGGTCACCTGCAAAGACACCTTCACCTATGTGTCTAGTTCTACCCCATCAGACATTTAGCCCTGCTTACGGTAAAGTAACTAAATGCACCCTTTGCTAAGGATTCACCATCAATGGTGACCCATTAAATTTCCTGACCCAAAGTACAAAATATGTACCCATTTGCAAGGGGGAAAAATCACTCACTGAACTAATACACATGTATGAATCATGGCACTATTGGTTGCATGTTATTTCGTTTTTTATTACCGTCAATGGTGACCTATTTTACCACTGGAACCCAGGTGAAAATATTGACATTCATTTCTAAATGGGAAAATCCCTCTCTGGACCAATATGCAGGTATAGGTTATGAATCATGCCAGTTATTAGTTAATACCATTACTGTAGGTATCCCCCCCCCCCCCTCTCTCTCTCTGTCTGCTGGGAAACGATCTCTTTTTCCATCTCCCTCCACAAACTATTCCTTTACTCTCAGGTCCCGTCTGTTTCCAGTCATGCAACATTAACTAAGCTTTAAAAATCAGTAGCTTGATGTTCATTCTCACAAATAAGCCATTAACATCATTGAGTTGCCAGGAACAGCACTCAAATTTCCATGTCAATGAATCAAGGAGGCCTTCAAAATGGTTTTACACTTTATTACTGCTTCAGTACTACTGTGTTCACAGTTGGTCCTCACTGTTACTGTTCTCTATAATCAAGGTGAGTATGGACATGGGTTGGTCTTTCAATGGCCCAGGGAAATATGTTGTCAAACTAGTCGGCCTACATGGCTTTGACCAGGGTTCTCCTACTCAGATCCTGGAAAGTAACTGGGTGTGCATGCACCTGTTCCACCCCAGCACGAACATTGACTATTGGCCGACGAGGCCAAAACCTAAAACTAACCCTAACCATAACCAAACCAGTAAACACATTTGAACCAATTTGTTATTCAACATTGGTTTGCTGGTCAGGTGTGTTACTTAGTGTTTCCCAACACCCCAGCACACCCAATGCGGGTAATGTAATCTATAGGAGACTGGTAATGTAATCTATAGGAGACTGGTTACACTTATATACTGTTAGTTGTCTATGGGGCCCACGATTGGCAGGATGCCAGGCTGTAACTATGGAGAGCAGCAATTATGCTCTCAATTTTCAATGTGTTGGAAAAGTCTGGTAGTACTTGCTACTATACAGCATTACCATGTTATTACTACCACTTTAGTTCTGCAATAGGAAGTGCTACCAACAGTCTGGTTCAGGACAAAGAATGGACAACACTGCTTGGGCTTACGTTCACTTTAACCAGTGTTTTATTTCTACACAATACATGACAGGGAAATGAACATGATACTCATCTTTATGATGAACCCTTATGAAAATAGTACACATGAGACACGAGTTTCGCCATGTACCAGAGCACCCAAAAATATAATTGCAACTGTGAAAAAAACCATAAAGAACACAAGCAACATCGGCTGGACACAAAACTCTGACCTGTATTGTACTGTGTGTATACATGTGCCTGACAAAGGTAATACGGTGTATGGACCAAGCAGAGTGGAGGCCAACAGCGAGAGGGCGACTGCCGGGTACCTATACAGTGATGATGAAGGACCAGAGCTCACTTTACCCAACGTAACGCCAAGTAAAGATTAGGAAGCACCTCTATTATCTACTCAGGAATAAGGGAAGGTGAGTCGCTGTTGGTTGGAGCCGTTCAGTCCATAGGGCAACGGTGATGACTGTAGAATCAGCTACATCTGATAATAAAGATGATAATAAGATTAATATATTCTTAAGTTTCATGTTTTACTCTTCGTTTTGTCCCCCCCCCCCACCCCCCACCCCACCCCACCCCACCCCACATAAGAAGAAAATAAGTTTGGTAATTAATTTCCACTGACTGCTCTGAGACTCACAAATGACCACATAATGCTTTTATTCATCTTGACAACAAATAAATTACGTTTGACTTCATATAGGACTGTCTAGACATTTCACAACAGTGTTCGTACAAAGCCTTTTTGAATGAATAAATGCTGATGACAAGTGCTGTGAAGCATCATGGGTATTTTTTTTTTTGTTCTTTTTTTTGCAGGTGGTATTTAGATGGTACACAATGCACAACGTATTTACTGATCTTCCTTATATTGTCTTCGATACAAATCCAAGAGCTACCCCAAACAGATAATACATGGTTTGCAAATACAATCATCATAGAACATCATTATTTACATCTTAAAATATATTTGCTGAACAATCGGGTACGAAACATTGCAATAATACCACTAGATATCCACATTATATGTATATATTCAATCGATTTATACTTCTCACTTAGAAAAGGACAATTCATGTTTTAATTCTGAACGCAGGTATAAGAAACCAACACAAGTGGACCATTCTACAACCAGGAGCCTGTGAGAGGTACAGTACTTGATGAGTGAACTTTACAAAGAAATCTAAAATAAAAACATGATGGCACATCAGTGTTTTCTCCAGAACTGTCTGTCCACGACCTCAACGGCTACAGCCAACCAGGACCACTCTCCCTAGCCTCCCATTAGCTGTTATAAACACCACGAGGGCTATAATGAACATCTTACAGGACAGTGAACGCCACAGAAACCAGACTGTTTTCAGCTCTCAAACCAGGGATGTCACGACCGGTGGCTAGTTTGGATTTAGAGAGAGATGGCAAAGCAGCCCCGTCCAGTAATAAGCTAGAGAAGATTGAGATGTAGAGACTTATATAGATGGACCATCTGCATTTGAACCTCTCACTTCCACTAGACTAGAGTTAAAGGAAAGGTATATGTATTCCTTCAGCCTGCATCACATGGCTTTTATCATAGCAAGTCTCCCTCCCACCCTGCCTCCATACTGCCTACCTAGTGGCCTTCCCTGCAGTATCCGGCTGACAACAGCAACCTGACAGTGACGGATGGGGTTGGTTTGTCAGGAGGGGACTCCCTGGGGGGGGGGGGGTAGTGGGAGTGGCGGACGGCCGCCACCTCCAGGAGAAACTCTGACTCACCGGCCTCGGCTCCCTGCCAGTCAGGCCTGGGGCTGTGTGTACACATTTTCACACCTGGACAAATACCTCCGCTCGCCAGGAAAAGCAGTCCCCACCTCACATCCCCTCCTCTTCCACTCCACCATCACCCCACCTGGGGCACCACTGACTACCCCCCCCCCCCCTCCAGCCCTCCCTCTTCTTCCTTCTCCTCGCCCACCTCCTGCCACTGGACACTGGCTGGCCTATCTAAATGGCTGTGTATGTTCCTTGCACCTCACAGTAGCTCTCCAAGTTCAGTTCAGTATATGGATCCTACAACTCCAGCTCGATATAGGTTCTCTCCTTATAGGGAGGTCGGCTAATGCGTACGTTTGAAGAATTAGCAAATGAAGAAAATAAACAATGACAGTACATTCTGGCTTTGTAAAAAAAAAAAAAAAACACAAAAAAAACAGAGATACTTGTGCACTGCACTCAGTTACATAAATGTGTGGTGAATCCTCATTGGACAAGTCGTGTCCATCTATCCCAGTGACCAATGAGACAACTTCTTCCATGGTTGTGGTCCAGCAGTATGCTTTGACCAGCGCTTTGTGACAATGACATTGTGACAATGACATTGTAACAGACAAAATTAAATGACAACAGAGAAAAAAAGAAGACAGTTTTGAACTCACAACCAAATATGTCTGTTTATAAGAGCAATGTAAAAAATAACTTACATGAACATTAAATATAACTTAAAAAAGTATAACACTCTCAATAAATAGTTCTACTATTTACACCATTGCTAAGAGACGCAAAATGTTACTAAAATACCAAAATATAGAAGCAGCAAACATTACAGGCATGAGGTACAGCAAGGGATCCCGTGGTGGTTCTACAGTAGAGAGGTGATATCCTTGTATCCAAACATCGCATCTGAAACTTCATATAATCAACATCCTGGTGTATATGGCTTTTGAACAGTACCTTGTCCAATACAGAGAATAAATGAGAAAAATGTAAAAGTCGGACCATTAACGCGGGTGGTTGTGTTGCTGGTTTACGCACAAGCAGTCCCACTCTGTAGACTGTTATCCCTCTCTAAGAGTTCTGGGGGGTCACTGTTTTTGGTCTATGGACTTTAATAACGATGATGACGACACAAGAAGGTGTCAAAGAGAGGAGGGTTTGTAGATGAGTGAGAGTAGGGGTGTGAAAGAGATGATTGACAGGCCATCAACCTCTTATGTTTGTCCAATTTGAGGATGAATGGCGGGTCAAATGGCAAGATAACCCTCTCTGATAGGTCCATACAGACAGGTTGGAATGGCTTTCCAGAGGTCCTATTGGCAGATGACGATCCACAGTACTGTCATTGGCATTGAGTTGCGATTGCTGTTCAATCTCTCCCTACTGGTAATAGTACAAATGAAAGCAGCAGTATCTTGAGTGTCATGACATACCATTCGATAATATCAACATAATACAATTCATTTTACCAGGGCTATATATTGTATAAAGTGTTAAATGCAATTGTCGAAGCTGATGTAGGCTTTAGAACGAATAACATGATCTACGGACAATCCCTCCACTAAGGTTTCAAAGTATGAAAGATCACAAACTTTGGAGAGTCCCTTTTTGGTAGTTTCTTCATTTAGCTATCCTTCCCCTAACATGTCATGGTTTTCACACCACAATTTGCTCCAAATACATAAGATGGTGGATTACACAAACCATAGAGCAAAATAAAAAAGGTTTTCTCCAAACAAGGAGGAACACAAATACGTAAATGCTTACATATCATGTATAATGATCATACGTGTATATCAGACTTTTTCATATTTGAACCTACATTTGAAAAGATGGCGCAAGATCTAGATTAAATAGCCTTGATCATACGATGATGTTTACGAAATCCGACAAAGTCTACGATGAGTGTACGAATCATATTTGACACTGGCTTCCTACTGGGCTTGATAATATCAGGTGCAAAGCTAGTGGGAATACAACAATGCTAGTCACAGGAAAGCTAATAGTTATACCATAGGAGAGTCAAATGACAAAAACATCATACACTTTTTTTTTTCAAAATCACCTTTCTGACAATAGCAGCTTCTAAACGTTTTGAATTATATACTTTTTCTTCTTAAATGGCAACTAAAAAGTGCAGTAACTGAGGTCAATAATACAATACTGATTAAATATGACAACATTTTGTAAAAATGAAATATATATGAGAGAAAAAATACAATTTAAACATTTTTTCCACCTCTCCTGGCGTAAAAAGCTGTATTACAATAAAAATGTTGTATTTACATTACATTGACTTTGAACATGTCACCCGACTACGTTTTCCTGCGTGATGTGGTATAGTCCTATTTTCTCTAGTCAGTTTGTTTCTATGATGACCTGACATGGGTCAGATCTCTAACTTGGTGTCCTGGTAGAACTCTACATGTATGGGAATTCTGGAAAGCCATAGCAGCCTAATGGAGATGAGACAGATAAGAGGGACCATCCCATTGGTCCCCATCAAATGAGAGAGTTGCAGAGGAGTACTAGATGTATGTACATATGTAGGTTTAGGACCAGATACCAGAGAGCTCAGCAATGGCTGAGCATTGGAGCAGCAAACTGTGTGGACCATATGCCAAGCAGCCTTCATGATTAAATGTGTATGAGGAGAACTCAGTTTGTATGTGTGTGTGTGTGTGTGTGTGTGTGTGTGTGTGTGTGTTTGTGTGTGTGTGTGTGTGTGTGTGCGCGCGCGTGTGTTTGCAGGTGCCTGCTTTGTTCAAGGTTAATGAAAAACGATGAGGAAGTAGAGAACACAGAATAGCAGCCTTGATTCTATTGAAGTAAAGGTTGTTGTGGTTGGTTGGTTGGTTGGTTGGTGGGGGTTGAGGGAGGGGGGAAGGGGGGGGGGGGGGGGGGGGGGGTTTACAAACGACCAAGTCACAATACGGACAAAGCACCAGGATGGCACCACCAGCACGGTTTACTGCAGAGGTAACTAAAGGCCAAGGTACTAAACACATGCAGTCCCAAGCCACGTGGCTCATAAAAGCCTTGACGGCAGTATCCTGGGGATGTAGCTACTAATGTACTACTATCGCTACCCTAAATGCTACTAGTTTACAACGACTTGGCCTACATCCAGATGCCCTTTTCAGGCAAACCTGTGATAGCTGCAGCTGCTGTGCCTGCATAGAGGTGCTGTGTAGCCTAATGGGTTAAGCGGTAATGTGTCGCTAACACTTGCCAGTGGTTGTAGCTGTGGATGAACATTGACTACATTCAAGAGGTTCAATCTAAGTCGTTTATTACATTCTTAGAGTCGCGATAAATTCCTCGGATTCAATGTGTGTGTGTCGGTATGTCGATATAATTGTGTTCTTATTCTTTGAGTCAACATTGCTGAATAGAATTCTGTGTGTTTTCGCTTCATCATGGGTTACACCAGTGGACATTTATCCATGAGGACCTACTGCATAAAGGGTTGAGAAACCACTGAGGTGTTATGTGTCTGAGGATAGAGAAGATAGAGTAAAGGTACTGTAAAGGTATTCTTTTGGACAGTGAAACTGTAATATGTTCTGCTAACTGTGCGTAATATTGTGGGTGTATGTGTGTACACTAGGTTTGAGTTGAATGTACGTGCATGACCAAGAGTCCACAGATATGTGGTGATCAGAGGTAAGCTGTATGCTAGACAAGGTTCTGTCCAACCCGATTAGGTAATAGTCTGCAGAGTGTGTTGGATGGCAAAGTAGCAGCAAACGTAGCAGCAGCAGCTATGCTAACACAACTGGTTGTTCTTTGTATCTCTAGAAAACCATTTTTTTTTCTGTTTATAAGAACGCTAACTCCTTCCACATTCACATGCTCCTGTGGCGTAGTAATATGACCTCACATCCTGTTCAATGTTATATCTAAATCTCTATGGTTTGAATGTCTTTACCAAAATGGCCGCCTAGATCCCCACCACCAACCCTTTTTTTTTTCTTCCCCTATTTCACATCTGTGTAAGAGAAGTCTAGTTTTAGTCTGTGGTACACACTGAAAAAAAAGGTTTCCATCGGTTCCTCGTGATTGAAATGGGTTTAATCAACACAAATTACCTTCTTTGATTAAACACATTTCAATAATGTGGAACCGATGTACACAATTGCTTTACGTAAATCCAAAGGCCTTTTTTTTTCAGTGTATGAAGAAGGAAACGCATTTCCACAGAGAGACAACAGAGGGCATACACTGCCAACATGACCCTTGTGGTATCACTAGGGATGGCACACGTTACAGCTCACTAGCCAATCATCATGAGGGGATGTCTGATGTGTTCATATTATTTGTTATTTTTGTCATTCGTAACCCTTGCTGTTGACTTCATACCAGCATACCAAAAGACAGAATCCCATATGGACAGCATTTCTCACTTTCTCTTCTCTCTTTTCCTTTGGTCT
Organism: Argentina silus; assembly: GCF_951799395.1. Classification (NCBI taxonomy): domain Eukaryota; kingdom Metazoa; phylum Chordata; class Actinopteri; order Argentiniformes; family Argentinidae; genus Argentina; species Argentina silus. The sequence continues at coordinate 5,268,585 of NC_139659.1, forward strand.
ATAAGAAAATCATGAGATTGTACGGCAAAGTCATTGAAATTGACACTGAAACTGGCACAAAACTGAACAAAAGGCATGCTATCCAGGCTTGGCTTTGTTTTGTTTTGTTGTTTTTTTTGTTTTTTTTGTTTTTCTTCTTTTCAATAATTCAAAAAAATGTCAGTATTTTTTTCTTATTCATTTTTTTCAAATTCTTGCTGTAGATGTTTTGGGTTGGTGACTTTGCATGTTCTTTCCTTCCTTTGAGTTATGAGTTTCCGTATCGCCTTGCTAGTCTGTTCTGTTAGGTCTAGGTCTTTCCCGATGTGTAGGAGGAACCGGGCCGGCAGGCGGCAGGCAGGTTGAGGGTGCAGTATGGGTGGAGAGGTACTCCTGTTAAGCAGCATGTGGAGGGGAGTTGGAAGTTTGGGGGTGGAGGTTGGAGGGGTAGGAGGAGGTCTCCGTCAGTCCCAGTCCTGGCGGCGGGGTATGGGGTGAGGGTCTGGGGGGGGGGGGGTTCCGATGAGGGTCCGGGTCACCCCAGGGAATGGACATGCTCGTCTTTCCTGTTCTCTGGAGCGTTGGGGTCTCGACAGGCACACTCTTCCCGTATGTCACAGGACATGGGGAACGGAATCACCTGGGGGAGGGGACACAGGAAGAACACAACTGTAACATCTATGAACATTCAAGTGTTAGAGGTGGGTTGTTTTAGTTTTTTTCCTGACCACGATTCCTGACCTTGTTCTGAAAAACTCAAGCTCAAGTTATTCATCTGAATAAAAGTGTGACTGGAGTTTTCCCTTTAATGCTCCTGGCCCTATTCATTGGACTTGCGTACATAGCAGTCATATTGATTATTGTACAGCTCATCAGGTCAAGTTTTCAGAACACTGTGAAGAGGGCCGTAGCAGTATGAGGGAGCAGCATAATTCCTCAACAACCCTTCCAGCAATGCATAATACTTGGTGTTGTAATGGTGTCAGATGCCTGTGTGTCAACTCCACTGAGGAGAAACGCTGTTTGATGAACAACACAGGCAACTGCTGCAGCCCAGCCACATCATCACCATATGGAATACTACGTGTGTTGGGAACGTGTCAACTCCTTCCAGAAGTGATGAGTGCCCACAAACACATTCGAAATAGAACCGCCATATCATTGGCTGTCGCCGGTGGCGTTTGACGTCACAGGCGGATGTTGGCAGTGCGTCACCAGCACCAGCTGCTGCTATGCTGCCTCTCTGCAAGTGTGTGTATGTGTGTGTGCACGTGTGTGTATGTGTGTGTGTGTGTGTGTGTTTATTGCCTCCCTCTCCCTCTCTCTCTCTCTCTCTCTCCCTCTCTATCGCTCTCTCTCTCTCTCTCTCTCTCTCTTTCTCTCTGAGGGCCTGCTTCAGCTGTTTTGGTACACACAATGCTTCCCCAGTCGCTCAAACTAGTAACACATGTGGCTCCAGTGCCGGCAGCAGGATTCTGTCCCGGGGAATGTCTGCATTCTTCCCCCCATGGGTTTATCAGGGTGGATTTGGTCCCCGCTTGTATCTCGTTTTCCTATTAGGGCTAAGTGGTGCCTTTTGCAATGGGGCGGGAACAGCCACGTAACGACAACACTAGCTACCGTAACAAACACAGACAGAGGAACGAACCAAATAGAGTCATTAGGAAACACTATTAGCTTAGCACAATTAGCGAGCTGGTTAGCTCGGCTGGTATGGCAGGACTTCAGTCCTTCATCCTATTATCGAGCTGTTTGTTGTTACAGCTACACACACAACAAAACCCCTGACTACCATAATAATATCATTATTATCATTGGCACATTTTCTCAGTGCTATTAGCAAGCTTGTTGGATGACGAGTGACATATACTGTATTAAACAAATGTCTTTTCCTATTAGTTAAAGGTGGCACTATTGCCACAGAGGAGGGCAGCAACGTCTACTCCACAACCCCAGTCACCAATGAAAATCAACTGAACCCCATGATGGATTCATTGATCACACATAGCTCTCAGAACAGCCTGGAAGAACAGTCGGCCAACAAATAACGGACTGCATTTAGTTGGGGTTCACTGAGTACACTTGGAGGTGGAGGATCCCTCAACACCAACACCTCCCCATTGGCCTGTGCTGTAGTGGCATGGCAAAACTCTGTATAGCAGTGGAGCCTCCCCTGCAGTGTGTATATATATATATATATATATATATATATATACAGTGTCCAGGGAAGCCCACCACGTGTCTCTGGGCCCTGGGTGCAGTATTGTGTATATGTGGAGGGGCCCCACGGACCCACAGAGGAGACCAGCCCCACCGGTCACTGAGGAGCCATGACGCAGGTCCCTCTTTGAAATGGGGTATTAAAACAAAGTTGTTTGTGCGAGGGCTTTCCAAATAGTCGAGGGCTAGGCAGTCAACGCCAGAGCTCTTCTGAGAAAAACGGGCCTACATGTGACGGCTTTACAAGCACAGGGCCGGACACACTTCAGAAACAGCTGTCAATCGCATGAACAGCCTTTCCTCTGTGCCTCTGTAGAGCCAGGCATGGGGCAAAAAACACCCCTGCCCCCATTCCTCACCACTTCTACCGCCCTTCCTCTCCCCTCCCCTCTCCCCTCCCTTTCTCAATTTCCTTTCACTCTCTCGCTCTCTCTCTTCTTCACACTGTCTCTCTGTGTTTCGCTCCGTACCCTCTCTGTCTTCTCTGCCCCTCTTTCTCTACCCCTATCTACGCCCCCCATCTCTCTCTCTCTCTCTCTCTCTCTCTCTCTCTCTCTCTCTCTCATTCTCTCTCTCTCTCTCACTCTCTCTCTCTCTCTCTCTCTCTCCTGGCCCTACACACCCTTCTCTCACCCCTCCTGTGTTTATCTCTCTATCTGTAGAGAGAGATGGTGGGTGGCAAATTTGACATGGTTTCCATTGACCTTGACCTCCATGGTGATGGGACCAGCTGCCACATCTGGGCCTGATCGGGGCTCACCCAGGGAGGCTGGGAAACAGGCTGACCAGGCCATGTGGGCTGGGGGCCCCAAGGGGGCCGGGGCCAGCGTCCCTGGGCCAGCCCAGGGGCCAGGAAGGACACACACAGCAACATGAAAGCCCCTGTGAAAGAGCAGGCGCGTCAGAGCCCCTGACCCCCACCTCTGGAACAGGCCAGAATCACGCCAGGCCTCCATGTATGTGTGTACGTGCGTGTCAGTCTGTACTTAAGGGAGGAACGTGTGTCAGGGGAAGGGGAAGAGGTTTGGGGGAATGGAGGGGAGTAGTTTCACACTTGGCGGTGTGTGCTTGTGCGCACACACACACACACACACACACACACACACACACACACAGGTGCACACGCACACATGCACACACGTGCACACACAGACCGTTAAAAACAAGACAGTCCTGTTCATTGCGTAACACTCTATCACTCTTCAAACAGGTCATGGCAGCCCTGATTGAGAAGGTCACTGACCTCGTTCATTAAATCAACGATAATAACAAGCTGCATTCTTCATGTCAGTCTTAAATGGATTACGGTGAGACCCAGGGGCGAGGGAATCCCCTCCTTTGAAATCAAAATCAGATTGGTTGTGGTATTTAAACACATACAGATTGGAGACATGGACGGAGATCAACTCTCTCTGTGTGGTATTATTCTATCGGTAATGAAGCTGTTCACAGAGCTGTTGATATGAATATATGGGGACAAAACTAAACAAAGCAGCCCTAATTGTGTTATTGCACGGAGGGCAACTAGTGATCACTCTGCACTGCACACAGATACATGTTGTTATAACAACAAATAAGGGAGAGAAAGAGAGAGGGAGACGAGGGGGGGCTGGGGGGGGGACCGGGGGGCGGGTAGAGGAGGGTAGGGGGAAAGGAAAAGCATGTCTGAGAGTGTGAGCGCGGGATAGAGAGGGAGGGAGAGAGAGGGGGAGAGACAGAAAGGGAGCCAGCCAGAGCTTTTAAACCTGCGGGGAGTGTGTTCCCCCCAGGGTGTTACTACCTTTGCTCAGCTGTGGTGTGGAGAGAGAAAAGCCTTCCCCCCACTCAGACTGTTTTCCCCTGCGCCCCCCCCCCCCCCCCCCCCCCACCACCACCACCACCCCACCCCACCCCCATAAGGCTCACTGAGGGCATGATGCCCACTCCCCCCAAGCCCTAAGTCCACACTATGCCATACCCGCCCCCCACCCACCCCCGCCCCCACCCACCCCACCTCCTCATAACAGACCAGGATTAAAGGAAACTGTTTGGAAGCCCAAGCTGCCTGCTCATTTAGTGATGGGGTTTTACTGCAGTAAACATTGCGTGGCAGTGCAGACATACGTTGATAATTATGTCTTATAAAAAAAAAAAAAACACAAGCTACGAGAGCAACACTTAATGCCACCACCAAGAGCTCTCTCCCCATGCGCTGCCCCCCTTCCCCCCTCCCCCCTCCCCCCTCCTCCTCTTAATTGCCTTGGCAGCTCATTGGCACCGAGAACTGGAGTCAAACTCACTTGCCCTCAGACGTTTAAAACATAAAGAGCTGTTGATGCTGAGCACTTTCTACATCCTGTTAACGAGTGTGTGCTCCGACCGCCATGGTATTGACCAACTGACTGACCAACTGACTGACTGACAAACTGACTGACTGACCGACTGGCTGACTGACCGGCTGACTGGAATGCTGTGCACCCCAGTCTGTCAGGGCAAGGACAAATCAAAAACAATTACTCAAAAAAAAAGACAAATGAAAGCATTTCCTCTTTTATTGAGTTTATTCTCTCCGGTTGCTTGACGTAGGTTTGACATAGCTAGGTTCACTTTGCTGCAAATGAGCGTGAATGTACAGGAGGATACATATCGCTGCTCCAATCAATGAATCCTAACAAAAACACTATGGATAAAATGGAAATTCTCGACATTCATGACATCCTGAACTCTCTACTACACCACCCCGAGGTCCTCAGTTCAATATGTATTGCTTTATATAAACCCAACCACCTTGAAAGGATTATAGAAACGGATTCTAGAATCTCAAACCATAACATTATGTCTTTGGCTAATTGGGGAACTCCTAACCTCAGATCTGACAACACAATTTCTATGGGAAAGAACAGAAGTGGGTGTGGAGTCAACAACAGAGAAAATACTTTTAAAAAACAACACCTTTAGGAGCTTTTACTGCTGATTTGACTATATGCTATTTCACGTGATCTTTTTGTAAAGTTTGCTGTGTCAGTCTAAATGTGTATTTGTTTGTGTAGAAATGTAGCAGAGCAGCTAAAAAAAAAAGGTATTTCATTTTCGAACCTCACCTGGTCTGACATATTTATTTAGCTGTTTTTTTCTCTTTTTAAATGGGTGTACCAACATTTTCTTTAAACTTCAAAAAGTATGTGTGTTTGAAGTTTCATTCGTGTGGAACTTGTAGCAGTAAAGTAAATGTAAATACAGTGAGGGTTGGTGCCGATGTCCAGAAAAACACGGCTTTGCAAAGTGCATGTTTGGTAAAAGAGCAAAGCAGCCTGTCTTAGTGAGAAACCATTGGAAAGGAAGGGTTCGCTCTATGACACTGGTGGCAGTGGATTGGTGGAATGGAATGTAACATGAACAAACAGAGAAAGAATGACACAGGGAAACACCAACAACCACTTACAGGGGTAATATGCGACATAGGGGAGGGGGGGGGAGGGAGGAAGGGAGGTGCAGGGGTGAGAGGAGGGGGTGGGGGGAGCTCCCAAAGTTCAAAAGTGGCCAAAGCCAAGCCGATACAAAAACAAACATCAACATTATGGAAGTGAGGGAGGCCCAGCTAGCCTGGTGGTGGAGATGGAACCTCCCACCTCCCGTTTCCAAGAAGGAATTCCTTCTAAGGGGGTTCTGGGGGAAACGGTACAGGCAAGGGGCCTAGGCTCGTCTGCTAGGCAGCTAGGCATAGACAGCCCCAGACATACTCCAACCCATGCCCTCCCTCCCTCCCTTCCTCCTCCCCCCTGCCCTCCCATCTTCCCCCCCTCGCCTGCCAACAGCTTGGAGTCATTATGGGGGATCCTGTGGTGACCTTACGTGCAGGCCGGCCTTGCACCTTCAAAGTCCCAGAGAGGAATAATACACAGCAAGTCATCCAGAACTCCTTAATACGCAAATCTCCAGGAGAAAATGAAGGGAGCAAGGGAGGGAGGGAGGGAGGGAGGGAGGGAGAGAGGGAGGGAGAGGGGGAGGGAAGGAGGGAGGGAGGGAAAAACAAAAAAAAGAAAGGAGATAAGGAACAAAAACTAACACAGGACGGCGGGGAAGTACTTCAGCCTCCCTCCCTCCCTCCCTCCCTCCCTCCCTCCCTCCCTCTCTGCCTCGTTCTCATTCGGTTATCGCGCTCACGCGAAACAAAAGAAAAGAGAGAAGGGAAATGAAGCCGTGAAGGTTTAGCCTGGAGGGTGGAGGAGAGGAGGAGAGGAGGGGAGGAGGAGGAGGAGGAGGAGGAGGAGGAGCGAGGGAGGGAGGGGGGGGGTGTTCTGATTGTATCTTTGTTTTCATGTGCTGTGTCACAGTGTGAGGAACAACAACCCAGCGTATGCAGCAGGGTTCCAGCTGAGTCACTCCACACGAACACAACAAGTTGTGGCGGCGGTGCATGATACTGCGTGCGTGCGTGTGTGTGTGTGTGTGTGTGTGTGGGTGTGTGTGTATGTGTGTATGTGTGTGTGTGAGAAAGAGAGAGAGAGAGAGTGCATGTTTGTGGGTGGTTTCGAAAGTGTCCTTTCCGGGGACTGTCCCTTCCCCCTAAGTGTGGCTTACCAGACTACAAAGTGGCATATTGGTCACTCACACACACTGTGTGTGTATGTGTGTGGGTTGCCAATTAGAGCAGTGCAGTGACTGAAATAAACCAGCGGTCAAGTGGTATATGCCAAAGCAATAACATGGAGAGAGAGAGAGAGAGAGAGAGAGAGAGAGAGAGAGAGAGAGAGAGAGAGAGGGTGATGAATGTGTGGCTATGTGAGATGGGGGTGGAGGTAGTTTCCCTTGACCTCTGTCAAATAAAGACCAGTCAGACCATCATAACAAACACAGACAGGCAGGTTACTATGGGGCAGAAATAAACATTCTGGATCTTGAAAGGGAGTTATCAGTCAGGTAATCCCATGGTATCTCTCCACTATCTTTATAGCCAGTTTCCCTTAACATGATTGACAACACCTGGTTTTATGGAGTTCCAAAACCTCTGTTTCCCCAAATCAGTGCCCAGACTAAAATGTTAAACACATTTATTGGCTCCTCAATAAAGGAAATTGTAAATATCTTTTTTGTTTGTGATGCAAATGAATGTCAAGGGCCTTTAAGAAATGTGGCCGGCTAGATTTAATCCCCTGGACCAGTATTTCAGTTCCTCTGACATTTACAAACAGAGACACTGATTCAGTGAAGGGATGGAATCTCTTAACCTGTGGTTGCAACAACAACACTCACTTCCCCACGAACAGGAAAACAGTCTGTCAGTATGTCTGTGTCACTCCAGCATGTGAGAGAGAGAGAGTGTTTGTGTGTGTGTGTGTGTGTGTGTGTGTGTGTGTGTGTGTGTGTGTGGTGTGTGTGTGTGTGAGCGGGAGTGGGCAGAAGTGGATAGACACTGTCACAAACGACTCACAGTTAGTTTGTCATTTTCTGCGTTACGCAGTTTTAATGTTTGTGGAGGTTTTACGCAAGCCCCTTTGAGCAGTGGTCATGTGTTCCTGTTCCTGCAGAGAAATCAGAATCAGGTGGTGATGGTGGTGATCTGTTTCTATTTTGACTGAGACACTCTGACCAGACCAGTGGAAAGGCTAAGCTTTGCCTTGGAGGGACAAACAACCTAATCTAGAATACCAAAACAACAATATATATATATAAATAGCAAACAACAATAGCATTCCGGAAAAATATCTTTCTACAAACTTAGCTTGATAAGATAATAAGGCTGTGTGCATAAAAAAGAGATAATGTCTGGCTTTCACAACTCTATTCAAGTGCTTACTATTTTCAGACCAGACATGGGTTTTCTATAGCACTATATTTTACGGACACAGAATTTGAAGAGCACATACTGTACTCTAAGTCTACTATAACATTTAGAAATATGTTATTGGTTAGAGTGAAACAATAAGAAACGCAAGTGTTTTTGTATGAACTGTAAGGCTCTATGTCTCTCCCAAACTCATATTCATATCAGCCCCATTTGACCCCCTCTCCTTTGTATTTCCCTTTCTCATTCTTCACCTCCGCTGACCTCTTTCGCCATTCGCTCCTGGCAGGCGATAAATCGAATTATGATTGGTTATTTCAGAGCAATTTTCCCTATCGTTTTCCCAAATCCAGCCGTTTCTAGGGAAGTCACTATTTGAAAATACCATGTGAAGTGTTTTCTTCAGTGTGAGCCAAGGTGGAATGCCCGGGAGTAGAGCGGGGCTTTGGGGGCCTGATCCCAGGTGATCCGCTTATCATTGCAGCTCAGGGGAAATGGCCAGGGTTCAGAGGCACACTACCAGAGATGGGACGTCTCTGCTCTGTGTCTGATTTTCCCTCTCTCTCTCTCTCTCTCTCTCTCTCTCTCTCTCTCTCTCTCTTTCTCTGTCTCTCTCTTTCTCTGTCTCTCTCTCTCTCTTTCTCTGTCTCTCTCTCTCTCTCTCTCTCTCTCTCTCTCTCTCTCTTTCTCTGTCTCTCTCTCTCCCCCTCTCCCTCTCTCTCTCCCCCTCTCTCTCTCTCTCCCTCTCTCCCCCTCTCCCTCTCTCTCTCCCTCCCTCTCTAGCCTGGCTATAGGGTGAGAGAAGGTCTTTGGGAGCTATTTCTCCTTTGGCAGTCTCTTCAGGGTTTGTGGCTAGTGGATTGAATTTATAGTGATTTATGGTTAATGTGATACTCTGCACATTTAGAAGTTTTCATATTGAGCCGCAGATGCTAGACAGGGGAGGCCCGTCCTCCAATCTCCACCAGCCTCCCCCTGATGCTAGAGTCATGGAGGTGGTTCTGTGAACCGTGCCCGTGGGATTAAGGGACCTGTAGACTTATATTAGCTTCCAAAGATAACACCCAGGCTTTAGCCCAGCAGGCTAACACAGTCTTATGCAGCAACCACCAATGTAAGTCATCCACTAAAATATAGTGAATTTGAAAATGCTCATATTTCTGAGACATCCCAAGCAAGTGTTTGATATCACACAGTGTCATTATAGTTTTGGTGGAGAATGTTCCAAAGTACAGGGGCTACTTAGGTGCCAGAATTCAGCTGAATCACATATTGGGTTCCAAGAAAGCCAAAAGACCCCATGGTACACTATGTACCATCTACTGTAGGTCGAGGCCGTTGACATTAATTCAATGTCCTATGGTTTGAGTCAAACTCTAATACTATTATGGAACATGTTACAGAAGTCCCTTAGGCCCAAGGCTGTTTCTCTACAGCATGCTTTCCCTACTCTCCCCCTGTTACTCAATGCCTTCAGAAGACCCCCCCTGTTGGGGTCTGTCAGAGTGTGTGTGTGTGTGTGTGTGTGTGTGTGTGTGTGTGTGTGTGTGTGTGTGTGTGTGTGTGTGTGTGTGTGTGTGTGTGTGTGTGTGCGCATGCGCTAAGCCCCTGGTCTGGAGTCTGGCCAGCAGATGTAGAGCACAGATAGTGTCAATCAACACGGCCGTCCACTCTGGCGGTGAGGTCACATCCCATTGGACCACACACTGCGCCGGTGACTCTCTGCCCTCAATTATGGACTTAGGATAAACTTTCCTCTATCCTGGTGCTGATATTCCACATGCGAGTGAAAAGAGCCCTGCAAAAACAACAACCCTCGAGTGTGTCTCCAGAGGGGAAATGTCCTTACTGCACACGGCTCAATGATCTAATGAGAATAGGCTGTTTCTAATCAATACATACTGTACACTGGAATAGAACATCATGGAGAGTTCCTCTAAGTACAGCTTGACTGACTGGTTAGAAAATGGGTTAGAGCGTGTTCCAACATCCACAGAAGCAAACCACATAGGATAGAGGAATACGCTGGTTGGGCATGCATTCATCGTGGTACAGTACCAGGGGAGACTGGCGGAGGTAGAAATCGTAGGACGGGCCTTCTTCCTATTTCTGCCTCCACCAGCCTCCCCCTGAGTGGTACAGTATGTTTGTGTGTATATTGAAACAAGCCCACGGTGTTTCTTACAGCCTCTGACAGAGCTTGTAAATAGTCATCATGTTTAAACCAGAACCAGAATCTTGACAGGAAATTGCAAACATTTTCTGAGTTTAAACAATAACAATAACAGTTTTTGGTTTTTAGTGTTGTTTTAAAAATAAAGCCGGAGTCACATGAGTCACAACAACGGCGCGTGCTGGTTGTGAAAGAGAGACAAGACAACATGGTAGCGTGGTGTCTCGGCCTCTTACTGGAAGAGCCCAGGGCCTTGGCAACCCCCCCCCCCCTCCACCCCACCCCCCTCCATGGCCAGACTAGCTCCTCAATAAGCTGCTGCCGTCTGCTGAATCAAAACATGGGTGGGACCAATACAGATGATGCAACTGGCACTGTTGTCTCTGGCTCGGCTCTTCGTTTTGGGAACTGAAAAAAAAAAAAATCCCAAACATCTTTTGTGCTTGTGCTCTTCTACAATTCAGGAATGGAGAGAAGGTAGAAAAAGGTTGAGTGGAAGGAAGAGTATGAGTAGAACGGTGGAGAGTGGAATGAACTGTTGGGAGGATGGAAGGATGACAGCGGAATGTGGAGATGAGGAGGGTAGTGAGGGGAGAACCGTGAGGAGGGAATGATAATGGTTAGAACAGGGGAGGATAGGACAACCAGGGAGGAACAGAGAAGGTGGAACGGAAGCAATTACAGGGCTGGTGAGTGAACTCTGGGGAGAGGGGACACATGCTGGCTTCAAAAGCAGGAAATGAAGAGACTCTAGAGCCAGTCAGACAGACAGACAGACAGACAGACAGTCAGACAGACAGACAGACAGACAGACAGACAGACAGACAGACAGACAGACAGACAGACACAGACTGGCAACAATAAAAACCCAGCCAACGACACTTACCAAGCCAGACAGACACAGACACAGGCACACACACAGGCACACACAGGCACACACACACACACACACACACACACACACACACACACACACACACACACACACACACACACACACACACACACACACTACAATACTAACCTGGCCACAGACACACAGGCAGAGCCAGAGACACAGAGATTATAGAGCTGGTTCAGGCAGAGCAACAACAACAATACACCTCAAACTCATCCAGAGGACCACACAGAGCCAGACACATCCACTGAAGTAGTCCAAGCCAGAGAAACACACAGGCCAGACCGCAGCGCAGAACAGGTCATTAGTGTGTTGTGTGCTCACAGAAGACCTTATCTAGAATACAATAATATAATAATATATGCCATTTAGCTGATGCTTTTATCCAAAGTGACTTACATTGCAGTGAGTGCATACATTTTCCAGTATATATGGTCCCAGCAGGAAGAGAACCCACAACCTAAGCGTTGTTAGCGCCATACTCTACCAACTGAGCCACAGAGGACCACTAGCAATGCAGTTGCATGTGGGGTGTGTGTGTGTGTGTGTGTGTGTGTGTGTGTGTGTGTGTGTGTGTGTGTGTGTGTGTGTGTGTGTGTGTGTGTGTGTGTGTGTGTGTGTGTGTGTGTGTGTATGTGTTGTGTGAAAAAGTTCAGTTTTGTGAATGGGAGCCCATGTGCAACAGTACTCACCTTCTTGGTCTTGACGGTGGAGTGGCAGCAGTCCCCTCCGTCGTAGTTACAGAAGGCTCTGTTGTTGACTGAGTCACAGTAGTTGTCCCCCATGAAAGGCTGTGACAGGGACAGGAACACATAAGGGGACACAGTAAGAGGCAGGGGTCACACGCACGCACACACACACACACACACACACACACACACACACACACACACACACACACACACACACACACACACACACACACACACACACACACACACACAGGCATATAGTAAACATTGACAGATGAAAACCTCAGTTTGTTCTCTTCAGTTAGTTTGTCTCTGTTTATGTTTGATTTGGTCCATTAGGGGTTTAGCATTATGGCCTATTATTTTCAATGTATTTTTCCTTCACAGTGAGAGCCATTGTTGAGGTCTCAGTCTGACTTTTCTGATGAATCCACTGCATTATATATTTTTCTCTCAATGTGACTTTTTTAAGCCGCGGGAGGGCCAGACATGTAAATCACAGTGAGGACACCATAAACTATACTCAGCCACAGAACACTCCAATCAGGTGATTTATAGGGCTGGCCCCGCCCTCTAGCGAGAGTGCCCCCACCACCCACCGCCAACCCCCAGAGTTATCCAATTGGCTTAAAGTGCGTGGATGACATCATTGCCTAACTACCACGGAGTGGAGAGGAATTCTTTATTTATTTGATGGCAGTGGAATGTAAATACATATTCTTATCTTAAGTAAATAACACATTATGTGATTACATGTGATTATGTGGTAAATATAATGGGAATAGTCTACAATCTGAGCCATATTGAGGCCGTAGACAGGGCTGTTGCTGGCACCAGGCTTTTCCCTGCTTCTCTCCAGCAGAGGGAATCTCTGACACACATCCAGGTCCCCATGTGGGTAAAGTGTTTCATTTTGGAAACGACATGAATCAAAGCCCTCCTCTAATTGGCTTCCACTGACAACCGTCTCCGCTTGGGCCCGTATCCACGGTAACTGACGTGATCTGCAGCGGTACGTCTCCCCAGAGAGAACAATTAGCTACCCATGCGCTAAGATAATGTCATTTTTCAACCTACCTCTCCCCAAATGAGCTAGCTTAGCCTGCTATAAAAAAATGCCATATCTCTCTCTCTCTCTCTCTCTGATAGCTTGCTAGGTTAGCCACTGTACCATGTGCTAAAATAATGACCTATTCCAACCAACCTCTCCCAAATATCCAAGGCTGTTCTATTTTAAAGATGCCCTCTCTGGCTTTGGCTCGCCTAGGCTAGCTACCTGTGGTTGGCTGGCAAGGTCATGAGATGTGTGTCTGTTTTGTTAGTCTGCTTCACGTTAAAGCCAACAATTGCTGCCAACGCTTTCAATCATGACCGGGGTAAAGCCGTCTATCTGTCCCGGTCGATTTGGAGAAACTGCCTGAATGTTTGGGTTGGACAGCACCTGCCAGTCCAGTGTCTGTGCAACATCCATGGGCTGAGTGGAACAAATTGAAAATGCTACAGGACTAAGATCGGACCACTGCTTGGAAAATAGCGTGCTGTTAGAACATTGTATATCATATTCACTGTCACTACTGCCTCTTTAACAAGGTGAAATGCTCGCCAAACATTTTGGACGTCTGTTTAACCCTTTACCTCAGCTTTGATTCTCTAACTCTGAGTGAAGCCCTTACGTCCTTAACGTTCTTCCTCTCACCCACCAGAAGAACCATGTATCTCACAGAACATGACCTGGTCCCGTACTCACAATGTATCTCTGAGTAGGATTGCTGATCTAGGATCAGGTCTCCACATCTGTCCATGTACAGTAATCTAATTCACTAAAATGCTAAACTGATCCGAGATCAGCATTCCTAACATACTCTGAGATGGTGTATACATGTAAGGCCTGATCTCAGAACTGTCAGAGAGGAGAAGTCCTTACCTCACATCCTTTGATGCAGTGGAGCACCTCTGGGTGGGGATACCACTTCAGGCCCATCGTACACACTATGTTCTGGAAAGGAAGACAGAATGAAGACACATAGAAAGAGTTCAAAAGGGTTGATATCATGACAATATCTCTATGCTATGGTAAGGAATCTCGATCAATAATCTCTAGGACACGTCGGTACATTTCACTTCCACTGAACTCTGCTGGTTCAGAGGAAGTGGTCGCCTCAGGGACTGATGTATTTTTTGTTGTTGTTAGAATAGGCAAAACAATGATTGGGGTGGAAATACTCTTCCTATCTTCAATATCATCGAGTAAAAGTCTCTAATGACAAATGACATGTTGTTGTCACTTGTTGTGAAAGAGTTGTGGTTTTTTGCGTGTTTTTTTTTCCTCTAGTGAGTGAGTCTCTCTACCAGCTAATGTTCAACAGAGAGCTGGCAGCTAAGGAAAGAAAACAAAACACACAACCATGTGTCTGGGCTTTATAAGTCTTAGTGCAAACGCGGACGCTGGCTGGGACAGTATTATGTGAAACAATTATTAAGGCCAGGATTTTTCAATGCAACTGATGGCACTTGACCTGCTCACTGTCATGAACACGCCTCTTTTACTGCTACCCCGCCCGCCTGAGTGCAGGCCAGACAGTGCTCCAGTGCTGTGTTAATTCCACCTATTACCGCTGACACAAATTGCTAAATGCCTGCGTTTGGACTCGAGTCCGTTTTGCGCCGATTGAAAACACAGCCCTCCTGTGTTTTATTGTCTTTCTCTTTCTCTTTCTTCCATGCCAGAGTCAGGACATAACCCCTCTCTCTCCATCTACTGCTGACATGGTATGTTTCTATACGACGTCAACCTGTGTGTGTACGTCGATGTGCCACTGGGTTTTTTTGTGGTTTTAAGAAAACATATACGTGCCATGAAGTTATTAGGATGTACTGTGTGTAATGACGGTGGGTTGGGTCGTTTGATGTCTGCCACCCTGGCGCCTTGTATCAACAGATCCCTGTCTCTCTGACGTCTGGTCCAAACCACAGGAGCATCCCAGTGCCGGGCCGCGCTGCTCCATACGCGCACAGGTGGGTTGAAACAAGCCTTTCTCCAGGTCAAATACCTTGAAATACCTTGTGACGGCTTGATGTTTTTAACCCGATCCCAACTAGACTTTACCTGTTCAACTATGCTGTACATTCATATCATTCCACTCCACCCGAATCATCCAAATCAAAAGGACGTGGTCATAAATCTTCAAGTCTTTTTTATTTATTTATCTTTTTTATTAACCTGCGCCATGCCATATTTGCCATGCCTGTTTTGATATCATTTACTTCATTTCCTTTGATCACCGACACAGTGTGTCAGACAAATAAATCTTGATGTGAGAAGACGTGTCTGTGAGAAGAGCATGGCGTGCAAACACACACACACACACACACACACACACACATACACACACACTTTTCTACGAGGAAAGGCATACCGTAGGCACTTCCCATAGGAATACACCGGAACATCCTGTGCTGTATGGCAGTTTCAACTCATGGATGTTTTCATTGTAGAGGCCTACGGTAATATTGATTTGCATGTGCCTTGAACAACTCGGTGAATGGCTGAATAAATCTTACTTGACATGATATAACTTGATGGTGATATAAAGGCTCCCTTTCATTCCAGAACAGAACCGTAGCCCCGGGAGACCAGAGAGCTGCATGTTAGACAGAAATGTGTCCTAAGAATATTTCAACAGAATATGTGGAATCTGTACGGTCCTCCTCATCCTTTATCAAGTCTTATTGATATGCATGAAAACACACTCGTTTACAGTGGAGGCGCTTTGGTATTCGTATGTGGAGCACCACTTTACTGTGTGTGTGTGTGTGTGTGTGTGTGTGTGTGTGTGTGTGTGTGTGTTCATTTGTGTATGTACATCTACAGTAAGCCTGTAAGTGTGAGTGTGCATGCATGTGTGTGGGGGTACACTGAGTGCATGCATGCATACTGTATGTGCGTCAGGTGGAGGTGGAAATCGGAGGACGGGCTCATTGTAATGCATGGTATAATGGTACCTGCATTACAATGAGCCTGTATCTATAAGAGCATATCTGTGTTCTCCAGGCTCTCTGTGTGTGTGTGTGTGTGTGTGTGTGTGTGTGTGTGTGTGTGTGTGTGTGTGTGTGTGTGTGTGTGTGGGTGTGTGTGCATGCGTACGTGCGTACGTGCATGTGTGTGCGTGTGCGTGTGTGTGTGTGTGTGTGTGTGTGTGTGTGTAGAACTAGAGCAGTAGAGGGTTCACAGGCAGAGAGGACATGCAGTCCTCAGACAATCTATTCCGTGCAAGCGGAATAGATTTAGTCAAAACCATCCCTGTACTGCACCGAGTCCAGCCCAGCCCAGCTCAGCCCAGCCCAGCCCAGCCCAGCCTAGGCCAGCCTAGCCTAGCCCAGCCCAGCCCAGCCCAGCCCAGCCCAGCCCAGCCCAGCCCAGCCCAGCCCAGCCCAACCCAGCCCAGCCCAGCCCAGCCCAGCCCAGCCCAGCCCAGCCCAGCCCAGCCCAGCCCAGCCCAAAAGTGCAGTCCACAGCAATGGACTGACCTCCCCAGGACTATTTCCCAGCCCCCCGACCCCCCTGTCCCAATAACACACAAGTTGACGCGCCTTTTCACTGCTGCAAACTAAGGTATTTTTCATTTCAGTGCCGTCAGCAAATCAATGCAAAAGACGAAACAAGGTGGGTGTGTGAGACGGAGAGAGAGAGAGAGAGAGAGAGAGAGAGAGAGAGAGAGAGGGCAGGATCGGCAGAGGGAAAGAACAACAGAACATCTGAGGACAGCTGGTTAGCTGGGTAACAGCACACTGGCTTCCCAGAATGCCGCGGTGCAGGAGGGTGAGCTCATTAAGGCGGGTGGGGGGGGGGGGGGGGTTAGGTTAGGTGAATTGCCGAATTATGATAAGATGAACAGAGAGAGTGAGTATATTTTGGGAGCTGTCCTCTAAATCTGCAGATGAGGGGGAATAGGGAGGAGGGAGGGGATGGAGAAACTTTTCGCCACTTTTTACTCTTGCTAAGATGATGTCATCTGCAAAGTCTCGACAAGGCCGTAAATCAACATAATCCATGACGGTGGCCTCGCCTCACCCCTCCTCACCCTTCCTCACCCTTCTTCACCCCCTCCTCATCCCAAAAGCAGTGCAGAGGAACTGAAATCACTGAAAAAATAGATCCCAGTGCTATCAGTTAGCCCTGATAAATGTGAGGTCATGTCCCCAATACATATTATTCTCATAGAAATGACTGATTCTACAGTAAGTATGGTGGCAGAGTAATTCTGCTGATACAGGGGAAGAGCTAGTACTACAGGAGAGAGAGAGAGAGAGAGAGAGAGAGAGAGAGAGAGAGAGAGAGGAAGGTTCTAAGTGGGTCACACCAGGAACCTAAAAACAAATGGGTCCGAAGGGTGATACATCACTATTACTGATGAAGAGGGGGGCAAAAACACCTGACTCAGCAGAATAAAAAATGCAAAGCTGAGGTGTTTGTATGTTTATGGACCAACACAAAAAAAAGGACCCATTTTCTAACATGGATCTAGAGTACTGTTGCAGCTCCCTAATCGAAATCCACATATGGTATTGTGTTTTTAATCAAATGAATGAGAGAGACAGAGATAGAGAGATAGAGATGAAGGGATGAGGGGAGGGAGGGAGGGAGGGAGGGAGGGAGGGAGTGGTGTCCTTGTGTTGCCAAGCCAAAGAGGAACAGGTTGCTTTGGAACCCACATGCATCGATTGACATGGGCCGGCGCAAGAGGCACAAGCTGCTGAGCTCAACACACTGAACCCCTATTGATTTCACCTAATCCAACCCCCCCTTGAACACCCCCCCCCCCACACCCCCACCCGCCCCATCAACTATGTCTCTCTTTCCCTCCCCTCTCCCCTCTCCGCTCGCCTTGTCTCCAGGCTCAAATTACCGTTGAGTATAAATCATATCAATTACACAAATCAATTACAAACGGATCATTTTATTACCCAAACCCCCCCCCCGCCTCCCACCACAAACGGCTGAGTTGGCGCGACTCAGAACAAAAACAAAACACCATCAGAATACATTGTGTTCTCTCTCAGGGGCCTTGCTAGCTTGCTAGTAGCCTAGCCTAGCGTAGCGACTAGCTGCCCATTTTCAGGTTTCAGTCCACCTCCTCTGCAGCTAAAAACCTTTAGAAAACAGCTTAAACTAAATTGAATAATGAAATGCCATTGACTTTAATCACGTTAAATGAAGTGGAGGGGGGAGACTTCAACGATTTCTTCACTATAGTAGCCTACTTATCGTCATATATTTTATTATTCCCCACGTGAATTGTGTCCCCAGGGAGAAGGCTAGAACCTTTACAGTACTGTAGGTTTCAGTAAATGGGCCCCCTTATTTCACAATGGGCGAGGGCTGCCAATTTTAACAATCAGCACTGAATCAATACAATGACTCCTGTCAAGTAGATCAAAATCAAACAGGCCATTAGTGCTTGTAATAGGGTCATTTCTAAAATTATAGTCATTACTGACGACACATCGCTTTTTTACTTTTATGACTTGGCCCAACCCCGGGTCGGGCCCAGCAGCCTGGGTACTGTGCAGCTTCGGTACACTACAGCGAGGGGCAGCTACGGTTCACATGAGTTCAGTGATGATGACTGTGATCTGACGGTGTTTTTCCAAGCTGCGTGCTGTGGTAATTGTGTTGGTTAAAGAGTTGGTACATGCCCTGGCCCTGACTGTGCTGGTAATGGAGGGTAATTGATTGTAACCTGGGTAGGAGGGCGGTTGGTGGTGGTGATGGTGGTGGTGTGACTACGCCGAGCGTGACAGAAAACACTTCATCTCCCAGGGTGCACTGCTGCAGCTTGGCTGGTTTCATTTTAGGAAAATGTTTTTAAGAGATTTCCCATTAAGATTCTGGGACGAATTAGAGTCTTTGATGAAAATGGAGCAAATGATGCTGCTCCATTTTCAGTTGTGGGATTGAAGTATGCGAGAATATGTTGGAAAGGAATGGGCCGTGTGTGTGTGTGTGGGTGTGTGTTAGAATAACTTTGTTCCTAGAAGTTGTCTAGTCCCAGATACTGTTTAGGCACCATAGCTGGCAGACAGACAGACAGACGGTAAGCAGACAGACAGACAAACAGACAGATGGACAGACAGAGGAGCTAAAGGATGGGCCTCTCATCCGTGGTTCATAATATAACCAGGATGTAGAAACACTGTGTCACATTCCT
The DNA here is from genome assembly GCF_951799395.1 of Argentina silus. Taxonomy (NCBI): domain Eukaryota; kingdom Metazoa; phylum Chordata; class Actinopteri; order Argentiniformes; family Argentinidae; genus Argentina; species Argentina silus. The sequence continues at coordinate 5,287,519 of NC_139659.1, forward strand.
AATGGGAAGGATCATAGGCAGCACCGCTCTGTGAAGTGCGTCTGTGGAACTTATCTGGACACACACACACACACAGACACACAGACACACACACACACACACACACACCTTGACTTTGCGCGGATTTCTCCAGTGCTCTTTGAGTACGCTGTCTGCCGTCATGTTGCTAGGCAGGGTCACCACGTCATTGTTACTGTCTCTGCACGTCAGCTCACACTCTTCACCTGTGTGTGTGTGTGTGTGTGTGGGTGTGTGTGTGTGTATTCGTGCATGTGTGCGTGCAAGAGAGAGAGAGAGAAAAAAAGAGAACAACAGCCAATGATCATAAAACTGTCAAGTATCTGCGCACACAAACTATTCCCACATCAAAAGGAACGCTCTGATGGCCAAGCTGTTCTGATTGAAGACGCCTTTGATCCCCAATGGCAAACACTATCAATATTCCATTTCAGTATTCCTTATGGTTTGTTATCTCTCATAAGCGTTGACTGTACATACACTCACTGAACACATTATTAGGAACACAATACTAATACTGGGTAGGGCCTCCCTTTGCTCTCAAAACAGCCTCAATTCTTCATGGCATTTATTCCACAAGATGTTGGAAACATTCCTTTGAGATTCTGGTCCATGATGACATGATTGCATCACGCAATTCCTGCAGATTTTTCAGGTGCACTTTCAAGCTGTGAACCTCCCGTTCTACCACATCCCAAAGGTGTTCTATTGGATTCAGATCCAGTGACTGGGAAGGCCACTGAAGAACACTGAACTCATTGTCATGCTGGAAGTAGCCATTAGAAGATGGATAAATTGTGGCCATGAAGGGATGTACATGGTCAGCAACAATACTTAAATAGGCTGCGACATTCAAGTGATGATTGATTGGTATTAACGGGCCCAAAGTGTGCCAAGAAAACATTCCTCACACCATTACACCACCTCCACCATGAAAAGGCGTACAGGTGTTCCTAACAAAGTGTTCAGTGAGTGTATAAATGTCATACGACACGCTTTACTCATACTTTATACGGTATAGAATGACATTGACATACTGCAGAGTGTATACAGACCTATTCCGTGTCCTTTCTTACAGTTGACTCGTATGCTGGGGTTGAGATTCTGAGGTAGAGAACACTGGCCCTTGCTCTGAGGGCAGAGGCGGAAAGAGCCAGTCCAGTTGCCATCCTTCCTACAGCGGATCACGTTGGTGCTGGGACCCTGCGACACGGCATGTGCACGCACACACACACACACACACACACACACACACACACACACACACACACACACACACACACACACACACACACACACACACACACATACACACACACACACACACACACACACACACAGACACACACACAGGGCAAGGACATTCAAATACCATCCCATACCACCACGTAACATGATACAAGTCGTATCTAGCAGTCATCTGATTGGCTGTAGCCAAGGAAGATTAAAAGGTATACATTTCAAACATATGAGGCAAGGGTATTCTGAAAATCAATGACAATCTTATAAGTGTAGGCTTTAATTCAGTGGGGAGAGAAAGAGAGAGAGAGAGAGAGAGAGAGAGAGAGAGAGACTATATGTGTGTGTGAGAATATTCTCTGTCGATTAATCATACATGCAAACACGTGAGGCCCTAACACCCAGTGATCCTCTCATTAAAATATGACCCCCCCCCCCCCCACACACACACAAACACACACAGGCATGATAATCTACACACAACGCTGCATCAAAGACTACCGCCTGCCCAGAGAGATGTGCTGAGGTCAAGGACGATGCAGAGTGAGGAACAGTGTGTGTGTGTGTGTGTGTGTGGTGTGTGTGTGTGTGTGTGTGTGTGTGTGTGTGTGTGTGTGTGTGTGTGTGTGTGTGTGTGTGTGTGTGTGTGTGTGTGTGTGTGTGTGTGTGTGTGTGTGTGTGTGTGTGTGTGTGTGTGTGTGTGTGTGTGTGTGTGTGGTGTGTGTGTGTGTGTGTGTGTGTGTGTGTGTGTGTGTGTGTGTGTGTGTGTGTGTGTGGTATATGTACAGCATGTGCTTGCATCCTCATTTGTGCATAGATTATCATGACCTTCACATCATCCAGTCCCAACAGTGATATAATGTGTCACTTTCTCTCACTCTTCAACACAGGCAGTAAACTAAGGTGAGACAAGGACAAGAAGACACACACACTAAGAGACAGTGAAACAGACGGACAGACGGACAGACGGACAGACGGACAGACGGACAGACGGGCAGACGGGCAGACGGACAGACGGGCAGACGGGCAGATGGGCAGACAGACAGATGGACAGACGGACACAAACAGACACACACAGAGTCAGTCAAACACAGTCAGTCAGACAGACAGACAGACAGACAGACAGACAGACACCCAGACACACACACACACACACACACACACACACACACACACACACACACACACACACACACACACATCCACCCACCCACACTCTGACAGCCAGACAGACAGCATTGCGGGAGGGAGTAGAGAGAGACAGACCTGCTTGCATGGAGCGGCGTGCAGCGGTCTCACCGTGTGATTGACCCCGGCGCCCGGGCAGGTGATCCAGCAGGTGCTGTCAAAGCGGAAACCGTCTGTACACTGGTACATGCCATGGAAAATGGCCGGCGGGGGGTCACAGGTCACCGGCTCACACGCCCCCTCCAGCCAGCTCCCATCCTCCGTACACTGGCGTTTAAACGCACGTCTATGTAGATGGGGGGGGGGGGGGGGGTTCAGGTAGAGGTTAGCATTTATTGTTTTCTTCAGCTGTTTATTGCCAGTATTGGTTCTGGCTAGGTGAGTTGTTCACTAGTCACTGGTTCTTAAACAGGCTGTCTGGCGGGGGAGGAGACAACAGTCACAGATGGAGCCTGACATCATGTCTGTGCCCATGGCTAAAACAGTCATAGTCACATCACATCACGCTTGTTATCAATGGCAATGTCTGAGAGAAGTTACCTGTCACTGCCTTACTAATGAGCGTCGTGGTCGGAGGGAAGGTATACTGGTATTGTTTGATGTCATATTTACGACCCATTGCTTTAGGAGTTATTAAAACTTGCTAGGCTGAAGTGATCTGAATACAAGGATTGGTCTCTAGTCTGGTCATGTTTGGTTGCTTCCATGTCATCTGAATGATAGACCGATTGTTGTGCATTCCTTGTCTGAGGAAGTAAATGGCTCAACTACAATCAAATTCCACTTGAATGAATTGTACCCCCGAAGTCAGTTTCTTGTTGTTGTGTTCTTATCTCAAATTTTAATTTTTGGGATGATGACTGTATATTTCCAATACAAGAACAGAATAGCAGAAATGCAATGGGGAAATCCCACGTTCAATTAATTAAAAACTGGAATTTGATTGAAATTGAGCCATCTGGACACAGCTGTGTGGCTGTGGTCTGGACGGATCATCTCCTGTTTATGAC
>NC_139659.1:5315439-5325439 GCF_951799395.1 Argentina silus
GAGTCCAATGTTTTTGGCTCTCAGCGATGCCTCCTCTCTTGACAGACCGAAACAGATCAATGATTACCAGAGTCCTGAGAGGAATCAATGACGTCTTCCTCATCTGTCCTCCATAAGCATCGCATTATTGGAATCGAGTAAAGCTACCTCTCTGCTTTGGGCATTTCCTAATATATAACCCCTCCTCAAGACATGATTAATAACATGAAGGCAGAAATGAATCAGGTAACCATCTCAAGAGCTTTTTCAGGTTCAGTTTCACTCTAAATGGACACAATGGATACATATATATTGTATCTCTTCCCTCTGTGACTTAATCTTGGTGACAGTGTGTGTGTGTGTGTGTGTGTGTATGTGTGTGTGTGTGTGTGTGTGTGTATGTGTGTGCGTGCGTGCGTGTGTGTGTGTGTGTGTGTGTGTGTGTGTGTGTGTGTGTGTGTGTGTGTGTGTGTGTGTGTGTGTGTGTGTGTGTGTGTGTGTGTGTGTGTGTGTAGGTTACATCCTGACCTTAGTGACTGCGGGGTAGCCAGCGGCTACATCTGCAGGGCAGTAGAGTCTCTCTTCGTGGGACACCTCCACGGCGGTAGCCCACTGGTCCAAGAACCCGCTGGGGGTGTACAGGCCGCAGTCTCGAACACTGGTCTCCCTCTCAAAGTCCTCACACACCCCGTCCCCGTCGTAGAAGTAACACAGACTAGGCTCCTCTGGGGGAGGGGAGAGGAGAGTGAAAATAAAGGTGTAAGAGAACAGAGAAAAAAAGGAGGAGGGGTAGAAAGGAGGGAAGCAGGGGAAAGAGAGAGGGATGGGAGAACATTTAGACCGGCAGTTAGATACATGGACTGCATGGTATTGATTAGATACATGGACTGCATGGTATCGATTAGATACATGGACTGCATGGTATAGATTTCCATGGACTTGGCTGCTGACTGGTTAACTGCTGACTGGTAGGTGGAAAAGCAAAATCCTAGAAGAGGCACTTCTAAAAATGAAAAATCACCCCTGTCCATCTCTTTCACCTCCCTCCATCTCTTTGAACTATGTCTATCACCTTCACCTCGATCCATCTCTTTCACCTCCCTCCATCTCGTTGAACTATGTCTATCACCTTCACCTCGATCCATCTCTTTCACCTCCCTCCATCTCGTTGAACTATGTCTATCACCTTCACCTCGATCCGTCTCTTTCACCTCCCTCCATCTCTTTGAACTATGTCTATCACCTTCACCTCGATCCATCTCTTTCACCTCTCTCCCTCTCTTTGAACTATCTCCATCTCCTTCAGCTTTCTGCATCTCCTTCACGTCTCTGCCTCTCTTTGAACTCCTTCCATCTCGTTCCTCAAGCAAAGACAAAGAACCATGGGTAACTCTCCAATAGAATGCTCGGCCAGTAAGGATAATCAGGGAAGTATCGCACCAGAGCTGCTTTCGTTACTCCTGACCTTAGCATAGGCTACTTCCCCCCTCCTGTCCCCCCATCATCCCCTCCTCCCCTCCTCCTCCCACCCCCCACACCCCTCTCTCTCACAGTGTAAACACCAGGTCAGCATTTCCAACCTCTCCTCTCTTATCGCCCACCGTGTTTTCATTGGGGATGACAAGAATGAGATGAATGCATAAATTCAGACACAGTGGAGAGCGGAGGGGTGATGGGGTGCACCTCTCCTCTCCTCATCCCTCCTCTCCCCTCAGCTCTGCTCCTCTCTCTCCTTTTCTCCTCCCCTCCCCTCCTCTCCTCTCCTCTCCTCTCCTATCCTATCCTCTCCTCTCCTGAGCAAGAGGCCTTCGGGAGAGAAACACAATCTGATGAACTTGACAGATTAGGATCACTTCTACTTTATTTAGACAGGAGTGGGGAGAGGGAGAGAGAGATAGAGTGTATGAGAGAGAGAGAGAGAGAGAGAGAGAGAGCACTCCCCAAGGAGACAGCAAGGCAGGCAGGCAGGAGGATAGACCAGTATAGCTTTTACAGACATCCCACCCGGAGTTGGGGCTGGAGCTGGAGCAGGGAGAGGAGAGGTGGCTGGGGCCTGGGATAGGAGGCTAGGCCCAGGATAGGAGGCTGGAGCTGGGATAGAAAAGCTGGGTAAGGGGGCTGGGATAGGAGGCTGGGATAGGAGGCCGGAGGCTGGGGTAGGAGGCTGGGGTAAGAGGCTGGAGCTGGGGTAAGAGGCTGGGAGAGGAGGGCTGGAATTGTGCGTGTGCTCTCGCAGTGTCGGGGTTCCAGTAAGGGGGAAGGCGGCATTCCGTGCCAAGTTGGCTGAGCCTCCTTGAAATTCCAGCACTCCCCAGCTCTGCTTCGCTCAGCTCAGCTCTCTGCTCTGCTCTGGTGATGTTGAAACAAGGGGCTGCAGAGGGGGCATACAGAATACGCTCCCGCCACTCATAACAAGCAGACCGAGGGGGAGAGAGGGAGGGGAGAGAGAGAGGGAGGGAGAGAGAGAGAGAGAGAGAGAGGAAAGGGGGGTGGGGGGGGAGTGGGGGGAAGGGGGCTGAAAAGGTGACTGAGTGCAAGACAGAGAGGAGGATAAACAGCGAGACCGAGAGAGAGAGAGAGAGAGAGAGAGAGAAAGATCCAGTCCTTCCATGCTCAGGCTACACATTTCCCTCTCTCTCTCCCTCTCTATCTGGCCCTTCTCCTCAGCCCAAGAGCACATCGTACTCGGCACCATACTTTGTGTCTGCTCCCAGTCCAGCATACAGACAGGCAGACACACACACACACACACACACACAAACACCAAAACACTCACACACACACACGCACACATGCATGCACGCATGCACACACACACACACACACACACATACACACACACACACACACACACACACACACACACACACACACACACACACACACACACACACCACACACACACACACACACACACACACACAAACAGACAGACGGACAGAAGGTCCTGTCATTATAGTGTCCGATTTCCACACAAAAAGGAGAAATATGTCAGGCAGTCACACACACATCCCCGAGCGCTGCGGTCAATGGAAAATGACCCTCCTAGGCCATCCAGCAATCTGACAAGGATTATGAGACATATGCATACACACACACACACACACACACACACATACACACACAGGCACCCACACACACACACACACATACACATCCTTCGAGGAGCAGCTTTGACACACAAAAACAAAAGAAAGCAAGCAAAATAAAGGGAGAGAGAGAGGGAGAGAGAGAGAGAGAGAGAGAGAGAGAGAGAGAGAGTGAGTGACAGAAAGAAAGTGGGGAAGGAAATCATCCATATGTCAATAAAACAGTGTCTGAGGTGATGCCAGACAATCCACTATATAAATTTGTTCATGTGTTCTTGTCAAACACAATCGTTTCCAGACTTTCGCCGAGTCATCAGAGTCATCATGATGAGCTACGGCATCAACTTTTATGATGAAAGAGGCGTAAAGTTTTTAGACAGAAGAAGACCCAGGCGCAGATGTGGAACACTGAAACATCTTGCTCAATGTCACTCCTAGAACAGCTTGTATGACTAGCATGTTGCTAACTCACATCCTTCCTGCACATTCATTGAACAGCAAATTTAACTAGCATGCAGCTAACTAACTAGCTTCCCCCATATTTGACTAGCATGTAGCTAACTAACTAGCTTCCCCTATATTTGACTAACATGCAGATAACTAACTAACTTCCCCGATATTTGACTAGCATGTAGCTAAGTAACTAGCTTCCCCTATATTTGACTAACATGCAGATAACTAACTAGCTTCCCCCATATTTGACTAGCATGTAGCTAACTAACTAACTTCTCCTCACCACTACTCACAACTGACCTGAACTGGATGCATTTGAGAGTCTTCTGACTATATCTTAGTCATAGACATCTGCCAACCAATCAAAAGAGTCTATCTGGATCCAGGGGACCAATGGAATTGAAATGGAATGTCAAAGCTGGCTGTCTGGTTCAGCCCTCACCAAGATCCCTATTTCCATGGCGTCCAAACGTCATGGAAACTTCATCCCCACAACATTTCCACCTAGATCTCATCACTCAATCACCTCTGGGTGTTCCTCAATCAGTATCAAGGACAATTTTTTTTCCACATAGAATGAACCACAGGGTTGAATGGATATTCCCATTCTATTGGATCTAACTCTATATCACTGAAGAGCTACATTGAGTTGAATGCATGTGTCCCATTCTATTTGTTCAACGTCTACAGTAATGAGGACTTACCAACACAGTTGAAGAAAGCCTCCTTCCTACACTGGCTGGAGCAGCCGTCTCCATTCATAGAGTTCATATCATCACACTCCTCGCCCTGGGACCTGAGAGACAAGAGAGAGTCACTAGGAGAACACACACACACACGCACGCACGCACGCATGCAGAGACACACACATACTCCCACACACACACACGCACACAGAGAGACACACATCTTGAAGGTAAATTGCTGTGCCAGTGCCACTATGACCTTGACAGGATTGCAATGTATCTTCCTTTCACATTCAACAGGTTCTTTATTCTCCTGGAAAAGGACTAGACATGTCCAGTGCATTACCTCTGGATGCGTCCATCTCCACAGTACGGTGCCCCAAGCTGGTGACTGCGAGGCGGGGAGGGCTCACTCTCACTGCGGCTGGAGATGGTCTGGACCATGTACGTATACACAACACCCGGGACCATGTCCCTGAAACACACACAGAGGACAAATCAGCACAATACACACCAGACAGCGGGTGGTGGAGGTAGAAAAATCAGAGGACGGGCTCATTGTAATGCATGGAATGGAATGAGGAATGGTAGCAAACACACGTGCATTACAATGAGGCCCGTCCTCCAAATTTGACCTCCACCAGCCTCCACACTACCCTGCAAACACACACAGAGGAGAACCCAGCTCAATATACGACTGGGGTCAGTAACCCAATGACTTATAGCACCGAGTTCTGGTTCTGCTGCCAGAAGGGAATAACCCGAGACATACAAGCAGAACGTGGACTTTGGTTTAAATAATGAAACTAAAGTCGGAGGGAGATCTTCTGGGTGCATAGATGTCAGTAAGGATTCAGCCTTCGGTACGTAAGTAAGAGTTACAGCAGATCATGTTTCTGCAAAACTTCACGGCAACTCAGAACAATTCCACTGAGCCAAAGGCACTGTACGCTATATCTATATAGAGAGACATAATCTCTCTCTCTATTCCCCTGTGAAGTGTGTGTGTGTGTGTGTGTTTGTGTGTGTGTGTGTGTGTGTGTGTATGTGTGTGTGTGTGTGTGTGTGTGTGTGTGTGTGTGTGTGTGTGTGTGTGTGTGTGTGTGTGTGTGTGTGTGTGTGTGTGTGTGTGTGTGTGTGGTTGAACACCTGAAGCGTCCCTCCAGCCTGTATGCCTGTATGGGGTTCCTGCCTGGTTCCTGTCTCACGCCCTCCTACTCCACTCTACTGTAAGTGATATCTATGGAGCGGGTCCACACACACACACACACACACACACACACACACACACACACACACACACACACACACAGGGCTATGTGAGTTCACCTTCCAACAAAGGGTTGAGGTGTGCTGGTCGCTGTGACCGCAGTGTGAGGGTGTGTGTGTGTATGTGTGTGTGTGTGTGTGTGTGTGTGTGTGTGTGTGTGTGTGTGTGGAGGGGAGGGGGGGGCAGGGGTGCTAGAGGGCGTGTGAGGTGAGGGGACAGACGTGGGGGCTGGGGGGGGGGGGGAGTGTACCTCTGTTTCCGCCCCACTCTGAGGACACTGCAGACACAAACAAACATGTGGAGCTGCGAGCCAGGCCTGCTTTCATAGGACACACACACACACACACACACACACACAGACACACACGCACATGCTTTCATAGGGAGACATCCAATATGCCTCGTACAGGCCAAAAACAAGATGGGAGTTAGAAAAACATCCAGCTACATAGCGCTGCATCAGTGTGTGCTCCGCTGGCCAGATTCTGGAAAACAGGGAAGCTCAACAACACAGTACAATACAAGCGGCCGTGCCAAGGCAATGCAATGCTATACTGAGGCATAATGTGAGTGTCTGTTTTAGGTTTGATTTGGTGAGTGTTATCATAACCAGGTGTGTTGGTTCAACTGACTGCATGTGTGGAGTAGTGGGACTATCATGAAGGGGAAAATGAAAAAGCGGTGATATTATCGAATTACGGTAAGTAGGAAACAATAGGTAACACACACGGACCATCACACACGGACCATCAAGTACGTTTCATTTCCGAATGCTTTTCCCAGTGCTCTCAGACACACGCACGTGCGCACGCACTCACGCACGCACGGACTCACGCACGCACGCACGCACGCACGCACGCACGCACGCACACACGCACACACGCACGCACAGACACAGACACTCACACACACAAATTATCCCAGTGTTACAGAGCCACAGCAACAGTGGCAGCCATGGTAAAACCACAGAGAGTTCAAACAAGGCCAGAGCCTTCCCCTCTCTCTCCCCTCTCCCTCCCATCTCTCTCCCCTCTCCCTCCCCTCTCCCTCCCCCACTCTCTCCCCTCTCCCTCCCCCACTCTCTCCCCCTCTCTCTCCCCACTCTCTCCCTCCCCCCTCCCTCCTCTCTCCTCTCCCTCTCCCTCTCCCTCTCCCCTCCCTCTCCCTCTCCTTCCCCCTACCCTCCCCCCCGTCCTCCCTTCCCTCTCCCTCCCCCCTCCCTCCTCTCTCCTCTCCCTCTCCCTCCCCTCTCCCTCCCCCACTCTATCCCCTCTCCCTCCCCCACTCTCTCCCCCTCTCTCTCCCCACTCTCTCCCTCCCCCCTCCCTCCTCTCTCCTCTCCCTCTCCCTCTCCCTCTCCCCTCCCTCTCCCTCTCCTTCCCCCTACCCTCCCCCCCGTCCTCCCTCCCCTCTCCCTTCCCTCTCCCTCCCCCCTCCCTCCTCTCTCCTCTCCCTCTCCCTCCCCTCTCCCTCCCCCACTCTCTCCCCTCTCCCTCCCCCACTCTCTCCCCCTCTCTCTCCCCACTCTCTCCCTCCCCCCTCCCTCCTCTCTCCTCTCCCTCTCCCTCTCCCTCTCCCCTCCCTCTCCCTCTCCTTCCCCCTACCCTCCCCCCCGTCCTCCCTCCCCTCTCCCTTCCCTCTCCCTCCCCACTCCCTCCTCTCTCCTCTCCCTCTCCCTCTCCCCTCCCTCTCCCTCTCCCTCTCCTTCCCCCTACCCTCCCCCCTCCCCCCCGTCCCCCCTCCCCTCTCCCTTCCCTCTCCCTCCCCTCTCCGCCAGCCTCAGTCAGCAGAGTTAGGGGGTGTCTGCACTAATGGCCATGGAAGCAGTAACGTTTAATAAGTGGCAAGACAAATCATTCAAATTAGTTATTAACATGAATGTCTGTGGGTCCGTTTTTATGCATCGATTTCACTCTGTTCTGACCACCGCTGAGAACGTGCCTGCACAGAACCAATAAAACATATAGACAAACACACACACACACACACACACACACACGCACACACACACACACTTGGAGAGCAGACTGTAGACACACACACACACACAAACACACACACACAGAAACGTGTCAAAAGATTTACTGCAGGAAAGCCTTTTTTACCGTGGCGTTTTTTTAGTATGAAATGTGTTCCATGCCTTTTTCTTCCCTGAGACCTAGGTCACTGTTTTACCTCCCCCACAGGCGGGAGAGAACATGGGCTTCAATTTGGCTGTCCTGCCCCAGATAGAACAGGAAAAGCACATGACTAAGATCAGGTACACTGCCTACAGCCCAATCCAGCAATGTTCCACACGCACCCACGCACGCACGCAGACACGCACACACGCACACACGCACGCACGCACGCCACAAACACACACACACACACACACACACACACACACACACACTGTGGTGGAGAGGTCTGGGCTTAGGTTTTATTATCAACACAATCAAAGGGGGGATGTTTGACCTGACACACTCCCCTGGTTTAGACTTGTGTTCTCCAGTCTTGGCTCAGTGTGAGGCGACACTGAGGCCGTTCTCAAACAGCCCCGTCTCTTAATTGAATTAGTTTAGCCTCTGGAAAAGGAAAGCTGAGGGAGACATGAGCCCGGAGGAAACTCCACTGAGGAGAACGAGGGCCGTCGCTGCCGAGAGAGAACACACACATCGCCTCTGCTCCGCAATGCTCCTCTGTCACAGGAACACTTTGATGGAAGGCCAGGTCAGACTGGTCAGAGGTTGTTCATACGTACACACACACACATGCACTCACGCAGGCACGCAGGCATGCGCACACACACACACAAACACACACACACTCTCTCTCTCACACGCACACACACACACACACAGACATTCTCTCTCTCTCACACACACACACAGACATTCTCTCTCTCTCACACACACGCACACACACAGACACAGACATTCTCTCTCTCTCTCTCTCTCTCTCTCTCTCTCACACACAAGCACACACACACACAGACACACACACACACACACACACAAACACACACACACACACACACACACAGAAACACACTGCTCGCTGGCTTGCTCAGGCCTGACGGAGAGACGTGACCCGTGCGAGAGAGAAGCAAGCGGCTGGAACGGTGGGAAGGATGGCTGGGAGGCAGACAGAGAGAGAGAGAGACAGAGAGAGAGAGAGAGAGAGAGAGAGAGAGAGAGAGAGGAAGGAGAGGGAGGGATGAAGAGAGGGAGAGAGAGAGAGAGAGAGAGAGAGGGAGAGAGAGGGAGGAAGAGTGGAAGAGAGAGGGAGAGAAAGAAGGGAGAGAAGATGGAAGATCGAGACAGAGAGAGAGAACGAGAGAGAGACAGAAGGAGAGATGAGACAGACAGACGGGGGGCAGACAGCTTCTTCTGGTGGCGCGGCGGGCTACGTCACAAAGCTCTGATGATTTTGACTACGCTGCTCATAGCAGAGCAAAAGTTCACATGAGGCTCCCTTCACGTTCTCCGCCAAGATCAACAACCACTCTGGTTCTACCATCTCCACGACGCTAACTCCCCAGGACTGGAGGGAAGGAAAGAGGGGGAGGAGGAGGAGGGATGAAGTGAGAGAGGGATAGAATGAAAAAAATAAGTTCAGAGAGAGAGAGAGAGAGAGAGAGAGAGAGAGAGAGAGAGAGAGAGAATAGAATGCAAAAAAGAGGTAAAAGGAAAAGAAAACAGATTTCTGAAATAGTGTCAAGAGAGGCTGTGCAGATACCGGGGGCCACCTGGGACAATAACTGGTATATGAAATATGCTTCGGGAGGGGGGGGGGGGATAGGAAAAGAAGTGCACCTTTGTGAAGAGAGTAAGGGGAGAGAGAGGGGGAAGCTCTGACTTCATTCAAGGCGATCTGTCACTGATATCTTGATGAGGAGAGACACAGGCATGTTCAGAGGTCGGGGGTGCAACACCCACACACACACACACACACACACACACACACACACACACACACACACACACACACACACACTCAGGTGATACATGTAGATGTGTGGTTTATGGGCTGGTATGATGGACATTCATGCCCCAGGGAGAGGCCTCTACTCTGGGTTGAGACTCGGTCACAAAGAGGCTCTCCTGGTTCTGAAGCACAGATACACACAGAGAAGAGAGGGTTCAAAGGAACTGCCTGGGAATTCTCTTAAACAACATTTTGACATCCTGTCCAAAAGATTGGAAACTTCATTATTTGTTCAGCCATAAATAAAGTCAAGCCAAAAAAGAAACATATTTCCCCAAATCTTGAAATAGCTTGCGCTCTCTTATTGGGAATGATATTCAGAAAAGATCCATAGAGAATGCTCTGATCCATTTGGGCCAGAAGTCATCCACTGAGCTGAACAGTGTTATGCAGTCCCATCTAAGCTCCTGTGAAGGTCTAGGTTTGAACCCGGGTCTCCCATGTGGAAGACAAACGTATCTACCATTGGACCAGAAAGACATCCTCACAGTCCCATTTGGCGACACTTGAGTTTCCATCTCTCAAGCCAATGCTTCCTCGTCACGAGAGATTGA
>NC_139659.1:5332939-5335439 GCF_951799395.1 Argentina silus
ATTCAGTGGTGAGTTTGAGTTTTTGAGGAAAGGAGTTTTAGCCACTGAAAATATTTGGTAATGTCAGCTGTTATTATGGGCTATTCTCCTGCTCTGGAACTGCTCGCCATGGCAACAGTGGTTGGAGATTTAAGAGGAGAGAGGACAGGGGTGTGATCCATCCACAGTGTAACTGAAGACAATGCAGTGACTGTACTGTACATGTAGAGATGGTTCTGAGACACACATCAATGTCAAACGTTTAGTCTGCCTAGTACAATGGAACCAATGGAGGAATAACTGGAAAAGTGAATCAACAAAACACAAGTATATTTGACGTCATTTGATTTATGTATTTAACCCAGGTCAGGACTGATCTAATAAGATATGCCTCATCCCAGTCTTCCGAGGCCTTATAGTATTTCCACGTAGCCTATCATGTATTACATCCACACAATCCCTCACAAAGGTTTTATCTCAGGTTTTCATTAAAAGATGTTCTCCGTAAATCAGAATTGGCTGGCCCACAGTTCCTAATTGTTTCACGGAAGTCACTTAGTAAAACTTGCCTCGGCTACATTCACCAGCCGCAGCACCGCGCTTCTGGCGTTGTTCAACAAAGTGCTGGGCTAGCCAATTCTATCTGACGGAGAGCAGCTCGAAATGTCTTTTTTGGAATTTTTGAATAGACAAAACGGATTCAATCTGCCTCTGTTTGACCTAAAGTTGCCTCTCAGGCAGCGGAGCGACATAGAGGCCCTCAAGGTGACCGGCTAGCAGCCCATCCAGACCCAGACCTGTGCGTTGACTATTGAACCTTGCTTTCTCAGTTGATTAGCTAATCCCAAAGGGGATTACACCGTCTAGGAGAGCGCTCATTCTAGGATAAAACGGCGCGTGGGGGGGGGGGGGGGGGGGGGAGAAGGACACTGGGCGGAATTCCAGCTTAATTGCCGTAGGTTGAATGTGGGCCGTTGTGTCTGTGTGCCAATGGTCCCTCCGGCATCATGTGGGAATCAGACTGGGAACTGGGGCTGTTGGAACGCTGGGAAAGGCGACTGGAATGGACTGGGATACACATGGATAAACATAGGGGGGGATATGTCCGGGCATGCACTCTGCTTTCTAGGAAAGGGGGCAGGTCTCTTTCTCACTGACTCACTCTCATACACATTCTCAGACACACACACACACACACACACACACACACACACACACACACACACACACACACACACACACACACTCACTCACACACACACACACTCACACACACACACACACACACACACACACACACACACACACACTCACACACACACACACACACACACACACACACACACATACGCATGCACAGTAGAACTGAAGTCACCGTTGTCCTCAGCTTAAATGGGCACTGCCACCGCGTCTCACTACTTGAATAATTGCCATGACCCCTATCCAGAGGACATGAGAGGACTCTCCGGCTCTGCTGTGTTCTAGCCCTCGTCAGCCCCTTCAGCTTCACTATCACGTCATCTCTGAGATCCACTCACACTGTTTCACATCCATTTATAGTGGCGTGAGTTTCTCTCACGGTCTATCAATTAATCAATCAATCAATCAATCAGACGGTTCTGGTTCATCACCATCAGTCTTGAAGATTGTCCCTTTTGAAGGAGGAAGTAATTTCAAACATTTTCATAGCATCATGACTTTCCCTAACTGAGTGATTAATCAATCAGACTTATTCTTCATAGCCATCAGTCTAGAATGATGTGATCACTCAGTCAGTCATTCCATCAGTCGGAACTATGCAGTATAAACAGATCTTTAGCTGTAATGATGTGTGAACGGGGTGAGAGATGGGGTGAGGAGGGGTGAGGAGGGGGAGGGAGGGGGAGTGATGAGGAAAGCAGAAGGCCCAGAAGGTGACGGTGCTGTCTCGTTCCTCCTACATTTGGTCAAGATCCTCGAGTTTCCACACACACGCACATGCACACGCACACGCACACGCACTCACACACACACACACACACACACACACACACACACACACTCACACACACACACACACACACACACACACACACACACACACACACACACACACACACGCACACACACACACATTCTCCAAGGAGTTTCCACATGCTTCGCACATCTCATCCCTCAATTTCTTTTTTCTTCATCCCCTCTTTTCCAGATCAATCTCACGCTCAATCATTCCTTGTCCTGGCTACCGGGTCTGCTTTTATGTACTGCAACTTTATAGGAGGGAAATCCTGTGACATTATACAATGATACGAACCAGAACGTGGAACTTCACCGGAAAAAAAAACATTTGCCGGGAAGCCAAACAGAAGAAAAGGAGCAGGGGTCGTTAGGACATGTTAAACAGCTCTAGCAAGTAGCTGTTGGGGAAGTGTGCAGCAGTGAAACGCTTCTTGGGTGGAACACAGTATTACTACTGACTGAAGCCTGGGGTTGGCAGGTTGACGAGATGGCTAGTCAGAACAGAACAGCTTGTCGAAGAGCC
>NC_139659.1:5345439-5350439 GCF_951799395.1 Argentina silus
TAAGGTCCCTCTTCCTAATAATTTCAGGAATTTCATTATTTCCTCGGAAAATATTTGTCGGACTTTTGTTGGCCGCGCATGAGGGGAAAAAGGGGTCAGGGGGGTTTAATGGGGAGATGAGGAAGTCAGGGCTGGATAAAAGCAGTACTACCGTGGGTCAGAGCCCATCTAATCTGAGTTCAATTAAGTCTAATGCGCTGGCTCACTTACAAAAACACAACGCACATCAGATGTGGGCGGATGCAGGGGCCCTTTGGAGCAAAAACAGCAGGTTTTAGCATGACCACATGAAAGCCGTCCCTGCATGTGTATGCACAGTGTATGTCAGGTTGCAGGGACAACAGCCTCTTTTCTTTGAGTGTGTGTGTGTACGCAAGATCGTGCTTGGAATCAATTGGCAGCCTGCTTGATCGTGGTCTGAAGTTGTTGACAAGGGGAGTGGATAGCGGGGGGGTCACCACTTTTAGTAGGTAGTTTAAGGCCTACGCACTCTCTCTCTCTCTCTCTCTCTTTCTCTCTCGCCTCTCACTCGCCCTGCTTGTCTCTCTCTTTCTACCTGTTGCTCTTTTTCTTTGTCTCTCTCTCTCCGTCCCTCCCTTCCTTCTCCTCTCCCTCTCCCCTCTCAAGCTCTCCTTAGGATGTACTGTACCTTAGGATGTATTCGCCCCCCCCCCCCCCCTCACTCTCCCTTCACCCTTCTCCCTCTCCATTCACCCCTTTCCCCTACTCCTCTCCCTCTTCATTACCTTACCCCTCTCCCTCATCCTTCATTCCGTTACACCTCTCCCTCATTCCCTCATCCCTCTCTCTCTCTTACTCCTCTCCCTCATCCTTCATTCTCTTACCCCTCATCCCTCTCTCTTACCCCTCTCCCTCATCCTTCATTCTCTTATCCCTCACCACTTACTCTTACCCCTCTCCCTCATCCTTCATTCCCTTGTCCTCCATTTTCAGAGATGAGCCACAGGGGAGAGACAACATTTTCCATTCATATGAGCGTTCCACTGTTCAGGCATGCCCTGAGAGAAAAATCGGGAGAGAGAGAGAGAGAGAGAGAGAGGCGGGGGAGGGGAGGGGGAGAGAGATGGAGTCGCAGAGAGAAGAGGCGACGACAGAAGAGAAGAAGAAAAAATGAGGAAAATGTAACTTCACTAAATTCAGACGTCAGCGGGCATCTGCTGTGGGGCGGTCCGGAGGCTGGGGGGGTTGGGGGGGGTCCGGAGGAGCAAAGAGCGCTCAAACTGCTGTGTTAATGCTTTTATTTCTGATACATACTACATGGAGGATTATGACTTCATCCATTTACACCCATATATAATTCATATAAGCCCGTAAATTTGCCTCGTATACATATGTCTGGGGCCTGCTGAGTGTGAATGCTGCGGTGAGTTGGCATGGCGATGGCGGCCTCGCGGCCAAGAACACTTTTAAATCGGTGGGCCCCTCGGCTCCCCTGTCATCGGTTCGGTCAACACCGCAGCCCCTAAAGCCATCATTCATCCCTGCCTTTATTACCACACTCACACGCTCTTTCTCTCTCTCTCTCTCTCTCTCTCTCTCTCTCTCTCTCTCTCTCTCTCTCTCTCTCGCTCACTCTTTCACTTCTTTTTTTTCGTTCCCTTCCCTCCCCATTCCCTTCCCTCCCCATTCCCTTCCCGTTCCATTCCCTTCCCCCGACACATACATAGGAGAAGTGTCAACGCCTGGACTCCAAGGATGCATCAGCTGCTGAGATAGAAAACTGGAGGCTTCTAGAACACTAAAGGCTTCTAGACCGACAGGATGGAAGATAAGTGGAGCTCTCGCCACATACATGATATAATTTGCGGTACTCCAGCTCAAATCTGAAGTGGAGGCTCCGACTAGAGTTGGTATGATACCATGGCGATCATGGCCCTGAAGCACTGTGGCTCAGAGGTAGTGGGACAGCCTAAGGACATCTGTTGGTATTCTGTCTGAGATCATTTTCCAAACAGCAGTTTCACTCATGTAACCAACATGAGTCATACAAACATCCATCCTGAAATCCATTTAACTCAGTGTCTATCGTGGCTCCAATGCTAGTGCAACGTTACAACTCTCTCTCAGCACGGCTGAAGTCAACACCTCCTTGCCCTCTCCTGATCCCATTAAACCCAATGAGGTCTCCCGAACCCCCCACAATGTGCCCACCCGCCTAATCTCACCCTGCCTCCCCCCCCAGCCAAGCAGATGACAAAAGGGGGGGACACAAAGCACAGGTGAACTCAGTCCCCCCGGTGGGGGTACACCACAGGTGCTTTAACAAGGGTGTCAGGGCTTTAAAAGGGAAGTAGTAAGAGGCAGTGTTTACGCCCCACCACTCCATTAGAGCTAAGCCATTAACATGGGCCTGCTTTATGGGCCAAAGGGGCTTAGGGTTTAGATGGCAGACTGTAAAGCACCCAACTCAAGGGCCCTGGGGGGGATCGCCTTCATAGAGGCAATGGGAAGACGAGTGTGCGTGTGCGTGCGTGCGTGCGTGCGTGCGTGCGTGCGTGCGTGCGTGCGTGCGTGTGAGAGAGAGAGACAGAGAGAGACAGAGAGAGACAGAGAGAGAGAGAGAGACTAAGAGGGAACAAATGACCCCTGACCCCTGACTAAGTCAGGCCATGGCTGTGGCAGTATTCATGTCAAACCCAGTAGAGAGATCATTTACAACAGAACATATCACCACAGGGGGGTCAATTTGAATAATGTTTTCACAAAAGTGATTTATGTAGCACATTGTGATCATGTTTTGTAACAATGAATGTTAGTTACAGCGCAGATTCTTGGAATCTCTTCGACTCTACTATCCAGTGGTCCACAATGGGGAAGATTGTCTTACTTAGTGTTTTGAACACAGACATAGGCTCATTTTTCAAACCAAACTATCTGTCAGCATGGCCATTGTTTCTCTCTTCCTCTCCAAGGCTTACAGTGCATACTGTTGCTGCACATCAGAAATTGAGAGACAACACAGCTCCACATTCTATTTCAGCAAATATACAATCCCACGGAAAAAAATGCCCAATCAAAATATCAGATTTCAGAACAATTGTGAAAAAAAAAAAAAAAACAGCCTTAACAACAATAGCCTGCAAAAACAATGTGAGATAGTGTATTTGGGGAGAGGGGGGAGGGGGGAGTGGGGGCCAGACAAGCAGGAGGGGGTGTTAAGTATTATCATTGGTATTTCCAGAGAGAGCCTCTGTCTGTTTGTGGGACTACTGGGCCGCGGAGCTGCCATGCCGCTAGTCCCCGTGCTAGCCAGATTCCTAAACACACTAAGTGGTAACAGGCGCGAGGGCTACAATAATAAACGCAGGACCTCACAACCATTGTTCCCTTGCGTATGCAGCCCGTTGTTCCTCCAGAATTCCACAATTAAGGAGGAATTTGGAAATCATGTTTGTAGTGCGGCCCTCCACGATCCCTCTCCAGACATACCATAATCAAACAAAATAAGCAACCACTTGGTGAGCTTATCTTTTTTTTCAACTTTCAGAATTCTCTTCTTTTCTTTTCTCCATCTCTCTCTCTCTCTCTCTCTCTCTCTCTCTCTCTCTCTCTCTCTCTCTCTCTCCCTCCATCCCTCTGTCTCTCCCTCCATCCCTCTCTCTTTCTCTTTATCCCTTTTTAAGGGCCCATCTTTCATCTGTCTGCAGGGAGGGTTGATGGTGGGGACCGGGAGCTTGTGCCAATAGCTGATTTCTAAGAGAAACAGTCTTGGCCCGTTGTTGATGAATGGGATTGTGATGAGGACTAGAATGGCAAACCCACCTGCTTGGCTTTTCTGATGTTGCCTCACACAGAGTTCTTTAGCAGCCGTTTTAAATAGTCGCTGAGTGCCAGAGAGACAGTGCTTCCAGGCACTGAGCATGATAGAAAACAGCCCCTGTGCTTGCCTTGGTTCTGGCTGCATCAGAAAGACACAAATAATCCCCACAATAGCCCTCCATACTTGGGCTTTTTCCCCCCCTCCTCTCTCTGTCTCTTTTTTTTTTTTTTAACATGACGCTGTCCAAAAACATCGACAAGCATCTGACATTGGTGGATTTCTTTTTTCCAGAGAACTTTGAGACCGCGAAGACCCCCTACACCCGCCGCAAAATGTCTTAGTCCTCTGTGTTGAGTTTGAGCCGGCCAAGAAAAACCCAATCCTTTTTACTATTGGAGGCCCTCAAGGTCCCTGACACAAAGCAGTTATAGAAGGATCCGGAGAGACGCAAGCGTTTTCTCACTGGTTCTCAATCATCCTATAATCCAACGCACGGAGGAGGGATCCAGCAGACACTCAACAAATTACACACCCATCAAATACACAAATATCCTCTCTTATTCCCCATAGCCTGGGGGATACTATTATACTCTAATGAAGAAATTATTCTTTCAGATCAGGAATCCTGTGTTTTTCCTATAACATTCTTGAAGGAGGCTTAAGGAGAAGACCAGTGCCCGTGTAGTGTTATTTAAACCCCTCTTTCCCCCGCCGAGGGATATACTGTACTGTATACCTCAACCGCAAAAATGTCTCTCGAAGGTTTCCTGGAGAGAGTGGTGCGCCTCTGAATTGAGCCCCACCGCCGTAAGTGAGTGGTGCGCCTCTGAAATGAGTCCCACCTCCGTAAGTGAGTGATGCACTCGTAAGTAAGCGCCACTCGCCTCTGACCTGCAATTGCCCCGTCGGTCTGTCTAGAGTCTCCTTGTTTCTCAACACACCCGCTCCTCCAATGAACCTGACTTAATCAGGACCACAGAGTACAGGAGGAGGATGGCCGTTTTGTCTATATTTTTGTTTCTGTTTGAGTGTAATAGTTTGAATCGCTTATTTGCAAAGTGGGTGAAATGCGTTCTCTTTTAGTGAAGACGGCACAGTAGCGCCCCTCTCCACTCGGAGGACAGCTGTCTCTATGGCTGCAAACACACTGTGTGTCGTAAATTATCCATGCTATGTTATGACCAAGCTCTTTCTTTTTTTGTTTTTGTTTTGATCAAAA
>NC_139659.1:5355439-5435439 GCF_951799395.1 Argentina silus
ACATACACACACATAGGCATTAGAGCACACACACACAAAGACACACACACACACACACACACACACACACACACACACACACACACACACACACACACACACACACACAGGTATTTTTACATGTATACACACACACTACAATTAAGAGTAATTTCTGTCAGGTTCAAAGGCAACCTTGCTAGCACTTGCCATTAGTCTTCCCCCAAGGAAAACACTCTCAGGTACAAAAAAAAAAAAAAAAAGAACGTCAGATCAGCCTGATGAAAAGCAGGGAGGGATGGAACAATGGAGTCTTGCCCTTTTCGTTTGCTTTTGAACTGTTCCGCCTCTGACTGTCGGGGAAAGGGGATTTCGTGTAGGGGTAAATACGCTGTAGTGACCGACACAGTGGGTGCGTGTGTGTGTGTGTGTGTGTGTGTGTGTGTGTGTGTGTGTGTGTGTGTGTGTGTGTGTGTGTGTGTGTGTGTGTGTGTGTGTGTTGAGACGTTGGAAAAATTCCATCAACACTAAAGAGTCACCCCCGCACACTCTCCATACCACAGGTGTACGGTTGAGGTGATGTGAGCACACACACTCCAACCGCAAAACATACTGTACATTCCACAGATCTGGGCTTCACTGCCACGTGTTGACGCTCTCGTGACATTCAATGACATGTCACTCCATAACTCACTGGGATCCTGTCGCCTATTATAGCCGGGTGACATTTGTATTGTGCTGCCAACAGAATGATGTGCACGGTAAGCATTATCCTGAGCACGGGATCATGTAAATTACAGAGCAGTTTAGCAGTTTACTCTGTAACTCTCTCAACAGTGTCATTACTAGAAAACTACTCATTAAGTGTAATGATTCAACGAGGGGGTTTCTTTCCATCTAAACAATCTAATCTTCCTTATCACAACAAAGCACAGAACCGCACAGCACAGCAGCCCCTTAGGCGGTAGGAAGGACACACAATATGTTAGGCAATCTAACAGCAATTTAACAGCATTTTTTCTCTCTCAGCCTCAGACTTCTTCAATGGGAACCTGTTACCACTTCTCCCCTCCTCACTCCCTCCCAGTGCAATCAATCAAGGAGTCGTTAAAAGTGTTCTTGTTCTTTCCACGAGTCACATTATGAATAAACAAGCTGAAAAAAGGGGCGTGTAGGCTTACAGAACACTGAGACATTACTAGTTGGTTATCAAACAGTATATCTGCCAAGTCAACATGGGCATTAACTGTCAACAGCTGGTCATGGAAGAGAGGGTATGCTCCTCTGTCTTGCAGTTTATTTTCCCCTTCTTTTTATGCGGGATAGTCGTTAACGAAGCAGGATACGGGGGCCAATAGGTCACAACAATGTTGCCGTAAAGTTTGGACAACACAGAACATGATATACTGATTTGACGTGCACGTGTGTGACATTAGCTCCCATGAAGTACAACCCATGCCATTTAGCCATATTCGATTACAGCCAAGGCGTCCGATCCTTGTTTCAAACAATCTGTTTAACTCTCCCGACCCCGGGGCCAACTCTAACCACATGTAAACGAATATGTCACAATAGAGTGAAAACCAAAAAAACGCCGCAGAGAGAAGTGGACTCTCTGGTGAGAAGTTAGCCTGAAGTGGCTACGCTAAAAAAAGGAAAGAAAAAGAAGGAGTTCTTCTTTACGAAAGACTCCGAGATGCCTGCTGGAGAAGCGTTCGCTCGTGTTTTGAACGAGTGCCCAAATCACATCTCAGAGCCGGTGCACTCACTCCCTCAGGGATTCTGTTACTGTAACCCTGGGATCCCAAGTTAAAGGAACTGGTTTTGCTTTTTCTTTCCCTTGATTTAGTTTAGTTTCTGGTCATTTGAACTTCCTGTGGACCGGGCGCGTGCTGGTTGTGTCAGCGCTGTTCAAGGTCCTGAATCACGTCGTTCGGTTGAGGAAGTTCCTGTTCCGAAGGGAAATCCCTCCCCCTCCTCCTCCAGATTCATGGTCTACAGCTGCATTATGCTAGGCTAGACCATTATGACGTCATCAGCTCTAACTGTTCCCCTCATGAAACATTTCAGTTCATATTCTATTGTCAGGGGAGGACGCAGTAACTGAATGTGTCTCCTCTCGTCCCATGTTGGGATCAAATGGGGAGCAAATCTGAAGTCGATAGAGGTTTCTTCACAGTTGATATGTGGGTGCTGTTACATGCTGTTCATGTGCACTCTCAACTAGGATACTCAGAAATCTCTGACTTGGAAACTCGTACAAATATGATCCCCGAGGTTCCCAGAATAAACCAATAGGAAGCTCTGAGTTCTGAGTTTTCATGATCGCATGAATGCTGCATCAACCCATGCCACATCTTCAGATATGGTTCATATCACTGTTATGTGACAAGTATCTTTCTCTTTAGTCTCACTCTCCAGTGTAGGTTAATATCAGGGGAGGCTGGTGGAGGTTGATATCAGGGGAGGCTGGTGGAGGTTGATATGGGAGGACGGGCTCATTGTAATGCAGGAAATGGAATGAGGTGCCTCACCTGCCTGACCTGGTCAATAGGATGTCCTCAGCTGCTTGTGATTACCACAAAGCAGACAGCAGGAACATGACCCACTATCCTCTCCTTGTGTCAGTGGTCAATGAGTGCTACTGACAAATGCCCATCGTATGAATGCCTTTCTGTTTAGGCCTACAAGCAAATGGGACATTCTACCACAAACAAACAGGACATACCGGTAAGTCAAGGATGCATCATACAGTGTGGTGGGCCAAGGAAGTCTGACTGTACTGTCTGGTACACATTTTTAACCAGAATCAGTCTAGACTTGCACTTCATGGAGCATTCGATTGCATGAATTGGGTCATAAGTCAGCCAATAACCAGCAGGCGGAAACTGCAGGTACATGTTTATCAAACAGAGAGGACAGGCTATGGCGTGGCTTTGTTCAACCCCACAGCTTTCTCTCTCTCTCTTTCTCTCTCTCTCTCTCTCTCTTTCTCTGTGTGTGTGTGTGTGTGTGTGTGTGTGTGTGTGTGTGTGTACTGTATGTTGTAGGGTAAACATGAAGTAAATGCTACAGGACTGTCCTCTGCTTTACTCCCCATCTCCTCTCCTCTCCTCTCGCTCGCCCTCAAACAGAGACAAGAAAATGATGCTCCATAAAAAAAAAACAACAGCAGAGAACCATAACAGCCACAGCGGCGGGTCAAAACAACAACAACAGCGTCAGAAAACAGCTGTAGAAAACAACAACCCGGGTTCTGGATCAAAACAACACGATGGGACTGCTTACTGCTTAGGCTGCGGCCTGGGATTGTTGGGAGCAGCTAGTCCTGAATTGGATTTAAAAGATTAGGCATTATTACTAGGGCTGTCAGTCGATTAAAAAAAACCTTGCAATTTAGGTGATCACAGATTTTCCAAACATTCCTAGACGAGAAACCCAAAGTGGTGCTTAAACAATGTGGGGGAGTAATATAGTGCTTTACAAGTTCAAAGGTGCAAATTGCTATTACCATTCCCACAGATGAAGACAAAAGAGCTTGCTTGAACCAGGCTTCCTTAGTACAACACTCTTTCTTGGCTACATGCGGCTCTAGCTTTAACTTCTTGTCCTCAGTCTGATATATAGAATTCTGATTCTTTCTTTTTTTCCTCAAAAATGAGTTGTTAACCAAAGCAATGGTCGGTAAACCTATTAATCTTTACAGCCCTAATTCTTAAATTTGCTTGATGGTGCATTTCTTCTCTGCCATACTGATGTTAACATGATGAGAGCAAATCATCAAATGAAATGCATCTGATAAGACATGTAGCATCCCCCCAGAACAGACAGCCAGCCCATGACAGGGTTAAGACAGTGCTCTGCAACAGACACAGAGCTCTCAGCGGATTCCCCGAAGATTTCAAATGCCTAGAGAGAATTTAATAAGGGGCTGGCTTATAAGCTGCCCCATCCCCAACACACACACACACACACACACACACACACACGCACACACGCACACACGCACACGCACACACATACAGGATATACATTGCAGGTTACCGGGAATACTTTAATAACTGTGTTATCAAACAGATAATCTACAGTAGCCTGCTGACTAAACACAAATGAAGATTCTCTCTCTCTCTCTCTCTCTCTCTGTGAGTGAGTGTGTGCGAGCGAAAGAGACATTGAATGCAGGCATACCCGCGCGCGTGCGTGCGTGCGTGCGTGCGTAAAATCCCTCGGACTTCTAATGCCTCAGAGGAGGGCTGGAGCTCAGTATGCAAATGCGCCAGGAGGGCAATGAGTTGCGTGTGAGACTCTCCCTGTTGGTCGCCCAGGGGATAGAGTCACCGCATCACTGATAGGCTACTTCACAAGCAGCGGTGCCATGGACACATACAATAAGGTAGCCTACATTGCAAAGAAACGTTGTCTATTCTACGCTAGCATGGTGGACTTTACGGTAGATATCAGAATGACATAACATTTGCATGCCTAGTCGTCTCAGTGTTTACACCAATAACATGTACACACGGTGCGTGCAATTATAGGCTATACTGTCCCCCTTCCATCACTTTACAACAAGTCAAAATGTGATCAGTGCAAACAATCCAAATATGTATTAATGCGACCCACATTATTTTAATTGCGTTAATTATATACATTTCAATGGAGAGGAGTCAGCGAATGATACGCGCGAGTGTCTGCGTTTTTGGAGACGGTCAGCGTCATTGGTCCCCTATGCAACTGCTCACACAGCCGCGCCACTCCGCGCGAAGGGGAAAACCCTGGAATTCTACTCCTGTCTCGTATCCTCAGCGGCAAATCCAGAAGTGTCGATTTGGGAGAGGGAGACACTTCACATTGCGGCACGCACGGTGCGGTAGCCACACCAGAATGCAATGAATCTCACTCTCCCTCCGCCCCCCTCCCGCCTCTCTCTCTCTCTCTCTCTCTCTCTCTCTCTCCCTCTCTTCTAATTGCCTGCTGTGACATGCTCAGATCAAAAGTTTCGAGGATTACATCATAGTTTTAAAATAGCCAGACCGCTCATAAAAAATACAATTTTTACGCACGATGACATCACCTGTCAATCAAATGATGCGGTATAAATATCAATATCGGGCAACCTTGGGATATATCTACATTGGGTTGATATCATTGTGAGACAGTAAAAACAGCCTAGTATTTTTGCGCATCAGACTTAATTTTTGAAACATCGAGAAAACAAATCAATAAATATGTATAAAATGCAGACATTATGCATACAGCTGAGCTCTGTGGCAATATCAACTATGAATGTGATCAAAAATCTTACTTGAAAGGAGCAGCACCATGCGTGCGTGTACAGAAAAATCTCTGATATTGCACTTTTCAACGCATTACATCATTGCTTCATTGCTTGGGTCAGTTCTAAGATGAACTCATTCTCAACTCACTCACGGCTGCATGTTATTTCTCTGTGACAAGCTTTCCTGAATTTATTGTAAAACAACATCTGGATGATCCTTCAACAGCCTAAAGCTCACTTGTTTGACTACGATCTGTTGGTTAACTTTATTGCTGTGAGAGAGGTGATAAAATATATAGGATTAGCCTAACACTTTTAAATATGTTGCTGGGATTACGGGATAATAGACTTGTAAAATCATTCCTCCATTCATTCATTTCGGAACGGAGACAGGAATATATGTTTTCCCGGTCATAATTAGTGTTGTGTACCTGCAATCACCGTAGGTGATCGTTGACCTCCCTCCGGTTTGATCCACATCTCCAGAGTAAAATTTCCTCTCGGTATCTCCACGCCCGGTTTAAGTCGGAGTTGGTCTCCCCTGCCGGTAAAATAAACAGCTTTCCCCCGACCTGGAGAGTTCTCCTCCGCCTGGGAGGCGCGCCGACGCTGGCGAAGCACCCGTCGTTCCAAGCCGGGCAAGGAGCGTTTGCCCCGGGGCAGGCGTGTGGCACAAGCCCCTGGGAAGGTGGCTCTCGCCTCTCTGATACGCACCAAGTCCCTTTTGGATCTCCCCTTTCTCCGGACTGTCCCGCACTCTGATCCAAAACATAACATGAGTATCACCAGGCAAGGCAGCCAGGGAAAAGTCCAAAGTTTCATTTTCAAGAGAAGAGATGGTAAATATAAAAAAATAATAATAATGTAGAGAAATAATTGGATAACTATAAAATACGTAGGTCCACAATGTTCCTCTTTGAAATCTTCCCAAGTTTTTCTTTCAGCTCTTTTTTTTTCTTTACAGCTGCTTGTCTAACCGTAGATTCAGTCTAAATAAACCCATGAAGCGATACTGTTATCCCCCCCTTTATAATGTTAAGCCACGACCCCCTTTCCTTGCCCGTTTAAGCAAAAGTAAGACTTCTCTTCTGGAGAGATTCAAGGGACACAGGAATATTTGATTAATGCATGTGTTCCACGGTGCCTTTTCAATGGGTCTCATTTAGCCAGAAGGATGACTAATACGTAATCAATCAAAGAGGGGATCCGGTTGATGCCCCTTCATCCCCTCTTGGATTGTAGGAGTTACTCGCCGAAACCCACAGTTGTCCGCCAAGCGCTTGTCACACCTTTTAGTTGTCTCCTTATCCTACCCGTAAAATCGTATAAAATATGCCACATATTAAATTCCAAAGAAAAGTGAAAATAAACCGACCTGTCATATTTTATTAAAAGGAACCAAAAAAAAGGAACCAAATATAAATTCCTTAACTTGCTTTTTGATATTCAAAAGTTGAAATGCACAAAATGATCTTGTAGTAAGGCGAGAGAGAGAGCAGCAGCAGAAGAAGTAAGCATCGCGATCCTCATTGATTTGCCTGAAGCAGAGAAACACTGCGAGGGAGAGAAGTGCAGCCAGAACTGGTCGTCCGCTTTAAGAGCAGTTTCTCCGTAAGTCTTTTTAAGAGCGAGCAACTCATGTTTCCAACGTTCCGGGGCTGTGTGGGTTTTTTTTTTCTGCTGAAGTGGGAAGTCACAGGTACTCACTGACGGCGATTCCATTTCTCCATGGCACACAGTGATGGGACGGTGTTTACGGAGTTTGGAAGGCGTATGTGTATCCCTCTAGCGGCTACAATTCAAACAATCCGACACATTTTTTTTTACACACTTTCACTGATTCTGAAGCAAAGCAGACGGAGGACCGTAGGGCAAAGCAGCCTAGTGTAGTGTAGTTCTTGGAAGTTATTCATATCCGGTTTTCTCTTCGATATTAAACACAATGTTGATTTTCATGAGCCTGTCTTTCTTTATATCATCTAGTCTTAAGTCCAACTGCCACTGATGGAAGTAAGTAAAACTGGCAAGAAGGGAAAACCCTTTCTTTCAAGAGTGGGGGGGCTACAACTGAGTAGGCTGGTTGCGCAATATACTCAGTAAAGTGTTCCTTTTTGAACCTTTAAATTCATAATCAATCTAAATGAATGTAGGCCGATGGTGTCTTGAACAGTATGTTCTCACAGTTATGTGTGTGGCCACATATTTGCATAACTAATACAAAACACATATTGTACATAGCCTACTATGCACATTTGTTCGACGGACTCAGCAGTCCCAGCGACAACACTGCCTGAACTCTCTGTACTATAATGCATCCCTTTCAAATATGAAAGCAGCGCGCCTATTTTCCCACCACCTAAGTTGACAGAAATGTAATGTTTTATGGCAGGTACCCTTTCATGGTTCTAAAGTCTCCCCAGAGACAGAGAGGAATGTCAACGGTTCCCCTTCCCTGCGGTTGTTCGGTGTAAATGTGTGCTTGGACAGCTGAAAATGGCCACCTACCATAAAGCCAAGAGGGAACAAACGTTAAATATTTGCCTCACTCTTCATACAGTGTTGTGACTTTCTTCCATGGCAGTTAGAAACTGGGGCCACATATCTCCCTTTGTGCCTTCAGAAGGGGAAATGACATATGGTGGAAGAGCAGACCAGAGCAGAACACAGTCTTGGGAACAGGTTTCATCTGGACCACTAAGTGTCAGGAGGCATCTTCTCAGCCAAAGGACACGATAATTGGCTTCCTCTTGTGCAAACCCATACAGTTGAGTAAAGCTACACCCTCCCCATTAAGTGACTACAGTGCACTTATAGTTAGCTCCTTTAGGATATGGTTGTCTGTTGACCTCCCCTGCCCTGGTAACCACAGTCTAGGCCTCAGTTGAGGTCTCAGTCATGTCCTGCGGGAATGCATGTTTTATGGGTCACATCAGACAGATTGCACTGCAATTTTATCACTGACACCCACAGATAGGTTTGAAATGTGTGAGAGTTTTGCTGTAAGAGGTTAGTCTGTGTGAGGGAGAGGAACAAGGGTCAAAACCATGTCAGGTTGAGAGAGTTCAGAAATGAAGTTTTTGTTTTAACTTGAGTCGTCAAATATCAATTGTTGTACTTGAAATGGAATTTAGAAGGGATTGTGGTCGTTATTGTACTGCGCAAGGATACTGTATCCTTAGAGACTCCGATCCCAAAGACTTCTTCCATCCCTCCTTTCCTAATTCCTCACTCTATCCCACTGTTGAGGAAAGTGAGAGAATGGAGGGGGAAAAAAAAGAAGAAAAAAGCGAGTGACCTAAGAGTCCAGGGGTCAACTGTCCTCCCGCTGGCACACTATGTCCCGACCGGAGAAAACAGGGGATGCTGTATGCCGCGTGCACTGACCACGAAGGTCGCTCTCAATCTCACGGTTATGCAAGCAGATTGAGATCAGATTTCATAAAAAAAATAGCCTCCTCTAACACCCACCTCTCAATGCCCCAGCTCTGCCCACTGGGGGGGGGCGGGGGGGGGGGGGGGGACATGCTTCAGCCTCACAGTGCATGGTACAGGGAGAGCACTCCTCCTGCTAACCTGCCACAGAAGAACATGCCAACGAACGAACGAACACGCACGCTTTCTCATGCGAAATCACATTTCTCCGGTTCAATTGAAATAAGCCAATTGCACTCTCTCTCTACCCTGGGAGATTACAGGAGAGGATGATAACGTGATCAACTTACCCCCTGACCCCTTCGTGTCATAAGTCTTTCCAGGAACTGAAACTCGCCGGGCGCGCAATATCTCTCGCTCACATGGGTAGTAGGTAAGGTCAACCCTGGGTCACGGTTGTAAAAGAGAGGGATGGAGCAAAAAATATGCAAACCTCATCCTGATATCTGCATTACTAAGGGGAACATGGCAGATTGCTTATTGCTTACATCTATAGTACGTTGTGCCCGATTGATGAGTCAATCAAGCAATGGTGCACAGACGTTTTTTGGGGGGATATTGCTTAATCATTTAGATCTCTTGTAACAGCTCTTTCAGAGGCTATATTCAGCAATGTCTATACTGTACGGTGATTGCATAATGATTAACACCACCAATGGCTGTTGAAACTTTACTCTGATGACCTTGACCAAAGTTGTGTCCGTTTCACTGACCTTAGGGTGAGGGGGGTCAACATTCAGCGGAAATTAGATCGATTTGGAAGTAGAAGCCGAGAAAGAAAGATCAAAGTCAAAAGTCAAAGTCAAAGTGGCTTTATTGTCAATTCTTCACGTCAAGACATACAAAGGAATCGAGAGGACGTTTCTCACTCTCCCACGGTGAGACAGATAAAGTGCCCAGGCACAACAGATAAGACAAGACATACTAAAAGTAAAACATTCAATAAAAATAATTTAAACAGTGCAAAAACAGTGCAAAAAGAACAGTCAGATCATGGAAAAGCAGCCATTTGGAGAAGACCTCCTCCACCTAGAATCCCAGTACAACAATTCTGAATTCAGGATTCTGAAGCCATTTAGATAGTTTACCTTTATGTTACCAGGTAGATTGACTTGAGAGGAGAGGAGAAGGAGGGGGAGAGGAGAGGAGAGGAGAGGAGGGGGAAGGGGAGAGTAGAGGGGATGAGAGGAGAGGAGAGGAGAGGAGAGGAGGGGAGAGGTATGGTCATACCGGAGACAACACAGTCCAGTTACTCTACTGTGCCTCTTCGTCTCTATGGTAATATCCACGGTGACCAGAATAAAAGACTCCACTAACACTGTTGTTGAAGTAATGGATGCAGCGAGGATTATTACTACCGTTCAACTTCCGACACATGAAAACACATTTTGGCTTTTCTCTCTCTCTCTCTGCTGCTCGCTCCATGCCGGCAGATTACAGCTTAATTCTTCCATGGAGGAGGACAATCTGGGAGGGCAGTGACAGCTTGGAGAGGTACATCATTGGAAAAACAGCATGCACACGTGAGGAGAGAGAGACAGAGACAGAGAGAGAGAGAGAGAGAGAGAGAGAGTGTAAGAGAGAGAGAGAGAGAGAGAGAGGACTCCACCAACAAAGTGTGTGTACAGTACAGTATATATAATAGCATGGTCACTTAGCAGAGTGATCTTACTTATCCGAAGCTACAGTATACAGTAAACACAAACTATATTTAGTCAGATATGAGAGGGCCATATGAGTTCAGGCCCGCAACACTGGTGTTGCCAGCAAAATGTTAAAATCAACCAACCGACGAACCAAGGGAGCCATCTGACCACCCACACATCCCACTCCCACCCCTATCCCCTCTCCCCACGAGTACTGCTGGGAGAAGAGTAGTATGGTAATCCCGCTACGTCAGTCAAGTGAATGAACGGGGAGTGACTGTACAAATACAAAAAAACACTGTTCCATAATCCATTAATGCACCAGGCTTAATCTGCGACTGTGGGCGGCTCTAAAGTGCAAACCTAAATGCTCTCCACTTGTCTTTGAGGATGATCCAGAAGAGAGAAACAAACGTAGATCACAGTGATACTGCAGGGGGAGATTAGTGGTGGTAACGTCATCTTGTCATGTACAGATGTTCTGTAAGGGTAATATAACATTGTGGGTAAATGCTAGTTAGAGGCTAACATTCTAGTGACCTGTATGCAGCAATGGGATTCTGGAATGGTGCTTGGAACCTTCTAAATAAGAACATGGATCTTTGTAAATAATTATAGAACACCCATTAAAGTCTTTAAAGCCAGGTACACATACAATAGCCCGAGACGAGACTGCCTAGTTTCAGAATGTTGTGATAAGATTCAGCAACTCAGTTTTGATCACAACTGTAGAAAATGATATAATTCAAAATATCTTGCCAGCTTACCAAACTTCCCTCACAGAAACAACAACAAATGTTTGCTAACGTTAGCCAAGTGATCTAACTAGCTAGAAAGCTAGTTATAACAACCTAACTGTCAACAGAATTACTGTGACAGCTCCATCTCGTTTTAAGACTGAAAGCTAAGATTTGAGCAGATGAATCTTGGAGACGCCAAAGCTGACATGAGATGTTCTAAAACTGGGTCGTTCACATCGATAAAACTGCATTTTTACTGTCTAAAACCGTTGTGTCTGTCTCTGCTGTTGTATGTGTACCCGGCTTAAGAATATTATCCCACACCACCTACAAACTCCCCATGTTTACACTAAAAACCAGCACAAATGTCGATTTCCAGGAAAAAAAAGGGTTAGGGTTAAATAATTCTTGGGAGAGGAATTATGGGAATTTAGTGCCGACCCTGATTGAAATGCATGAACTTTAGAAAATACACCAAAGACATCTATTTAACCAATGAAAAATATTGGTTTATAATATATAATATAAGTGTAATCTTTACTAAAGCTGATGACAGCTGTCAGTTATGCATGCCTTGCATTTAAGGGCAACAAGTACAGCAGGCCATTTCAAATTACTACCGGTATATACCAGTTGCCCACATACAGTAGTCAAGTCAAAATTTTTTGGTCAAGTACCAATGACATGGATTCATTCCACACAAACAGCCATGACACAATTAAAGCACATATGACATGAATTGGATCTTGGATTGGGGTTGATCTTCTTGGTGTGATCTTCAGTGCTAAAAAACATGACACCGCTATCAAAACACCAATCTAATGACAGTGAACCAACATTCACATCAGCATTGAGTCTGTTAACATATCTATTATACACATAGCATGATGAAGACCGAGGTTTGAACCCGGCGGTTACATGACCTCATCTTCAGCTTACCAATGACTCTATCATACTCTTCACCAAATCATATTACTGTTATCCATGTGCATCTTTCTACATGTCTGATCCTGTTGAGTCATACACTCCATTGTTGTTCCGTGAATCTCTCTGGGTCTTTTCTTATCATTACCTCATACAAAAGATCCATCATTAATGAGTCATAGCCCTCAGCTTTAGAGAGAGGGAAGTGTGTTGTCTCTCTGCCTCTCACCTTGTCTGTCACCGGACCGGAGAATCCCTGCCTCATACACTCCAATCACATTACAACTCCCCCATTTCCTGCTGTCATCCAAACCAGCCCCTCCGATTGTGCAGATTTTTGGCAGCAAATCACAACTCATCTTAAAGGTTAATACAGAAATTGCAGTTTCCGCTTAGTCACTCATTAACTCAATTTGGGGAGAAACAAATCAGTTTTTTACACACACACACACACACACACACACACACACACACACACACACACACACACACACACACACACACACACACACACACACACACACACACACACACACACACACACACTGTCCTCTGCTCACAACATCACAAAGACAGGACAATCTGCTGAGACATGCACTAGAGGCTATTATTCTTCTTCCCAAAATTTAGCTACATCTTTAACTTTATATTAAAGAATGATGCACTTTCATTATAGGCACTATTGGATTGGTATGTACCCCCATTATAGGGCACTTCATTAATCTCCCAAACACTTCTGGAAGCTGACCAATGAACACACACACACACGCACGCACACACACACACACACACACACACACACACACACACACACACACACACACACACACACACACACACACATGAATGAATTGGAACCTGGGGAAACAGTGATAATTGTTTGCTGAGTGGATGGAGACAGGGTCCCTTGAATTGAACCTGGCAAATGAATTGTTGAATCACACCTACTCCATAACTTTAAAATATGGGCTACATACATACATTCCCCCTAATGTAACTAAGGTACTATAAAGTATTTAATTACTGCTACCTCCATAAGAAGAGAAGGAGAAGGAGTGAGAGGGTGAGAGAGAGAAAGAGGGAGAGAATGGGAGGGAGGTAGATAGAGAGCAACTGAGAGAGTGAATGGGAGGGAGGTAGAGAGGAACAGAGAGAGTGTCAGAGAGAGGAGGCACAGTAAGTGTACAGGACACAAAAAAAGAGGGGAGAGAGAACAGAAGGGGAGAGAGAGGTAAAAACAGAAAGAAGGAGGATGAGCTGGAGAGGGCGACATTTGCGTGTGACAGTACTTCTCGCTCCCTTGTCCTCTCCCCTATCCTCCTTTCCTTTCCTCTCCTCTGCTCTACCCACCCCTTCTCTTCTCTCATCTATCCTCCCCTCCACTCCTCCTCACCTCCCCTCCCCTCCCCAAACTCCTCTCCACTCCTCCCTAAGCCTCCCCTCCTCTCCTGTCATCTCCCCTCCTAACCTCCCCTCTCTCTCTCTCTCTCTCCTCTCCTCTCCTCCCCTCTGCCCAAACATGTGGGTCACCTCTGCTCCTGAGAACAACAACACTGAAACAACACGCTAATTAGAATCACACGGTCCAAACAGTTGGTGGCTTCGCCTCTTCCAGTGCTGCTGTCCTAATCTCAAACACATGACAGGGACAATCCGACGCTATTCCAACGGAGCCGAGTTTAGCCAACAGTCCCACAAGTCAGTGCAATGAGAGACGGGGGTTGTTGGCCCCAGACAGCTGGAGGAGTGGGGGCTGTAGGGCTAGAGGGCAAAGGTCAAGGCGTACTGTAATTGAGAGGAGTGTAACAGTCCGCTTGTTTCTCAAATTCTGTTATGTTTTAACTTCAGGAAATGCTGTGATATAGTATGTTAGCGGCAAGAGGTAGGTTTAAAAAACAAACCCAAAACATGAATCCCCCTTTTAAAGAAAACGGATCTCACCAGCAGTCGGTTGGCATTTGTGGTTTCCAACTTTCCAAAGTCCACACCAAAAATGTCCCAAAACGTTGTCAAACCAGTTGCCTAGTGGTGTCTGTGGCTTCACACTGGTGACAGTGTTACAGTAGAGTTCCTTGGTTGGGTCACTGAGGTTGTTTTCTGCTGTTTGTGATGAATGAGCCACGTGTGATTTGGTCTGGACAGATAACAAGCAAAGGACATACAAGAATAAACTCACCATATTTAGAATTTCAAACTGCAGCACACAAGGGGAAGCAGACTCTTGTGTTTCCCTTCTAGATGGCCCTTCAACAGACCTTTGGTTTAAACATAAGCATGACTGCAACAGGACAGCTAATGAATGTGTATATTAAGATATGTGGTCTGAATGGTACAGGTATCATTGCATATCAAAGCCATATTGATTCAAGGATTCGGTTGCCATAACATAAAGAACAGAGATTCCAGAAAGCTTTGTCCTATGAAGATCATCTTATGGACTTGGACTTAAATGGCTCTATTTGAATGGCGTAAAAAACAGTCAGCGCAAACACAGGCGTCCGTTTTGTGCTGGTTGAAAAATGTGTTTTAGTGCTATGAAGCTTTCGGATAATAATAATACCCTGAGGACAGAATCTCAAGTCTTCAGTCTTCAAAGACCATGAACCAAAACCATGGTCATCATCAGACTGGTATCATTCATCAACATACACTAACAACCCAGGCCACATACAGTGACTGCACCACCTCGGAATCAGAACCCACAGAACCAGAGTATTCTCGTCATGGAATCAGAGTTCAGAATATCTGATTGTATGGTTCTCGTCATCACATTCCACATTTCACCATGGCTACTGTGTGGGCTCTATGTATGGGAAGCAGACTACTGTATTGGGTCTGTGAGACATGGACTGGTTTTGTGGGGTACAGGTTTTCTGGGTTACAGGCTCTATAGGATCTCTTGTGGTTACTGTACGATCGCTGACTACCCCCTCCCTCTCCATCTCATCTAATTGCTAGGGCTTGACCCTGCTCCTACCCCTACCCCTACCCCTACCCCTGTCCCTGTCCCTGTCCCCTACCCTTACCCCTCTCCTCTCCATCTCCTCTAGTCGCGAGGGCCTACACCATATGGAGGTGGTTAGAGGCCTCATTAGGCAGTGACGCTTCGTCCATAAAAGCACCAAAGTGGAGTGGTTTCTGCGGCAGCATTAACCAGGTTGAGGCATCGAGCCCCGGAGACTGAGGACAATCTGGAGCGGGCCTCCACTCGCAAGTGATGGCTGAAACCTGATTATTTTCCAAGAAAAGAGAGGGAGAAAGAGAGCAGTTTCTTGGAAGGTTTCTGGAATTTTTCGTTTGGGGATATTCTGATCCATCTTTGGGTGAGGAAGGATGGAAAAATGTGGGAAAATGTAAGGGTGTACAGGATATGGTCCGTTGGAAGAAAAATTGCTTGGTTTTATTGAAAACATCAAGTATCACAAAAGTCTTAGCTTGAGGGTTAGGGAAAGTCTCTCACTAAAACACGTGAAGCAAGAGGCCTACGTGCTAGAGTGTAAGGGTATGCTTTCAATGGAGCATCCCATTTCTGCTTCAAACTGGAGCCCGTGTGCAGCGACCAATGGTTTAAGTTACTGTACGTGCAAAAATAATGTCGACGTGACATGGTCCCATATTGCACTGGTCACGTTGTACATCACTGCTCCAGTGCGACAAAACTCCAGTGATGTGCACTGTTCTCCTTTTTATGGTTTAGAGCTTACAAATGGTGAAGTCACATTTCTTAAAGGGGCACACGTGTTTCATATGTGAAAACGACATTTGTCTACGTTCTGTAGTCAAAAAGATAGGATGAATAGGTCCTTCGAAAATTACGGCCAATGATGTCATCGTGTTTTTCCCTATGTCTAGCCTACATTAGTTTTAGGGGTCAGAAAATGTGTCTGAGTGACATTTGCAGTCGTGTGTGATTCAGACCCCAAGAGTCGTGATCTGTTTGGTGAGCTGCAGATTGAGAAAGGCCAGGCCAACAGCCGCTCCCTGAACTTGTAAGATCTACAAACAGGACAAAGTATGCAGGGCTATTCAGAGGCTTTAATAATCAAACAACACTCCAGATTTTCGCTGTGTGTGTGTGTGTGTGTGTGTCACCCTCAAATGAATCCTAATGTAGCTCCTACTGCCACCCTTTGGAAGACCAAACGTCACATGGCGTCACATTCATCTTTGGAGAGTTGCAGGTGTTCTGTTCACACACAAAAATTTTGCACTCTAAAATTGAAACAAAATACAATAAAGAAGTCATTTCACTATCACATTTTATTCTTTCTTTTTTTTCAGAGAATGTAGCTGATGATTCTGGCTCGAGACCTAAGCCATCTTCATAGGAGAACCACCAAAAACATTTCAATACCGTAGATTCAGCCGAATGCTAGATTAAATGCTGCATCGACTATGATCCTATTGCTATGAAATGAGTTGTTCTACTGTACAGTGAGTGCAGATGTGTAGAAAAAGCTGTTGTATAAATCAGGTTAGACAACAGCGACCACAGGGCACCACTGTAACACCGCCTCAGGCCGTAAAACTGAAAACCCCAGACACTCTAGATAAAAGACGCGGTTAGAGAAACCACAATGGGATCTAATTGGGGTCACAGTGGAGGAGAAAGTGTTATATTGTCGTCCGCTTCTCTGTGCAAAGTGTTTCTCCCACACCAAAACACACACCCACACAGGGTGAAAGGGTGGACACATGGTATTCACTGGCCTTCTTTTTTTTTGTATCTCATCAGACAACTGAGCAGTTGAAGTGAAATAAAAACTATGGTTTTCATTAGGTGTTATATATGTTACGCAGACAGTTGAGTGTGTGTGTGCGTGCGTGCATGCGTGCGTGCACGTGTGTGTATAATGGACTCGGCACAGTAAGACACGAGAGACAGGAGTAGGGTGCAAAGAATTAATGGTTCATTCCCAAAACAAAATCGGTTTAACAAAATTTTGGAAAATAGGTGTAACATAATAGGTGTAACATAAAATCAAAATGAAACAAACTGTATCAGAAAATAACTGTTCTCAGTCTAACAGTCCACAGATCTAAATGTAGAACATAACTGTAAACATAAAGAGGAACATAACTCCTGTTCAGGGTGTGAAGTGGGTATATATACTGTATATATGTTCGGCCTGTTCCACACATAACAGATGGAGGGGAGCTAAACATTCATAAAAATACAGTCAACCCTTTCTATAGAAGTCACAATACTGCAAGCCATTTGCGTCCATTATATTATAGTTAAACTATCATAAATATGTCGACAGTCAAGATAAACAGCAAAACATTAATTGTTGAGAAAAAGGGAATCCATTTCCCCCTCTGTATTTGAATGAAGTGGTATGGCCCAACACACCTCCATTTTGTTCTTAATGCCTGTCAAACCGGTCATACCAGGACACAGAACGTGAAACGTGAAACATGAAAGAAACAAAGAAATTATTGGTAAAAGTAAATAGGTGACTTGTTACAAAATACAAGTAAGAGCGTGCACTCAAACTAATGTAACAAATGTTTGGGATATTTGAAACAAATACTGTCTTGTCATTACTTGTTGATTGCTATGTGTACTCTACATGCAAAGTCATTGTTAATGTGAATAAAATAAAGGTTATCAGGAAGGTTTGTTGGACCCAGCATTGGGTCAATGTGCGGCCTGCGGTGTGCGTATGCAAGCGTGTGTGTGTGTGTGCCTATACGTACAAATGTGTGCGTGTGCCTGTGTGTGACAGGAAGAGAGAGGAGTGTGTGTTAACATCTGTCAGTGCGAGCATGTCCATGTGTGCAGATGCCTCTATGAATGTATGAGTATCTGTGTGCTCCGTCTACCAGCAGATGCAAGAATGCAAGTAAGTAAATCAGATGCTGTCAAAAGTAGGACAAGTTGAGCACAGGAACCTGTCCGTCAACACGCTCATCTAAAGTATCCATTGTGTGTACATCTCAAACGCCAACACCGATGCAAGTGTTCCCTTTAATTCAACCAAGAAAGAGTTATTGCGCAATATCGTTCGGGTTTTTTTTTTTTTTCTCTCTCTTCGATGGGCAAGACATATTTACTTTCATACGAACAATAAAAAGATAAATTGTGTGCCAACTGTTAACAAAGCATCCGATTTGCGAGCGGCGCCAGAGCTAGCGGCGTGTGTGTGCGGAGCGAGCGGCGTGTGTGTGGGTCTGTGTGGCCGTGTTTGAACAAGCCTTACTACAGAAAGACTGCTGTGGTGCACATAGTGTGTTTTATCTGTAAGCAGAAATAATGGAAATACCCAAACCGAGAGGGGGAGGGGGGGAGGGGGGGGGAGGGGGGGAGTGTGTTAAGGTGCATAACACAGATGACAAGGCCTGTAGTCTGTTACAATTGTGCAATGAGACATACATACAAGGCTGGGAATGGTGTTTCAGGAGTGGTGCATAAGAGAGACGCTCGTAGTGCAACATGCAGCGCCACAAAGGAAGAAATATGATAGAACAGATAGGAAGGACCAGGCGAGGTTGGCGGAGAGGGAGAAATTAGAGGACAGGCTCATTGTAGTGGATGGAACAGAATGAGGAATGGAATCCGATGACTCCCTCCACCAGCCTCCCCTATGGGACAGGGAAGACAAGGGAAGCGTGAGGCTGAGGAGAGAGAGAGATAGTGGGTGAGAGGGGCTTGCATGCAGAGAGAGAGAGGCTCGTATACACCATGAAGCGAATCAATGAGAGACCGGGGATGAGTATGAGGAGAGAGAGATAGGAGAGAGGAGAGAAAGATAGGAGAGAGAGAGGAAGAGGAAAAGAGGAGAGAGGGGAGAGAAAGATAGGAGAGAGAGAGAAGATAGGAGAGAAAGAGAGGAGAGGAAGAGAGGAGAGACTCCCCAGTGTATTAGTGTGTTTGGGAGCATTATGCTTGTCTGAATGAGGCAGGAATGTTCTGTGCTGTTCAGCGATCAGAGGGACATGATAAACTAATACTCTGGACCACCAGAGTGGAACAGTGATGATACTGCAGCCTGGCATCCACCATACTACAAACATCATTACATCTCCTTCCCTTCATGTTGTGACAGATCAGTTTACCTTTGAACTGACACAACAATACACATTCCTCACTGCGTTGGGGGAGGTAAACAAAGCACATACCTACACTGTGTGTGTGTGTGTGTGTGTGTGTGGCAGGGGATGGGGGAGGGGGGGGGGGGGGGGTAACACATACTATACTATATGCCATGTAGAAAGGTATACTGAGCATGATTTCAAATATGAATTGGAACTTCAAGGACTGTGAGGGAGAGCCTCCTGTTTGTGGGTCAAGCACAATGGCTTGAGTCTGTCTTTGTCCCGTTCCCTCTGAGGTCTTTGCCACAGACTGTCCCTAACCCCCATCCTCGGCCCTGTCAATCAGAGATCAAGGGTTACACTAGGGTATCGG
Source organism: Argentina silus (assembly GCF_951799395.1). NCBI lineage: Eukaryota > Metazoa > Chordata > Actinopteri > Argentiniformes > Argentinidae > Argentina > Argentina silus. The sequence continues at coordinate 5,374,850 of NC_139659.1, forward strand.
CCTGATCAATACACCTCCTGCCTGATCGATCACAACGCCTTTTCATCTCAGCCAACCAAATACAAGCTCACAACAAAACAAAAGACAGAGGGATGGAATGAAAGGGAGAGAGAGAGAGAGAGAGAGTCCCCTCTCGTCAATAGAACAAAGGGCACCCCTGGACACCCCCACACAGAATTAAATCCTGTCAAATTGATGTCCAGGTTGTAATAACCAAACTCCAACCGTAGCCTAGTCGCCACCAGTCCCATCAGTATAACCCTAGCGTCCTTGGACCCGGCCCAGAGAATGTTATGCTTTCTGCTCTTCCAGATTGCTAACTTCCCTCCAGAACAGACTCCCCTCTCCTTTAAGTATTTGCTTGACATTGTCACGGACTGCGGCCGTGATGGGCGCTGACGTCACCGTGATGCACCTGTAGTGCCCTGGGGTCCTGGTGTGTTTGGTTTGTATCACAGAGGCCTAACGGCTGATCTGGCTGTCTCACTGCTAACCATGTCCATATGTTGCTGTATCAACAACCCACACATCCTGATTGCATTAACACCCACATTTCCAGACATTCATACTTACATAACCTTACACTGACTTTGCCATTGTACTTCTGACCCAAGCAAGTACTTATCTAACAACTCCAACTCACCTCCATCTTATACCACTCCAAAACACAAGGGTGAAATGCTTTAAGATGTGTGTCTGTGTAACTTGAGCTTTCCTGCAAATTATACATTGATGTCAAAGGGAAACGTGTGCAAAGATTTTTTTTCGGTGCACACAGATTGGAAGTTATGATCTTGGCCAACAGTGCAATGAATAACCACAATGTTGCAATTACAAAAGTGGATTTCCATCTAATTAGGACCCCGGCCCATGCACATATGGACAAATTTGCGAAATATGTCCAAATTAATTTTCAGTTTTTCGATGATATGTGTTTAGAAAATGCAAATGATACGTCACATTTTACATATTATCAGAATAGCCAGATAACAAGGCTGTTATTCTGTAGCCTTGCCAATACAAATTGCCCAGTTTGTATTCTGAGGGTCTCTGGAGCCAAGAGTGAATTATGCTCCCTAAAGATTAATTTCAGGGAGGCAGTAGTTACAAATCAGCGAAATGAGATGATGGAATAGTATAAAAAGCCACTCATTGCTAAATCATTAAAAATGTACTTGCATTACCTTGGGTCCAGAAGGGCCCTTAGGATGACAAAAGCTGGAGTGGAGCCAAGAGCCAGGCTGTTAAAGAGGTGAAAGGCATTTCTTAACCACCTCCACTCTTCTCACAACATACTCACTCATGACAGAACACATGGGGTCAGAGCCGGAGTGCCGGCTCTTAGTGGCTTTCAGTCATATTTCATTTTTTTTTTTGTCACTTATGCATTTTTATTCTCACATCATGGTAAGATTGACTTGACTAATGCCACGAGGTCTATTGGTGGATTCGTGTGTTTATGAGGTTTATTGCGACTGCAATTATCCATCTGGGATATTGTGGATAATTTGTATCATAGCCCGGTAATATTGAGACAGTCACCTCCTCACATTTGCCCTTGATTTGAAGAGACGGATACTGAAATCTCAACAGTGTCTAAATTCCATACAAAATCTGAAAAACGGTCTCGTCTGTATGCAACAAAAAAACCTAATGACATTTACTAGGGAATGAAATTAGGTAACTTTCAAATGAAAAGTTGATGAAGATTGGGGATATGATGCCTGCCGGTGATAAAATATTAACACCTGCACAGCTTAATGTAGCTACTGTAAGTAGCACACATACATACACTCACTGAGCACTTTATTAAGAACACCTGTACACCTTCTCATGGTGGAGGTGGTGTAATGGTGTGGGGAATGTTTTCTTGGCACACTTTGGGTCCGTTAATACATCATCGTACAACATACATACAATCATTGCTTGAGTGCCACAGTCTATTTGAGTATTGTTGCTGACCATCTGCGTCCCTTATGGCCACAAGTTACCCATCTTCTAATGGCTACTTCCAGCATGATAATGCACCATGTCACAAAGCAAAAGTGGTCTCAAACTCAGTATTAGTATAGTGTTCCTAATAAAGTGTTCGGTGAGTGTATGTGTGTGTGTGTACGTGTGTGTGTGGAGGGGGCGGCTACTGTGGATGTACTGTATGTTTGAAGGGTGGGGTGGGGGTGGGGGGGGGCATTTCATCACTGAAGCTTGATGGAACTATGTGCTATAACTCTGATAGCTAATCACAAACCGCTGTGCACTATATCTACTGTATGGAAGACAGAAACATATGTACACGATACATACTGTATAGAGGTGTATATATATATATGATACCCTGATACACTGCGTCCCCTTTTTACCAACTGGAACTTTGGGAAAAGCTGCACAACTACGACTAAGTTGAATCCAGGACAGGTGTGTGTGTGTGTGTGTGTGTGTGCACACGTGTGTGTGCATGTGTGCATGCTTGCATTCCTCAGTCCATTCCATGCATTACAATGAGCTCGTCCTCCGATTTCTACCTCAGGCACAATGGGTGCCTGTGAGGTCAGGGGCTAGATGGAGTGTTACCGGGGGCGACACCTGACAGCGGTTGGTAGGATGCGGCATGGCAGTTCTGTAGGTTTGTGTCACTGTGGATAAAGTCACCGTCTGTGAGGAGGAACTACGGCATCGGTCAGGGACAGGGGACGAGAGTCCTCTATACGGAGCACAGAGGAGAGGACAGAGGAGAGAACACTGGCATCCTCCTCATGGAGAGAGAGATAGATGGGCGGGGGGGGGGGGGTTGAAAGATAGAGGGGGGGGAGAGAACACCTTCATCCTCAAGGAGAGAGAGAGAGAGAGAGAGAGAGAGAGAGAGAGAGAGAGAGAGAGAGAGAGAAGGGAGAGAAAGACAGTCCTGAGAGACATCCCTTGTCTGACATCACTAGTCTGTCTCACCACGGCTCAGTGAGGTGACAGCAGACAGAGCTGGACAGGTGGCTGGTGCAGGTACAGGTGGAGGTGACACCTTCCTGTCACTGTCACATGGCGCTGTAGCTATGCCATGCAGGTACAGAGAAGCCAGATGTGGGACTTTGTGCTTATGTAACAGACATGACATTCACAAGGACTTGGAGTTAGGGCCTGAGGGGTGTATCCTTTGTTTGGAGGTGCAGGTAAGGTGAACTGTGCTTGCTAGGAAGCAACATCCGGACCCACTTTTTTCCCTTTTGAATTGGTTTCTCAGGCCCAGTTAATACCTAGGAAAACATTCAATGTAAATCCTCCATGGTTTGTCGTTCTTCTGGAAGCCTAATCGGAGTCTGAGAAACAGGTTCATAACGTTATGGAAGATTAGTGTGGATGAGGTAGGCGACAGTCAGGAGCACAGGGAGTATATAGGCTGCTTCACCCTGCTGGCAAAGGGGCTAGTCGTGGGGCTAGTACAGGGGAGGCTGGTGGAGGTAGAAATCGGAGGATGGGCTCATTGTAATGCATGGAATGGAAGGAGGAATGGCAACAAACTTCATTCCATTCCATGCATTACAATGAGCCCGTCCTCGGTTTTCGACCTCCGACAGCCTTTACTGGTACAGCACAAGCAGAAGTATGGTATGGCACTACGCCCAGTGAGTCTCCAGATCGGACCCATGTGTGTGTGGCCTGCTTATTTCATGACACACGCATGGTACTGGAGTGTAATAATAATCACAACTTCATCTCATTCATCACAACCCATGGGTTTTCACTTCGGGTCGCTCTGGAGGTGAATTCAGCTGCACCTGGAACCGCAGAAACCCCTTCAGGAGGAAAAGGAGTCGTCTCACGTTTAACATAAGTAGGAGTAACACGGTGAGAGAGTGCCAAACCCCGTCTCCCTGCTTCCCTCGTCCTGCAGATCGAGTTGCACTCCTGTCTCAATGTATATGGAATATAAAAGAAATGTACACATACACAGGGCTGCACAGGGGCCCGAGAAACAGAGCCAAAACAATTATGATTGGCTGAGCCTGGGGGCTTTGGCAGCCTTTACCTGTTCAATAAATCCGGCTCTGCTTCCAGTCCTGATGTGTTCACTATGTCTGAGACGCAGAGAGGAAGAAGAGGAAGGCGGGATACATGGGCCTTTTTCCTGCCTGCGAACGCCCAGCTCAGCAGACACAAGAGGTTACCTGGAGTTGGGTGATCTGTCAAAGTGTTCCCAGTTCACCCCTGAATGGTACAGTACATCAGTCAGTCCAGCTAAAGCCTGAGACTGACACCTAGTGGCTACAGGGTGTAAATATAGGGGATCCCCTCACATTCCAATAGTCGCTGCATTTGAACTCCTGCGTATGCCTTGCAGAGTACACTAAACTGAAACAAGAGTTGGGGTTCAGTTAAAACCCAGTGATATGGGAGGCTCTGAAATCCATGTAACAGCATGTGAGCGTGTGTGTTTGTGTGTGCACACCAGCCCTGCAGTGGACTCTCCTTACCATGTCAGTGAAAGAGCTGTCCAACTTTTCCTTAGCCTGCACGTAACGGAAGCAATTGTTGGGTTGTTTTTTTGTCAACACCCTCCCTCTCTCTTTCTAAATAACTGAAAATGAGGGTTACCTTAACACTTGTGCTGTAAGCAAAAACGAACTTAGCAGTAGCATCCAGGGCTGTGGTTAAACGACTTGGAAAAACCCACCTTCAGCAGTGGGGTGGGAGGGGGGCTGAGGAGGGGGAGATGGATGGGGGGTGTGGGGGCAGGGGGGGCAAGACGCGGCCAAGACGGGCGCATGTGCTGTGAATTAGCCTTTGCGGGCAGGCTTGTGGTGGGAGTAACCTTGGAAACCAGCGCGGGTGTTTCTGCATGGCTGCAGTCTGCAGCGCCTCAGGGGCTCAGTGACCTGGGTGCGAGGGGAGGAAGAGAGGCAGCGAGACCCACGCTCTCTTTCTCTCTCTCTCGCTCTCACTCCCTCCGTCTTTCACCCCACCAGTGGCCCCCAGGGAACCCTCGCACGCACCTCTAACCCGCCTCTGTAAGGCCTCTCTCTCTCTCCCTCCCTCCTTCTCTTGCTCTCTTTCCCTACGTGTCTTCTCTCTCTCTCTCTCTCTCTTATTGCCCTTATGTAAGGCCCCTCTCTTTCCCTACGTGTCTTCTCTCTCTCTCTCTCTCTCTCTCTCTCCCTCCCTCCTTTTCTTGCTCTTTCCCTACGTGTCTTCTCTCTCTCTCTCTCTCTCTCTCTCTCTCTCTCGTATTGCCCTTATGTAAGGCCCCTCTCTTTCCCCTGCTACATATGTGTGAACTCTCAATCTTTCTTGCTCAGCCACTGTGTAAGGCTTTGCTCTGTCTCACTCTGTAGCCACTGTAAAAGACCATAGGGCCTTGCTCTTATTTTCTCTTCAGTCATGTGTGAACGCTCTCTCACACGGTCACTGAAACACAGCTATCCGTCTCCACTGTTCATGTGTATGGATGGACTCTCACAAACTTGAATGTCAGAAATGCTACAAGATTTTTGGTGCTAATTCTGTCCACACAATTTTGGCTTAAGTGTTGACTGCATGGTTCATGATCTAATGTTAATTGATGTCTGATCTCATTAGACCACACAGTTCTCAGTTTAAGGCCAAGAAAATCAAAAGTTTGCTCATGGGAGTTGGTGTCGTGCCCCTCTCTAACCAATCAGGTAATTTCTTGAACATATTCGTCTATTTTAGGGACCTGTTTTTGGCTCATGAGCGCTCATTTTAGAAGTAGTGGATGAATTTATAGAGATCCTGTGGCATCTCTTAACAGCCTTCCTCTCTCTTAGGGTGTTACCACACCTCTATGTGTGATTGTGTGTGTGTGTGTCTGTGAGAAGAGGGGTACACACACACACACACAAATGAAGATCACAGGGAGACGATACATCAATTTGAGCGAGTTTATTCACAGAGCACATACTACAAGTGGGTAATGTTGTTAAGAACATTGTACAGCGCTGCCTCTTCGGCACATTCACCAACAAAAGACTTAGAATCCTATTATCATCATCATCAGTATATAAAAATAGTGTTGCTACAAAAGTATAAATTAGGTCTACTGATAAGAGAACTCAGATCCACAAAACAGAAGAAAACTATCTGCCAAATCATGATAAAAAAACAACAAAATGACAGAATCAAATGAACAAGAAATTGCATTTTATTTTGCAGTCTAGCAGAGTTCAAAAAGAACAAACATTTGACGTCTTTGTAAAGTATGATGAACACAACATTGATGCTCAATTAGATTTCAGAATATCAGACAAAAATGTAGACTGATAAGGAAAGAGTATTCATGTTAGCCATCTCGTATGCACAGTTAAATCAGCATCCTCTTTCGACACACCCACCAGAAAAGTAACAAGAACAATTTTCTATGAAGCCATAATATGGTCTCTGAATAAGTTAACACCGGAAAATAAAAACTTTATTCTGAATATTTGTCTCTATAACAGTATCTAGCTTGAGTTCCATGTATCAAAACCTTTGAAATGCTAGTTTATAAAAAGAGGTATGGTGTTATGTCCATTTCTGCAACACTTGCGCCCCCTAGTGGAATAAAACAGCAGGGTTGCACCAGCAATGTGTAAAGTCCTTACTAAGTCTGTAGTGATTATAAGTTACTTTAAAACTATTGACTTACTAAATTGGGTTGCACCACACATACTTGGGGAAATTGCTAACTAGTAGGGTGTAAGTTGTTTACTAAGAGAGAAGAATCACCTTGTAGCCAACCATCAATCAAAGGAACATTTCCATCACCATGCCTACCTAGCTAGTTAGTTGTCTGGCTAGCAAGTTAGCAAACACAGATTCTAGTCAGGGAATTCAAATGTGAACTGTTCAAGTAGTTGAATAACATTCTATAATATGAATGTTTTGGGTTTTCATATAATTTCCATTATAAACCATTCACTAGGAAGAGCTACACCCAGTAAATATTCAGTATTTATAATCTTTAGGTTAGGGTTAGGACACATGGTGCAACCCTTTTGAATCTAGTAATGTGTAAATCTGAATTTAGTAAACACTTAAGTTATTACTTGGCTAAGTTTGATCTTACACAAAGCTGGTGCAACTAGCTAAAGCAGTTCTCTTGTATTTACACACTGTAGTCCATCACCCCTGAAAGGAGTAGCATGATGTTGCCTCTAGAGACACTGATCTAAGGTCAGTGTTGTTGGGAATGATAAGCTGATCCTAGATCTGAGTCTCCAGACAACTTCTACCCCCAGCCCGCTGAATCTGTTCCATCTCAGAAGAAACACTCTGGCTTACGTGATATAGATTGGTACTATAATATTGATTGCATGCATATAATTGCCATTATTCTCATCTCTGCAAAAAAAGTGTTAGAGGCAATAGAATGAGTTCATTACATCATTAGTCCTGAAAAATGTTCTGGTTTGAAATCCTAACGTGAGATCCTCAGTTAAAATCTGCTCACAATTGGCATACAAAATACCACTGGTAAAAACCAAACCCAAATATTTCAACATGTCAATTGCATTGCCCATTATAGTAAGCTAACTATTTGAAGTTGGGATCGGTCCTAGAAATCAACCTGGTAATTTCTTCCTGTCACTGTAGAAATTGAGGTAAAAAGCACTTGAAATGCCTAGGTGTTTGTTGAAATGTGTTGGACTGAAGACAGTCACTACTACTGAGTAGGCATGTTATCAAGATGAACCAATGTGTGACACTCTCTCACTATTATACAACGGGTTGATCAAATCAAACACTGTGATTGGCCGAGAAGCATTCAAGCCGTTCCGATATCCACAATATTAGCATGGCTACGTCATCACTTTCACTTCCAAAATATATACACATATGCCATAAAACACCCTTCAGGATATTGTAGCTTTTTTAAAACATGTTTTTCAATAATTAAAACGTTGCTATACCAATGGAAGGTCAAAAACTAAAAAACTGGCTAGCTAGCTTTTATAGGCCAGCCAGGTAGAGATTTGTTTACTGGGTTGCCATGCCAATCATATTAGACCATGCATTCCAAAACTATCAACCAACCTGCATCACTAACGACAGTGACAGTTTTATAACCTTCTTTTACAGGCGGAGGGCAATAGATCATGAAAAAACCCACTAGCACCATTACTTGTTGTCAGAATTGTTACTGTCGGTGTAAACCCGTTGTATAAAAGCAATAACACACTCGGCTGGGCCTTGTACCAATACTGGCATCCCAGCCGTTCCGATATCCACGATAAAGCACACCTTCTCGTGTGTTATTGCTTAAATATATAAAATGTGACGTTCCCATGACACACTTTCCAAGTCCACAGTAGAACAAATTTAACAAATCATCACAATGTAAGATTTGTGCAAGTCACATCTATTTCATAAAAGGTTTTGAACAGTGGATATTTTGAAGGAAATAAAATGCAATTGAAATGTCATTAATGTAATTTAAAAAGTTATGAAGTGGGGTTTGGGGACAAACAATGTCTAGTACTGGACATAAATAAATTACAAAATAATAGAATCTTACCAGATTCATTAGGAAAACAAATCCAGTGCATGAATTAAAAGCATGAAACCGAAACAACCATACCATTATGTTTCTTTGGACTACTGAAATGTGGAGAGTTAACTACATCGGATCCATTCCATTCTCCAAGTAAAAAGAACCAGGGACAAAGAAAAGACTTGGGGTGACAAAGAAATAAATAAACCAAGCTGATATAACAGAGAACATTGAAAAGACACACTTTGGAGTTTGAAGCAGTTTAAAGAATGTTTTTAAAAACACAAACTGAACATGGCCCAAACCCTCAAGTCACTTGGGGATGAAACACAGTAAAGTCTGATGGCATGGCTACACAGTCCAGAGTTGAGCAGAGAAAGGCCCTGTATACAACCACCAGAGGGCAGTACTGAGCAGAGAGCTACCCAGTAAAAACCTCTAGAGGGCAGTATATCCTATTGGCCATCCATTGTCCCTTTAGTCCCTGTGGGAGCTACTGAAGTCTAACCACTAACAAGCCATGGAAGAGATGGTGAAAAGAAGGCAATTCTGTTAATGATGTAAAGGCATGAAGTTGACTCTATATAATCTAGAATTTATAGGGTCAGCAGTGATGCAGCAAAATAGATCTTTAAGGCCTGAATGACAACAGTAAATGGCTAGCACCAGATGGAACAAACATTGTGAAATGCTTCACAAAACTCACTTAAGTCAGTTTTAAATGGGGTGAAACTGATCTGATTGTAGGCCCATCATTCAATAAAGCCAAGATGCATGTGAAACATTATTATATTTGTAGGGCATTTTATCCTGTACATACTGAGTCTCCTAGTTGTTGTGTCCCAGTTTCGTTCTAAACTCATCTCCAACCTTTTGGCGATCCGTTTTCTATTTGCTGCAAATGGTGCTAACCAAAAATCATGGTATGTTAGTGAGATCCTCCTCTACGATCACCATACACTACAGTGTTGGATCAGGGGAAGCTGGTGGAGGTAGCAATCGGAGGATGGGCTCATTGTAATGCATGCCCGTCCTCCGATTTCTATATCCATCAGCCTCCACTATGTTGGATACATGTTCCCATAAAGTAACCAATACTTTGACATGCTTTTACAGCAAAGGTTCTCTCACAAAAGTATGAATCCATGACATCTGCCTCGGCCTCCCTTGTTCCCCCGACTCCTCTGTACTGTATGTAGTCTGGTCATTGGTTGAGCGATGGTTGTGGTTTGGTTAGTGTTTGGTTACGCCCAACAGTCTTTTTTCTATTCCTCGCATCCTCTCTCGCTTTTGCAAAACACATTGGAGCAGAATATCTAAGGGGAGGAACCTTGGATCTTCTCCACCAATGCGTTTTGAGAAGGAAGCGTGGAGGGAGGATGTGAGGAACAGAAGACTATTGGGACACACCCTTGGTCAAGTCTCTCAGTCTCAGGCCATGTTGGAGCGGAGGAAGATGAGTTTGTTCATCTCGTCCGCTGTGACCTGTTGCCTCCTCTTCATCACCAGACTCTGCTCACACACGCTCACACACTCGCTCTGGACCCCAACGGCGGGGACGGCAAGGAGCCACAGTGCCAGGCGCGCCAGTCTGGGGTACCTTTGGCCAGCCGCCGTACCCCAGTACTGGAAAAGGTCAGGGGCTGGTGTTCCCTGGAGCAGAGGGTCCGCCAGATACTGGAACACTTCCTGTCTGATCTGGCTCTGGGTCTGGGGGTCCGTGTCTCCACCCGACACAGCGCAAGATGCTCCTGCCACTGCTCGGGGGTTCCCCATGCTACTTCCGCCTCCAGTGAGGTCAGTGCGGCTCCGTTTGGGCGTGGGGGGCCCATCTCCATCTCGCTCCTCGCCCCCAGAGGCTCCACCGGCGCCATGCATCCCGTCACGGGTCTCGGTGGCCATCTCGCAGGCGCGGGCGATGATCTCTTCATGCTGATAGGCTGGGACGGAGCGGAGCTTTAGCTGGGGGTCCAGAACCATGGCAACCTGGTGGGCTTTCTCCACCTACAGACAAGGGGGGGGGGGGGTCTGGTAAGGGCTCAATGATCTTAACAGTGAAATATCTGTGTGTGTGTTCTCTGTTACTACCTTTCGTGTTAAATCATGCCTTGATGTAAATTGGAAATGTTTCAATTAAAAGCAATCATAGTATGTACAGTGCTGCTTGAAAGTATGTGAACCCCTTGTGCAATTATAGATTTTGTTTGTTTTTACAATGAAATCTTTATTTAATCAGAACCAATCTAAAACTCATTTTTTTTATCTGACATAACAGGTTTAGATTTACCAATTCCATATGTTGGTTTAGAGGAAATCATGTGTGTAGTAGAAAAACTACATTATAAAGAAATTAGTGCAGGTGCAAACCCACAAGTTGCACTGGTTAAATCAAGTAGGTAAGTAGAATCAGGACATCAGGAAGAGGGTAGTGAGAGCACATCAGTCTGGGGAAGGCTATAAAATCATCTCAAGATTTGAGCTCCATCAGTCCACTGTGAGGCAAATAATTTACAAATGGAGAGCATTTAACATGACAGCAACTCAGCCTAGAAGTGGATGCCCTTCCAAAGTATCCCCAAGGGCCACAAGAAAAATAATAAATCAGGTAAAAGCCAACCCAAACATAACGTCTTAAAATCTCTAGATCTCCCTTGCTGCATCTCAGGTAATTGTGCATGCTTCAACAATAAGAAGAACACTGAATCGAAATGGCGTTCATGGGAGGGTTGCTAGGAAGAAGCCTCTGCTGTCAAAAAAGAACCAAACTGCCCATTTTAACTTTGCTAGAAACCACCTGGACAAGCCTGAAGGTTTCTGGAAGTCCAAAATTGACCTTTTTGGTCACAAACAAAACCACTATGTTTGGCGAAAACCCAACACTGCCTACCACCAAAAGAACCGTATCCTAACAGTCAAGCATGGTGGTGGGAATGTCAAGATCTGGGGCTGCTTTTCCTCCTCTGAACCTAGACAACTCCACATCATTAAGGTAACCATGAATTCTGAGGTATACCAGGAGATTCTTGAACAGAACGTCAAGCCATCAGTCAAGGAGCTAAAGCTGGGCTGAAAATCTGTCTTCCAACAAGACAACGACCCAAAGCATTCAAGCAAATCTACCAAAGAATGGCTCAGGAGAAAGAAGATTTGTGTTTTGGATTGGCCAAGTCAAAGTTCTGACCTAAATCCAATCGAGATGCTGTGGCCAGACCTGAAGCGGGCTGAGTTCAGTAAGAAGGAGTGGGCAAAAATCCCTCAAAACAGATTTCAGACTGATTAGTGGCTAAACTTGAAGTAAACATCTCGTATTCACTGCTAATGGAGGTGCCACAAGCTATTGATTGAAGAGGTTCACATATTTTACACACATTAAATCTTTTTTGTTAAATTAACTGAAAATATCATTTTTTGGTTTGTTTGTGTCCTTTATTTGGAATATCTTTATTACGAATTGGGGTTTCATTTTAAGATTTTATACAAAAATAATGACCATCCCTGTAGGGCTCACAAACTTTCAAGCAGCACTGTATATATTGAAGTACACCATTCATTGAGTAATTAAAAAAAAAAAATGTAGTGAAATTAACCATGAGAAAATACAATGGCATTTACCCCCCCCCCCCACCTTGAAGTTCTCCTTGAGGGCCTCCAGGAAGTAGTGACAGAGCTTGGAGGCGGTGCCCGCCCCGGCCTCTCCAGCTTTGGAGGTGAAGAGCTTCTCCAGGCGCATGTAGACAGGCAGGACCTGCTGCAGGGTGGGGCGTCTCTGGCTGCTGAGCTCCAGGGCGGCCAGGCGGAGGGGGGCCAGCAGGCAGGCCAGGGTCCCCAACAGGTGCTTGTTCAGGCCCTGGAGAACGGGAGCTGTGGTCTTGCTCCGCCCGTATGCTTCACAGATCTGCTCAAAGTGGGCGTGGACCTGGAGGAGTGCTTCTGCTGTTCGATCCCAACAGGGAGGGGTGGAGCTGGGGGGAGAGGATGTGCCCTCGTCTGTTGTGTTGGAGGCGGGGTCGTCGCGTAAGCAGAGGCTGGTGGAGGCGGCGATGTCCCGGCACGTGGCAAGGAGCTCGGTGAGCTCGTGGAGCCCCCGCGCCTGCAGGCTGCGTTTCCCAAGCACTGCCTGGACCACGGCGCCCAGCGAGCACCCGGCACACCGCAGACACACCCTCCCGCGGCCACCACCCCCCAGCGGCGACCCTCCCATCCCTGCGACGCTCACCCGCGGATCAGTCACGTATGCGACACGAACGTCCGACATCACAAACTCTGACAACACGTTCTGCACCCATTGGTGCACCTGCTCAGGCCCCTCCCTCAGGTCCGCCTCCTTCGCTCCAAGCATGTACTGCTTTAGTCGCACCCCCTCCACCTGATAGGCTGTCAGCACATAGCAGGCGTCGGGCCCTATGGTTTGAGAGTGACAGGTCACAGCAATGCCCAGAGAGGAGTTGGAGCCCAGGGCGCAGGTGACTTTGACCTTGACCTGGTTGTACATGCGTGGCAGCTGGCGCAGGGCCAGGGTGGACATGTTGCCCAGGGCGTCGCGGGTGGAGTAGGCGCCGTGGCGGGCGCCCGTGTCCACCAGGGTCTGGGCCAGCTTCAGGAAGTCCTTGCTGTTGAGGACGTTGAGGAGACCCAGGTCTGAACACATGACCCTGAGGAGGCGCTCTGCCACCTGCTGTCGCTCCTTCTCTGGTAGCCCACTGTTCTCTGTTGGACGGGGCCAGAGAGAGAGAAGAAAAATAGAGAGAGAGGGTATATAGATGGACTAAGAGAGGGGAGGGAGGTTACGAAAAAGATGGAGAATTATATAGGTTGTATGCTGGGTACTCACGGTTGACAGAGTGGTTTCTCTGTGCAGATGGGGGTTGAGAGTGAGGCTGAACTGGAGCATGAGGTTGAACTGGAGCATGAGGCTGGACTGGAGCATGAGGCTGGACTGGAGCATGAGTTTGGCCTTGGGCCTGGGTCTTGGCCTGTGCCTGGACCTGGCCAGACCTCCATAGCTGGTCCTGTGAGGCTGCCGTGCCTGGGGAAGTCTTTGGTGACTCCCCTTGGTTGTGGTTCTGATTATCAGCTAAGGAGACACAGCGAGAGAGACAGAGAGAGAGAGAGAGAGAAAGAGAGAGAAAGAGAGAGAGAGAGAGAAAGAGAGAGAAAGAGGGAGGGAGGGAGGTGTTAGCCAAGAGCCTAATATTAGCAGAGGTTAAGCTCAAAAGAAACAATTACAACTGGTTAGCTGTTTGCATACAACTACAGAGGGTTAGCTAACCACACTTGTACACACATCTCATAAAAGTATAGGTGTGACAATGGTCATAACAAAAATAAATAGCAAAAACAATTTGATGTCATATGAAAATGAAATTTGAAAACGGAAAAAAAGAGAGAAAAAAAAGCATTATCCAAAGAAAGGATGGAAACATCCTCTAGCTCTCCCTCTGTCCTCAAGAGTATTATATATGATGTAAAGCTGCTAACTAGACAGAGACAGGAAGGCCAACTAAAACAGCTGCTACAGTATAGGGAATTGGGACTATCCAAATAGAAATAAGACAACCCAGAATCAAAAGGCGTTAAAGCCATTGCAACATCTGCTGACCACATCATACCATAACAATATCTGCTAGGAGTTTAAGACTACAACTTTAGTTAGGACTGAAGAAAATCAGATCAGACAAAATGCTAGGGCTGCCTGGTCTACCTATTCATCTGCTACGAGGCTTCATGTGAACGGCCTCTCTAGTACTAGTCTCTCGTACATCTACAGTAGACTCACCAGCATGGGACTGCATGTGCTCCAGCAGGTTGTTGTAGAACTGGAACTGGATACCACAGGCGCCACATGTGTAGGGTTCTAGAACACACAAGGGGCCCAGATAGAAGATAGAAATGGAATATATAGATAGAATAAAATCAGCTGACACCAACCCGTGACTTCCTCTTCTACGGGCCAGACAAGACACTCAAACACATGTTCTAATCTACACAATGGCGTTTCTATCTGAGCAGGGTTCTTGGAATTGAATCCATGAAACACAACAGCATCAGTTGGACCTGCCCAGCCTATCATATCCCCTGAGCTGTGTAAATCTAGGCCACTGCCTCCTACTGTGACTAGATGTTTAATTTTAACACATAAAAAACACACAAAGGGACATCTAATGGACACTGTTAAACCTACTTAATGAAACCATATCTATGCTTTTTAAATGTTAGCTATGAGTCTAAATGTCTAGGGAGCATTTCAATCTCAGCTAACTGGCTTACGCCCCAAGCACACCATTGTGTCACAACGGACTGTGTTGCGTCGGAAGTCATTAATTCCAATGTTGCGTCGGAAGTCATTAATTCCAATGTTGCGTCGGATGTCATTAATTCCAATGACCTTTGCTAGTCATACAGTCATGTAACTAAGACATTTGCTTGAGAGAAACATCAATATCAGTTATGATTTTATTTTGAATAGTCATGACTGGTTTGAGGCTGAAAGTGAGAAACAAGTTCTTTCAGTTTTACTTTGGTTTCACATTACATCCTCTAGATTGCTATTGTGGCACCGCCAGCAGGGGGGTTGCCTCAAAACAACGTACGGAAACAAAATGCAAAGGCCTGGGCCACACCAGTCCATGCTATCCGTTAATTATGGATTGGGCCAATGGTTTCTCTATGGGAGTCATCTGTTGATGGAGAACAGAGATGCCAAGGGTTTTTTACGGACCAAAAAAGACAGAAAGAAACAGTTGAACTTCTCAGTCCTGTGGTCTGTTTAGCCAATTAGAAACACTGTTTTGTATCAAGTTTTTTAAGAATTCCATGGATCGAATCAGATAGTGATTTCATATGTATATGTTTGTATCTGTTTTCTGATAGTTTGATGTGGCCAGGGCCTGAGTTTCTGGATGCTGTGTCCTTTTTCCCCAAATGCATTTGTAATAAGATGTAGGCCTGTCTAAACATAACATCATTTGACTGATTGGTTTTTGGATTGAACAAAAAATTTAGCTTTTTAATTATGCACTTCCACCCAGCTTATTAACTGCAGGTTATTATTGAAGGTCATTAAAACAGTTTGCTGAAGCAAAGAGTGAGTCAGCAAATAGGGCTGTGACGGTTACACAGACGCTTTTTTGCAGCATTTATGTATAAAAAAGGGTTTCTAAATGGTGAAAACAATCTGAAAATATATTAAATTAAATCTTAAAGCTACTAGTTGACAGCAGCAGCAGAATGTTTTCTGTAGTGTACAGAAACATCTTGCCTTTTCAACTACAAGTGAATGTCTCCAAATTCATTGGATGGCACTTCATCATACAGTAAGACAATGACCCCAAACATACTGCCATAGCAACTAGGAAGTTTTTCAGATCCAAAAAAGGGAAGATGCTGAAGTCAGTCTTTAGATTTAAATCCAATTGAACATGCATTTAATTTCCTGATAATATTTTAGGCAAAAAGACCTCAAAACAAACAACTGAAGATGGCTGTAGTACAGACCTGGCAGAGCATCACCAGAGAATATACCCAGCGTCTGGGGGGGTGAATGGGTTGCAGACTTGAGGCAGTTATTGCATGCAAAGGATTGTCGACCATATACTAAACACGGTGTTATACAAATGGTATACTTTCTAAATGGTAAACCCAATCAGAACCCCGCCACCCCTCTCATTGAATTAAAGCTGATCTCTACTTTGACCCCATACTAATTGTTTGATTTCAAATCCAAACTGTTGGAATAGAGCTAAATGAAGACAAAATGCTTCCTCTTTCCAATACTTATGGAGGGCACTGCATCTGTTCCCAGTAATCGTGTATCCTGTATGGCGCAGCAGTCTGTTTTTTCCCCCTTTTTATTAAACTGGTATACTGATCTATTTATACTAATCTTTTTCAGCCATTTGTGATGTTTAATATGAGGCAAACTAAATCCTTAGCTTCTCTTTTTCCCAATTGTGTGGCAAAGCTCAATCAGTTGATTGTAATTTTGGATTGAGCATACAGTCCCATATTCTTTTAAAAGTTGTTTATCCTTCATAATATTTTTTTTTTCTTTCAAATCAGTATATTTGAGTTTAACCAGATTATTTGCTGTAATATCTGGAGGATAAAATTGAAATTGTAACGAGCTTTGTATGGCTTGTTTTAAAAAGGATGATACTTTACAGTATTTCATTTTTGATGTTCCAAAAATTTGATGTGGTAATCTGTATGAAGGCAAAAAGGCCATTTTTAAATAGAGGATGAGCTTCTCTGCTAGAGAATCAGTTTGGATGTAAGTATAGTTTTTGAATGATTGAAGCTTTTAGTGAGATGTTCAATGCTTTGATAATTTCAACCCCCCGTTTGAACACATTGATTTTAGAATTGTCTATTTTTATATAGATATACTTTATCCAATAGCAGGAGTGTAAATGAATCATTATTAACTATTGTTTTATTACCTTAATCCGTCTATCAAACTGTCTCCATCTCCTACTCCCAAAGGAGTTTGAGGGAAAGAGCGTGAACTTTTTCATCTGATGTGTGCACTTTCTTTTATGCCAGATGCTCTTGCTATCTGTTAAATAAACAAATCTGTATTCTATTTAAAAACTTGGGATGTGTATGACTATTCATTAGTTGTTTAGTAATAGAAACAGCAGTCCACCACAAGGTTAATTTGGCTCTGTCATGCGATAATGTCAGGAGGTTGCATTAGGTTTCAAGTCAACATTTTTGAAACACAGACCCTCAAAAAATCCACATTTTGATAGATTTCACAGCATCCATATTTAAAAAAAAGGACATTAAGCAAGCTACTGTAAACTTGCAAGACACATTTTTCCTCACGGTTCGGAGCAATTTGTGTGTCCCTTCAGAAACATATTTTTCTCAATATCACTGTATACTCCGGTAAAATTAGTATCACACGCTAAATTTGGGGTATTGGAACACAATATTGGTATTGCTAAAACACTAAGATCATCCTCCCTTCAACAGTTCTCTTTGTAAAATGCATTTCAGAGACACCAAGGGTCAGCCTCAGACAGATTACAACATGAAAAGTCGGACCTGAACAGTGATGATTTGCATGACGATCGACCGCTACCCAAAATCCCATGACCATCACAGCCCTATCAGCAATATTCATGGTACTGCTCTGCTGCCACGGCAATGCTACGAAACAGAAATATTCTCCTTCATGCCTGTCTACCTAGCCCAAACTCCTCCTTAGCCGAGTCGCTCTGCAGAAACCTGCCCAAATACACCCTTTCAGATGATAGACATGTAAACAGCTGTACACACACACACACACACACACACACACACACACACACACACACACACACACACACAAACAGTGAAACTGAGAATAAATGAAGATTGAGCTAAACATGGTCACCGGCAGCAGCTTTTGTTTGTGTAAAACAAATAAACAAAATGGAAAAGGTGAAATGATGAGCTTTGTTTTACTGTATGCATGCATGCATGTGTACAGTATGCATTTCTGTTTCCAGCAGCATTGGACTCACTCTGTGTTTGTGGTGCAGGAAATGATCCCGCCACCAGGGGGCTTGGAGTACCTGAGGGAGAGAAGGAAAAGGCGTCATCTCATGCACACGCACACACACACACACACACACACACACACACACACACACACACACACACACACACACACACACACACACACACACACACACACCTCAGAATATGAGAATGGTGGTCAAATTGTTTTCTCCATCATTACAGCAGTGTCTGCCTGTTTATTGACATTCACAGTGGATGGATTCAGGGAGAAGCAGAGCTGAAAACAATGTTCCCTGTGCTATGCGAGCAGACACATTCATAAACACACATACAGGCAAATAATACGCACGCACGCACGCACGCACACAAGCACACGCACACACGCGCCTCATTGCTCACCACTTGAATTCTGAGAGCTGTTGGTGTCAACCAGACTGGACTGCATCTTGCTCTCTATCTTCCGGCTAAAAGGACTTTCTGTGAGAGACATATAGTTGAGGCATTCAATAAAACAAGATGGCGTCCAAACCAGCAGAAAACTGTTGGATGCTCACCGTGACATAATACAGCAAAGCCCAATGTGTACCCTATGTACGTAGCAATTAGCTATGCAAAATGGCGATCCTGGCGTTGGGAGAGACATTTTGGGCTGCACACTTCTGCATATTTCAGTGAGGCAAGTACCCAGGATCGCACATGGTTAACTGTGTTCTTACGTAGGGTATAAATAAGGTTTAAGGAACGTTGTGATGCTTTTGATGCTCGATAATCAGAGGCCCAATCAGAGGCCCAACCATTGTCAGGACACTGCATATCATATAGCATTGATTGTGATCTTGGATGGATACAATGCTCTTTCGGAACAGTATTGAAGGGGGATTCATTTTCATATTGAATTTGAATATAGGCCTAATATTTATCCACCCTATGCCATCTCTTTGACCCAAATCTTATGTGAGAGTGTGCCACGCTTTAAATAGCTCTGTACCCTCTCTATAGGACACTCTTCAGCAGAGAGAGAGAAACGATCAGGTGAGAGATGGGACAGAGAAGAGGAGAGAGGGAGCGAAGTGTAGAGTTATACAACAATCTGTGGATGGATGATGAAGACAAACAAGACCGTTTCATCTTGGTCTAAATGTTGACGCCTATTAAAATGGTTTTGTTTAGAGCCCTTTTGTATTGCTACTGAAGAGAGATCGTGACAGAGTTTCAGTTGAGAGACAGTAGGTCGCCTCACCTGATTGGCTGTGTTCTAGTTTGAGGGCGGCATATTTGTTGACCTCCATGTTACCACGGTGCTGTGAGCGAGGTAACCTCAGATCGAAGGAGGAGCCTGCATGAGGGGAGACGTTCTGTCAGTATCACCTCAAACGGATGATTGCAGTGACTTAGGTCAGGATTCAATGCCATTGCAGACAGCAACTTTCCACACTACGGCTTCCTAAATGCAGTCGCATTCACACTAATGTGTGTTCCGGAAAATATCTGCAAAGAGGATATCTGCTATCTGCAATTGGCTGAATCTCTGCCTCAATCAAACATCGATAGAGAAGTTAACTAAATGGAGGAGCTGGCGATAAAAAACAACGTCTAATCATTAACACCCCAAATAAGAGGACCTCTGAGATGATAGACTTACTCATTGGTGTGTGAAGAGCAACATGCTCCTGGTAGGGGTTAAAGTACTTGTACTGTTTCCCACAGAACTCACACACGTAGCTCCCAGTTTCTGAGGAAAATGAAGACGTATTAGTTTTTTAAATCATGCATATTACAAACAAGGGATTATAATGACAACAAACAAACTACTGCAAAGTTCTGGGTGGATCACTAAAATGTAGTTTCCATTAACAACTACACATCCGAGCGAACTAGCATGATGTGTAGGGTACCTCAAGGTTAAATTCTGGGACCTCTTTTATTCAACCTCTATATGCTCCCACTAGGCTTAATTATGCAAGAGAACAAAATCGCATACCATAACTATGCGGACGACACTGAATTATACATAGCTGCTAACTTTTCTCAGGCCTTCCCAAAAAAGCACTTACATAGTAGTTATAGCTCATTCAGAATGCTGCTGCTAGAGTTCTAACAAGGACTATGAAAGCTAAACATATTACACCAGTTCTCAGGTCTCTGCATTGGCTACCATTATGTTATAGAATTGACTTCAAAATACTATTACTTGTCTGTAAATCACTTAATGGTTTAGGGCCAAAATACATCGCTGACTTGCTTCCACACTATGAACCCTCTAGACTTCTTAGGTCATCAGGCACCGGTCTACTAACTGTTCCTAGGATTAAAACAAAACATGGTGAAGCAGCATTCAGTTATTATGCTATACATAGCTGGAATGAACTTCCGGAAGATCTTAGATCAGCCCCAACTCTGGCTACTTTTTGGGTAGAGTCCCAAATAAAAGATTTGGCCAAATAATATTTGCGTTAGAGTCCCAAATAAAGACTTGGGTTAGAGTATTTTACTAAGTTAACTAAGGAATTTGGGTTAGAGTCCCAAAAACCCAGGGAACAGGTATTCTAATTTAAAGAAAACTAAATTGCTGCTAATAATTGCACTCTGATCCTAAAATGCACTGTGACTTTTATTATTTTTTCTGTTATTTATTTATGCTCTTTCCTTTTTATCTATTTTATGTAAAACACTTTGAATTGCCTTTGTGTATGTGCTATATAAATATTTAGTTTTACCCATGCTTTCATCAATAGGACATTCTTGAGACATAATAATCATTTCCCAACACCTCATCATCTTTTAGGTCATAAAGTGAAGTCAGTTACTAATATTAGTCTCAATATTTGCTCAACCTAACTGTCATGTATTATCCAAGCCAAATCCCCAATACATATTCTGCCTAGCAACAGTTCACCAGCATGTAGGGCAGTCTTACTTGGTCCTATTTTCTGGTAGGGTTCCACTGGCTCCTCCTCCTTGAGGTCCTCCACAGGTAATTCAACCTGTTCATATGGGTCTGGGTTGAGGGTGAAAGGAAAGGGGGAAGATTGCTTCGATTGTCAGTGACCTCCAACCGTTACATTTACATCTGCAGTGCTGAGGAGTTTCACCCTGGATGACACACAGCAGGTCATCTCCCATTCAGTATGCTTTAATGGGAGCCACAAGAGCAGTGTAACATAACCCAATTCACACTACAGAGCTGAACAGAGCCGAGCTGGCCTGGTTATTCTTCCACCAGAGTTGCTGAAACAGTGAAAGGATAACATGACAGGAAAACATCCAAGCCAGCACCGTATGGTACGGGTCAGGTCATCCCTATAGTGTGTACATCCCCTATGTGAACTTCTGATGCAATTCAAATCTAAACAAATCTAAAATTAGCCTGGGGACAAAACAAGCTACAATCCAAACAGACAAAGACAAACCCTACCCCCTCCCCCAGGGCAATTGTGTAGTGAGAGGATTTTCGGATGAAGAGGAGATGAGAGGGGTAGTCACGGAGACGAGAGGGGTAGTCACGGAGACGAGAGGGGTAGTTACGGAGATGGGAGGGGTAATTACCATCAACGGCGTGTAGGTCCCGGTGTTCCTGGAAACAGCTGTAGTATTTGTACTTTTTGCCGCAGATGTCACAGGAGTAGCGGAAGCTATCTGCAGTCGGACACACAGAGACCGTACTGAGAGACTCTATCTGTGGTACACATGGGCAACCAATAGCATCAAATCTTACTTACAGTAAGATTACAGCATCTCTCCCTTCTTGTTTCAGATAACTTCATTATTCAGATAACTCCATCTGTGTGTGTGTGCACGTACGTGTGTAGCTGGGTTCGTGTCTAAACATCCTTGTACTCACTGTTGGGAGGTGGGGGTGCCCCCTCCACTGGCATGCCGTCCGATTCTGCAGAGAAAGAAAGAAAGAAAGAAAGAAAGAAAGAAAGAAAGAAAGAAAAAAAGAGAGAGAGAAAGAAAGAGATACATTCATAAGAGATCTTCCATTGGAACGGTGCCAACACTTATAACAACAGCTTGACTCAGTCTGAGCCACACATACAAAACATTTGGCATCCTTCACATTAAAATAATGGATGTCAGGAAGAGGGAAAAAAAGAGACTACTTAAAAAGTATTAGTGGAAGAATGCGGCTGACAAGTTAATGCTAAGAAATGAGCGCAAAAATATAACGTAGTGCTACAAATCAAATTTATATCTTTCTGAAATTGGATTCATGTGACTCATGGATAAGGGCTTGTATTTTCATGCCCATATATTCACCAGAAGGAGATCATTAAACATGAGGTGACGTTAAATCGTTAAAATGAGGCTACTTGAGTTGATTATGTTAATCATATCAAACAATATGCATGTTGATACACAAAAGAACCAGTGTTTGGGAGTAGCCCTTACCTCTGTGCGCGCGGACGTGCGTCTGGAAGCAGTTGTAGTACTTGTATTTCTTCCCACATATCCCACAAACGTAGGATCCTGTGTGAGACAGAGCGAGGCTCAAAGTTCAAAAGCTTAATTGAAGTTGGGGGCTTTACACACTACATGGCCGAGCCAAACCAAACCATACAGTACTGTGCTGGCTCGAATATTTTTCTTGCACATTGTCTTTTCCTGTTTCTACTGTATCTATGGTGGATGTGTAACAGTGGAGGTAGAAATCGAAGGACAGGCTCATTGTAGTGCATGGAATGGAATGACAAATTGTATCATTGGTGTTTAATACCATTCCTCATTGCATTCCATGCCTTTTCTAATAATTTTGATGCCCTGAAATAGGGAGACTATGTAACTGTGTGATTTCAAATCAAAACTGTTGGAGTAGAGAGCTAAAAGAAGACAATGCTTCCTCTTTCCAACACACTGTATTTCACCAAATGAACCCTGCAAGTCAGTGATTTGACCAAGTCTGTCCTAGTTGACAGAGTGTGTTGAGGTTAGGTGCTGGTGGTGGTGGGCGGGCGGGCGGGCGGGGCATACCCTGGGTCCGGCTGTCTCCAAGTGTAACACAGATCTCTGCAGGTTGGCTCTTCCCATTGCTAGCCCCTGCAGTGCCTGTCCCAGTACCAGGCTCCTTCTTCACTGTGACCTGGGCTGGGGTCTTGGTGGTGTTGGAAGCTGTGGTTGGAGTAGGGGAGGGGCCATCCGGAACCCCACCCTCTGTGTCCATCTGTTCCTGCCCAGGATTGGGCACTTCCTGAGCAGCACTCATGACTACGCCTACTTTGGGCCAGCACTCCTAAAGCTGAGAGGGGGGGGGGAGGGGAGAGAGAGATTCATACAACTCTTGAATAACTGAATCCTTGCTTTGAATAGGTGCAGATGATAGACACACGGAGGGCTTTACCTTTCTCATACCCCATAGTAATGAGAACATCAATGGTTAGCCCTGAGAAGCCTATTACTGTACCATATCTCTATTCAGCTCTATGGCAAAGCACTTGACACTCAGTAACACCCACACACTTGGATGGATGCTGCTATGTCTGACTGAGCCACTTCAGAATTCAGAGAGAGGAGAGGGGAGAGAGCTTGGCATACCAATGAGAAAGTACAATTTAACGGCAATGTTAGGTAACCGTATGAATAAGGAACAATTTCAATATGGAAAACAGAAATATATAACAGGAACAGAAATATATTCAAATATTTAAATCCGGAAACCAGACACATAGGCTAGTTCCTCCTTCTCTGAATAGTGAAAAATTAAAATAGGTTTGCTATTTGATATAGACAGATACTGTATATGATTTGTTATGACCAAAGCCGTGGAAAACCAATCGCAACTAGAAAAGAAACTGGGGGAAAAAAGCAGTCACGACAGCGCTTAAAAAAAAAAAATGAGTTAAATAAATGGGAGAGGCTAGATACCCATTATTATCTATAATTAGCCCTCTGGCAAACAGAGCTTCATTGTTTATGGATGACCTTTGATGACAATAAACTCACAGCACCCAGGTGCTCCAATTTCAAGAAAAACATCCACATTTTCCAGCCTCAAACTGTAAAAGTAGCATAGGACTATTGTATAATGAGGAAGCTCAAATGATTGTCGAGCGGCTGCATTTAAAATTCAACCGACAGAGTTCTAACTGGAAGACTGATTTTGTGGAAAAGGGAGGAAAAAACACCACTAATAATAGAGCACAAAAAAGCAACAATCAGCCTTTTCATGAGAGCAACACCTTTTCTGGGAAATGACGACTGACAGTAGAATTAATGACTACAACAGACCACTGTTAGTGAGGAAACTGGTCACCTTTGTTACAGCCTGGCTTATTCTAATGTTGGTGAACAGCATTGGTCCTCTTTGCATTTCAGTGATCATGCTCCCCACCCCCACCCCTGGCCCCTGTAGCCAACAAAGCTTAGCCTAAAAATGTTGGTCATTCTAATAATGCTCCTCAACAGAGGCAAATTCTCCACATCTGGGCAGTTTGTGTTGAATTTTATGACAGGATTTTGTTTTACAGATGGCAATTTTTGGTTGGAGTTCGTGACAGGAGCGTTTAGCAAAAAACACAGTAGCTTGAGTGAAAAACAAGCCAGAGCAAAATTGGAATTCCTTCCCAGAGTTCGACATGATTGGATTTCATCCCATAATGACGGACAGTGATTAAATCCTTCAGTGAATTCCTTTAGTGCACGTAGGCATTAATTTTGTGCTGGTTGCTATGCAGCTAGCCTAGCTACCGATAGCCTGGTTATTTGAGCCTGGCTTACCTGGAAGCATCAAAACAATTACTCAAATGAAAAATCAAGTTGATGAAATGTCAGTGAAAGCAATAAACCACGGAAAGGGTGAACCCAGGGTTTAAGCTAGGCCATCGAAAACATCCTCTTTAAGAGGTAGGCTACATTTACAAAACCATGAGCCATTTCCTGGAATGTCTCTGTCCACTACACAATCGATAGGCAACAGATGTTTTCAACAGCACTTGAGTGAGTAGGAAGAATATAGGTATCATCATATCACTCTCAGATCTTTCCATCCTCTCACAGTTCAAAGAATTCCACCATATGGGCTGGTGACTGAGACTGCACTTCTGACATGTTTTTTTCATATCCAGTAGAAATCGAGGATTTGAACCTCTATTCACATTATGCAACTTGAAAGTCTTGGATCTGTCATAGTATATGGCTAGGCAATTCAGGAGAACAGATATATAAACAAACCAGGTGAATGACATGCTCAAATAATAGCCTGATGCTGTAAAACTGAAACACATTTCAGGATGTCACAGTGTGTCAGTAAAAGCAAAACACTGGGAAACCTGGAACGCAGCATTACGGCTATTGATAAGAGAACAATTACATTGTGGGAAAGCAGCATCGATCCTCGCCCCATCAGCTCCAAATGGCTGAAAATCAATTGATGGTCAAAAGGTTTTGTATCGAGCATACTGCTCATGCATGCATCACACAGCCAATTTAAAAAGGATTTGCTCAAATGGCGAAGAAAGGTAAATTCAACATAAAATAAAGATAAAGGTAGCAAGCTAGCACAGAATTCTCAGGAATCAACCGGATTATGAATGGCGTCACTTCTCTAAGCAAAATGCTGAACAAATGTCTCACTTTTCATCTCTTGATAGCTAGGCCAAATTATTTGATGGGTCTCTGAATTGTGATTAATCATGTTACCACCCACATTACATTTCTCATGTAATATTTTCGGAGCAGTTGGGAGTGCATATCATGCATGAAGAGACAAATTTGCTTGCTGTATTATTCTTTCCAATCAAATTCAACATGCAAAACCAAACCATCAGGCTTTTCATTGATCTGAGGCCTTAATTGCTTAAATGTGGGCATTGGAATTGTAAAGGACATTCACAAGGCAAGTTCTAATTCAGACAACACATTTTACATGGATGCTTTTCATCCCATCACAGACGCTGACAAATCAATAAAACAGCCCATCAAGAAGCCAAATCAATACTCGTGATGTCACATCAACCATTAAATAAGGACATTTATTCAATCAAATTTCATTTTCACATGAAAATGTCTGGGATTTAGCTCTGGCCTGCATCATTCTGCAAGCTGTGTGCATCTTTACATAAAGTGTATGTAGAACTGAATGTCAGTTATGCAAAACTACCAATAGACTGTTTGCCCCAAGATTGGAGGCTGCTGTCTTGTTAAATGTCATTGCATGGGGTATTCAACAAAATGTGCTACAGCCTAAGATAATGTTTGTCAATGCTAGAGATGTCTGGGGAAAAGGAACTTGATATCATTTCAAAACAGCACAGAGATTAGTCAAGATACTAAAAATACTAGACAAATATGGACGGTATGTAATGGGGTAACGGCAGAAGTAATCGTTCAGTATGCTAGGCATCGGATTTCATTCTTGAGCAAGAGTTTTGCAAAGGAAAGGAAAATCTGTTATATTTGTATAATAATAATTTTGCGGAATTATTGTCATATTGTGCAAACAATATCCAATTTCAAGGATCTGCAACATGAAGAATAAAACAGAAATATGAGAATAGAACACAGAGTATGATGGGAGAATTGAATGTGAAGATAAACATAACATCAATAAATAGATTTCCTACATTTCTACCATGCAGAGCATTAGTGGCGGGCAGAATATTGTCACCCACTGAAAGAGGTGACCAAAACCTATTTCAGCCTGAAACGCTTTCCCACTCTCCTTAATCTATACCACATTTTCCCCCACATCATCCTCTATGCAATAAATGTTCCCCAAGATGGCTTCCAACCAGTGATTTAAAAAAAAGCAATAATGCAGAGAAACAGAATAATCTATTTTTTTTCCTTTTTTCAATTTCCTTCTATTAGCTGGAATGGTCTGGAAACAGAAACAGCAGCACCTCGTAAAATTCCTTCCGCATGCTCTCCGAAACCCCCGTAAAATCTTTTCAATTTATATGTTAATGTTGTGAATTAAAATTTAATAACTTCAGATATTGAAAAGCAGCCTTGAATTATACCAAAATAAATCCTGAAGAGCAGCCCTTAAAATTAGAAATTCAGGGTTGCATCCGGTCTGTCGCTAAGCTCTTGTACGCTGGCAGATTAAATTTTTGATGAAAATCAAAATTGCAGTGCAGACTGCGGCAAGCATGGAAAACCTGCCCTATTATGATTTATGGATTCATTAGACCAAGAGGAGACTTTCACCCCCCCCGCTCGCTCCCTCCCTCCCTCCCTCCCTCCCTCTCCTCTCCCTCTCTTTCCCCTCGCTCTCAGAAATGAAATGAGATTCTCTGAGCAAAAAAAAAATTATTTTTAGAAAGGCAACCTGAGCTGCAAAACCTTTAGAAAATGGACAAAAAAACTCTCTGACTAGCTCTATGTGAATAACTACACTGGAAAAAAAGCCTAATTTCTTTGCTGCATCGATTGGGTGTCCTTGTGCATTATTCATGAGGCCAATAAGGTTCATTTTAAGCAGAGAGAGAGAGAACAAGCGAGGGAAGGATGGAAGGAAATATGCAATGCACATATTCTCCCAATGCCAAAAACCCTTTTCATGTAGCAGTCCAAAAGCTGAAAAAACCCATTCTCCCGGGCCTAATTCGAGTGATGTCATTTTCAGAGATGTTCATTCTATTCAGGACACCAACACTTATATACGGTGGGTAATTGCTGATGTGTTTAGCCAATTTGGAAAAATGCCAATGGTTTACCTTGGCCAGCACAGAAAAGGAGAGCACAAAAAAAAGAGTAATTGCTAAGACCTTGATAGCTTTTAGCAAGTACTTACAGATGCGAGGCTAAGAACTGTATTCTTATTTTCAATACTAGGACAAAAAATAAGGTCAGACAAGTATCCTCTTTCACATACAACCTCACCATAAAACACCATCTATGTTGAAACACCCACTTTTTCTTTTAAATACAGGTAGGTTGACACAGCCTACATAATTGCACTGCAGCAGACAATAATCACCTGACAAGCAGAGTAAAATATGCTTGTCTAGAGTTTGTTTATGCCTGTAACAAAATAAACTGAAATTCAGAAGAATATAGCCGATTAGGATGAATTGGGGCTGAAGCCAGTTTTGGCTCACAAGCTGACCAGGACGCCATACCTGGGCCTACCTCTTGGTGATGAGTCTGAGGGTACAAACAGGTCTTCCTTTATCAGTCCTCTCACTGTCCCCTTCGTCTGGGGCCAAGCAGTCAGTCACCTGTGGAAAAGAAGTCTGGTTAGTTACAGTGATTTCACGTTAAGCCTGAAGTTCTCTAAATATCTAAATTCCTATTTCTCTAAAATAGCATATATAAAGCAGAGAAATCTTGTCCGTTTCCGTAGCATGACATTTTCTGTAAGGTGTACTCCCGCCAACGCCTAACTCCTGGATTCATTGAAACACACGGCACACGCACATCAGGTCATAGGTCTCCAACACTCCATTAAATCAACAATCAAAGTGGAATTTGTGTGTCTGCTAAAGGTGCTTTTCACTTCAACACTCAAATAAACAAACAAATCCAAAACGTGTTTCATTCCTCATGGCTTGTCATTCAATACAAACATTGCTATCATTCATACATGTATCCTCCTTCCATTATAAACATGGAATTGCTTCCTCATGCAATTTATATCCCCAGTGTTTCTGATTAGATGCAAATGGGGAAAGGTCAGAGTTCACATTCAGATTTAGCACGCATAGCACACATTTTCCACCAACTGCTCAAATTTATAGCAGTTCTAAAAGGTCAGCAAGCTTCAAAATTACTAAAGCAAAATGGCTGCCCCAGATTGACTTACAAAAACAACCCATGCAGCACGGGAAATTGTTTTGTGTCCACGGGATTAATGTAAACAGCAGAGAAATCGGTTATGATTGTTTTCCTGTTCCTAAAATGTGCTGACTGTCTCTTCCTCTGCATTTTTCCCCTTGTGTGTGCTGTTCTGTTCCCTTCTGTTTGGTCAGTGTTTAGTTTTTTTCTTTTCATTATGATTTCAAAAGTTTAGACATATCAAATCCAGTTCATACCTTGTTTCGGGCAGGCTCATTGTAATGCATGGAATGAAATGAGGAATGGTATCAAATGTGTGTTTGATACCATTCCCTATTCCATTTCAAGCATTACAATGAGCCCCGTCTTCCTCAGATGTCTCCCTCCACCAGTCTCCACTGCATCCAGCCTATGAATTCTCTCTCTAATACCTCCTTTCTCAAAACACAGAGAAACAATCAACCTTGGCCTTTTCAACACAATGCATTTCTAGTTGGTTTCAGAGGGAATTGTAATAGAGGAATGCAATGCAATGGACATTACTCAGATGTCCAGTGTCACCATCTCCCTCGCTACCTCTCCTTCTTCTTATTCGATGTAAGACTTGTTCATACCTTGTCTAATACTACACAGAGGCACACAGAGCCCTTTACTTGTTATGTTATTTATGTCTTAATACCTGCATTACTACATTTTGGTACTAAAAACAAATGTACATGAATCCCATAGAAGTCATAGCAGATGTTAAATGTATCTAAATAACCTTCCTGATTATGAAACACTAGACAACGAGTATTTCTTATGGCTCTCACACCAATGAACTTCAGACCACTCATGCATATGGTTGGTTTATGAGACAGCAGGCTGAATATGCAACTCTACTCAGGTTACTCAAGTCAGTTCTATCCTTTTGCAATATATATATATATATATATATATATATATATATATATATATATATATATATATATATATAAAGATTGTCAAAGTGACAAGACGTTCAGATTGAGTTAACACACCCTGCAGCTACCTATTTCTCATCATTAGAAGCAACATACACGCAATGCCTTATAAAAGTGACTTTTTAAGGCAAATGTATATCAATATGAATGTCTCTGTTCTAATCCTCTAGGCTGGAGCCAACAGCAATCTACCAAATATACTACAAGGAAAAATAGAGCATGCATTTTCAGTCAAATACACCTGTATTCAATAATGTCCTAAAAAATATCGAATTCCATATTCCACAATCATTCAAATGGTTACAATCAAATGTTGAAACAGGACAAATTGCAATTTCTCAAAATACCTGCCGAAAGGTGGCGCCAATGTCATAATGGAAATTAGAAACCTTAACCATTCCGAAAACAGAAGTAGGAAATATTCCAAATTTGAGGCATTTTCTAAAGCATGTCGATTTATAGGAAAGTTGACAGGCTGAATATGGACCATAACAACATGAACAAACACTGCAACACCACAGACGTGTCAGCAGAATGTGATAGACAATTGCAGAAAAATTCCTAAAACATGGCTGCAATAGCATTTTGTGTTTGGATAGAATGTTCCTCCACGTCCTTCGGTCACTACCGCAATTTCCCACGCGCTTACGAGCAACAAAATACATTTGTCATCAAATATAATTACATTGATTAATTAGCTGTATACACAAGTGTTGATAATCAATTCGTTGCAGCACTTGAAAACTTCACTTTGAAATCGCTTTCAAAAATCAACAGATTATTTGCGATACAGCCATCACCCTTGTTAAAGTGGCACGCTCTCCAACCATGCACATTAGCGCAGACAGCTCAACCTTGTTAATTATTGAGGAGCAAGAAAACTACAACTGCGGCCTGTACAAATTTTAAAATTTCAGAATTCTAAATCAGAAAAAAATACGAAAGGAAGCTAGAATTGACGTTACCTCCCAAAAAGATGCAGCTCTCAGAGAGTGGGGTTGCCCGAGCTCGAAAATCCTCTTCCTCGTCCAAAGGTGACCGCACAACTATGTGGTTTAAAAATGAAATTAGTTATCAAAAATCTAAAATGGTCAAAATTACTACAGCTTTATTTCCGTGCCTGCAACCTTGACATCTTCCGACATGAGTCCGGGCGTATGCGGATTTGTTTTGAGGAGGTTTTTTCGGTCCGCGGTGCCTCGGTTTCTGCTCTATTCAGGGTATGATTTCTGCTTTGCGGTTCCTCCAATGGAAATTTTCGTCCGCCATCATAGAAGGACAGATTCCGAAATTGCAGCGCCTGTTGGCTATTACATCAAAAATATTCTGGGACCAGGGGAGAAACGGCAGAACGACCGTAAAGTTGCGCAGGGAAATGTGGAGAGTGAGACTGGAAAACACTAAATAGAAGTCCCTTATCTAATCGCGGAAGTTTAGTTGGAGAGTTGATGAAAGTATTTGAAACACTGCATGTTATCACTAACAATGATGTTGAACATTCAAAACATGTTGTTATTCCTATATTATTATCCACCCATGATGACTGATTGTTGTCGTGACATGACATATTGTAGGGGTTGAACGAAGATTAATGTTTGAATGCTAATAGAAGAAATAAACAAATGTAATTCCAATTTTTCATTACGGGGTTATATTCTCTATGCTTCATGCAATTATTGCATACTGTATATATCACACCATATTATAATGCTCTACGCCTTACTGCGTGTAGACTGATACATTATATTTATTATTTTGTGTTGTTATGGTGTAGTTATTGACTAATACGTTTATTGTGCTGTTCAGCATGCACTTATTGACTAGCCAACATATAAACGTCCAAATGAAAAAAAAGTGTGTAATGAAATTATATGAGAAATGTTTACTTTATGTATTGTATGTATTTATGGTTATTATGCATGCATGTATGTTACAGAGCATATCTGTCTTATGCCTTATTATTCAAGGGTAATCCTTTGGTTGGCCAACACATTTGGTTGGCCAGGATTTCAAAATTCAGGGAAGATTTTGTAATTAGAGTTTTTAAATCTGAAATAACTCTGTAATAACACATGTTCGGGGATGTTGGTCTGAAACTTGTCAACTCTGATTGGTTGATTTGTTTTCCATGGAGTTATTGCTGCATCTGGCAAACATGCATTTCCTTGAACAATATTTGACACATTTTACAAATGTTGGGGAGGATATCATGTGAACATTGTAATACCTCAAAGCACATTACATACCCTCACACTGACAATGAACTGATATGATTATTATGGGCATGCCTTTGTCGCAAATCAAATACACCAAATCAAAGTGTATTTGTCATACACACAATATACAGGATGTAATCAGTGCAATTAAATGCTTACTTGCGAGCTACGTCTCAACAGTGCAGTGCAATAACAAGGAGAAAAAAAACATACAATAACAATTACTGTACACAATAGGCAATAAGTGAAAAGGTGCAATAAAAGTACTAGTCAATAACAACACAATAACAATCCAATTCAATAATAAGTAGAAAGCATCAGTGTACAAGCAATAAGGTGTAGAGCATCTAAATATGGTGCGATACTTATGCAATATGTACTATGAAATGTGCCATGTCAGTAATATGGTGTTTGATTACTAGTATATAAGTGCAATGGTGTACAATTAGCCAGTAATTAATAGTATGAATAAAGCAATGACGGAAGTGTGTGTGTGTGTGTGTGTGTGTGTGTGTGTGTGTGTGTGTGTGTGTGTGTGCGCGCGCGCGTGTGCACATGCATATGTGTGTGTGCGTGTGTATGTGTATGATGTGTAGAGAGTCAGTGCAAATTGTCTCTTAAGGTGCAGGTGAGCAGCAGGTGGGCAGCTAGGGTGTCCAGTAGCCTTCTGGCCTGGAGGTAGAAGCTGCCTCGGAACAGCTTATGTACCTCCATAGGTAGACGCTGTGGCTCCAATACAGTCTGCCAAAGACATGACAAATTCCTCTCTCTTCTGTTCAATCAGATGTCAGAGAATAAAAGGCTTGATTCTGGTGTATTATCAGGAATCAACAGGGCTTCTAGTTCCAGGTAAAACAGTCTCTCTAAAGGTCAATGTTGTATGTAGCCCCCATAATTGACCGCCCATTGATGTCATTGGGGTTATAGTGTTGTGCTGAGCAATGGAGGGTCACAGGTCAATGGATATGGGTCCTTGGGGGACATAACTAAACTTCAGCCAGGAGAGACTTATTGAATTTGGACAGTTTTATTCAAATACAGTGCCCTGCGTAAGTAATAGGACAGTGTAGCATTGTTTCTTCTTTTGGCTCTCCACTCCAAAAGATTGGATTTTAAATCAAACAAAGCCTACAAGGTTAAAATAGAGATCCTCAGCTTTTATTTGATGGTATTTACATATTGGTTTCACCGTTCAGAAATTACTAAAACACTTTTTATCCCCTTTTTCATGGTACCCAAAAGTAAAGCAATCCTTTGCATGAAATAACTGCCTGAAGTCTGCGACCCATTGCACCGGGTATCTCCTCTAGTGATGCTCTGCCAGGCCTGCTGTACACTGCAGCCATCTTCAGTTGTTGTTTGTTTTGAGGTATTTTTGCCTCAAATCTTATCATCGGGAAATCTGAAGATTACCAGTCAAGAACTTTCCACTTTTTGGCCCTGAAAAACTCCCTAGTTGCTATGGCAGTATGTTTTGCGTCATTGTCTTACTGTATAATGAAGTGCTATCCAATGAATTTGAAGGCATTTGCTTGCACTCGAGCAGACAAGATGTTTCCGTATACTTCAGAATACTTTCTGCTGCTGCCGTCAGCAGTTACAATCATCAATTAAGACAAGTTGTACGTGCCCAAACCTAACACCCCTGCACCATGTTTCACAGATGAGGTGGTATACTGTAAATCTCGGGCAGATCTTTTTTTTCTCCAAACCTTTCTCTCTTTTTAGGTACTTTTTAGCAAACTGTAACCTGACCATCCTTTTTGACAATAACTAGTGGTTTGCACCTTGCAGTGAAGCATCTGTAGTTCTGCTGGTGACGTATTCTGCGGATGGCAGTCTCTGACACATTAACACCAACCTCCTGGAGAGGGTTCCTGATCTGTGGGACAGTTGTTTTGGGGTTTTTCTTAATAATGGTGACCATTCTTTGGTCCTCATGGAAGTCTTCCTTGGCGTACCAGCCCATTTGTGATTGCTGAGCTCGCCAGTACATTTTTTAAAATTATTTTTAATGATGTTCAAAACTGTTGATTTTTGCAAGCCTAAGGTTTTGGCTTTCTGATAGTTTGTTTCTGATAGTTTCAGATTTTTCAGCCCAATAATGGCTTCCTTGACTTTTATTGACATTTCTTTGGTCCCCATGTTGACAGACACCAATATCAAACTCCAAAGGCAAATGCAAAGCCTAGAATCAATTCTAGACATTGACAGCTCTCTTATGCCTGCACAAATGATGTGACGGAACACACGTGAGTAACAATTGAGAACAACAACTAACAATTGAGAAAGGGCCGACTGTATTCCTCACATCCTCTCTCCACGCTTCCTTCTCAAAAGGCGTTGGAGGAGAATAGCCAAGGTCCCTGCTCTGGGATATTGCATTTTGAGAAGGAAGTGAGGAGAGAGGAAGAGAAGGGACAGAGGAGAGACAGGATGAATGACACATTCCTATTGTTGCATTGTGTGTGTGTGTGTGTGTGTGTGTGTGTGTGTGTGTGTGTGTGTGTGTGTGTGTGTGTGTGTGTGTGTGTGTGTGTGTTGTCCAGTGAATTCTGACCAGGTGTAAAATACGCTTTAAACTAAATAAACTTGAAACTTAAACCTTGAACTGGCAGTGAGGAGTAGGAGGAGGTGCCAAAAGATCAGTCAATGACCAATGAAACAGCAAGAGAGAGAACAGGCTGATGAGCTCCTATTTCCTAACTAAACCTACAGGGGGCGGCAGAGTGACGTCTTAGCATTAGAAATAAATGTAATTTTGTTTGAAATGATATCCTTATATCATCTTTTGTCCATGTACATGTCGTACAATGTACATGTAATGTGTACCAATATGTATATTTTCTAAAATAAGCTACCAATAGTATTCATGATAATTCTGCCTATTGTTAGTGCTAGCTTGTTGAATACCATCAGAGGAATGTGAGAGATGCAGTCCTAACGTTCGATTCTACAGCACCACTGAGAGGATCATAGCCACTCGCACACTAATCACTTATGACATATGTGCAATACTTTCCACATAATTGTAGCTGCCAGTGAAAATGCCTTTTGGACTAAGTCAAATGTTATTTATTTTGTTTACCTCATGGCAGTAGCCTAGAACCAAAGTTAATTTCACTGAAGAAATATAAGCAACATGTTGTGAGGTTCCAGGCTACAGTATATTATTGCAGTGGTCTTTATGGCATTTGGCTTGAGTAGCCATTAGAATTATCAAAGGATAGTTATTACAATCCATAGAATTATAATGATTAGAACTGACATGCCCATTCAAATCAACATTCTCATTTTCATTCTATGAAATCATCAACAGAGCCATTGAAATAGCAGGATCTGCATATTCTATCTATGGTTCGACATGACTTTCTCTTTTCAATTATTAATTTCATTACAGCTGCCAGTTGTCTCATAACATCATAAACATTTCGCAAATAATTTGTTTCGGTAAAGTTATACTGCATAAATGGTGATATACTGTAACCTCTGGTCCCTTACATGTTGCGCTTTAACATAATCCTTTTGTCTCTTTTTATATTGTAGAACATTTACTTATGCATACCTTAAAAGACATTTGGAAGGGTTTAAGACCTTAACAATTGTCATTTGTTTAACCTGTCATCAGCTTAACCATGACAGTCAATACTTTCCTGTGCTTTATTGAGTTTACCTGGTGCAATGCAACCAATGGTATAGTCTCAAAAGTGTAAATCCTGCCCATCTGGCACTCCGGGTAGGTTCAAATAAACATTCAAAGTATACTGTATCTATACTATATACTATTTGACCCATGTCGGTGACCATTAATAATGATTGTTCACATAATCAATCATCTAAAAAATGTCATGCTCTTTTGTTAAGAGTAAATCTATTTGTCTATCAATAGCCATTGCTGTGTCACATTTCCCCATAGCTGTGATAGATTCCCAAGCCTGATGCTCTGAACTGCCTTTCAAAATCACAGCAGAGTGCAGACACTAAAATCGTAATTACCATCCTAATAAATCAGCACAATTCATCAATCATAATTTATCATGAACTGTAATATTGAAAAGGTATTATCGAAAACCAATAAACAAACAACAACAATTGCCTGACATTGAAACATCACATCTAATATTGGTGTAAATGTTGAGGAAATTGTTTGCAGGTCTCAAGGCTGGCAACAATTTTTTTTGAGGGGTAATTTGTGGTGAGCCACAAATACATTGCACTCACTCAAAGCCGTATGCACTGCAGTAACATATATATCCAGCAGAGGGAAGCAAGACACCACCAAAAATTCTTCTTTTGCGCTCAGTTCCTCAGTTGAAAGTCTCTGTTGAAAGCTCTGCAGTGGTAGCAGACCTAGCGAAGGCGACGTGAACCAACTCACACACACCTGCAGATGGAGTGTGGGATCATTTTGGTTTCATCTCTTTGTTGTTGTCTCACACACACTCACACAAACCTGTCTTTAGGCACGGGGGCTCATTAGCGAGCTCATGTGTTATGGTGCAATGCATCTGACTGTTGTCATTTCTATATGTCAATGTTATTGCATCTGTCCGTACTCAAATAAACAAATAAAGATGTTCACTATTCCTGTGACTCTTGTCTCATCACAGGGGTCAATGCCAATAGTGGGCAGCATCCAAACACACACACACGCACACACGCACGCGCACGCACACACACACGCACACACACGCATGCACACACACGCACGCACATGCATGCACGCACGCAAGCACACACACACACACACACACACACACACACACACACACTGTCACTAATAAAACAGACAGCTTTGCTGTATTTCTGTCATCCACCTTCTCCGCCCCTGGAGTTTCACTCCTAAATGATGGGAAGCCATGAGCTCAACCTCGCTACCTCTGTTGTTTTGAAACATGAGTACCCCTACTCCCTTACTGCCAAGGCCTTGAGTGGGAGGTAGAGGAGGGGGTATTAGATGGTAAATGACCTCATCCTCGTCCTTCCAGCTCAGCAGCTCAAAATCTTAATCGTTGTTTTTGGAAGCTGCCCTCTTTCTGGCGTCACAGATGGTAATGAGACTGGACACCAGAAAGGAGTGTGTGTCTGTGTGTGTGTCTGTGTGTGTGTGTGTGTGGGGGGTGAACTGTGTACTGTAAATTGTACTACTGGTACTACTGGTCCAGTATGCTTTTATGTTATATGTGTGATAACTCATGAAAAAAGCCTATCAGAAGAGATTATAATCATTCCCTTTTTAGTAAGTATAAGAAAAGGAGCATACTGCACCCCTACAGATGATTCAAACACCGAAGATGACTCATACTTCTATACCAGCCTTTAAGGTTGCTCTGCCCTCTTTTCAGCCTACTTGCTGTACCACTTACCAGGGACACGTTCCTCCAGGCAGCTCTGGCTGCCATGCCAACAGGTAAGGGGCTGACAACAAGGGTGCTATTTTCTCACTCTACCTGACCTACATTAACCAGCAAGCTGCCAGACCTCCACAACAATGCTCTAGAGCCCCGTGAATCAACGGACACGCTCCTGCTCGCTGCTCACCGCTCGCCGACCGACCCTGATTCTGACAATGTAGGCTAACTGAACACTGAGGCCAATAAGACGCATGGCCAAATCTAGATCCACAAACTTATAACACATCACCTCAATCTTAACTGTACCACTGACTTGAATAGAAGTAGAAGTACACTATTTGTTGTGGCCTAGAATATGAGCTAATAGGCACCACATTACTATTGTGTAGCTGTAATGTCTAGCTAGCTTCACAGCCAAGATCTTATTCATACAAGAATCATGCAAGAGCACCACCACCATGTGTGATACCTTATCACCTGTGGAGCAGGGGAGGCTGGTGGAGGTAGAAATCGGAGGACGTGTATGATACCATTCCTCATTTTATTCCATGTATTACAATGAGCCCATCCTTCGATTTCTACCTCCACCAGCCACCACTGCTGTGTAGGTACTTCTTGTAGTTCCATCTCCCAGCAACAAGAGGACAACGTAGCGCTCTCTCAAACCATGTGTTGATACATAAGTAGCAGAACCATAATACTCACAATACTTTAATCAGAATTCATAAACATACTCTTTTAGGGATTCTCATTGGTGAAAATCGGTGGCTTACTTGTCTGGAGTGTGGAGGCGCATGCAGTGCCACCTTGAGGATAAGATTTGAATTACATGTAAATAAGGTGGCAGGTCAGGTAGTGAAGGATCTCCGATCCTATAACTATAACGTCATTATAGAAACCAACCAAGATCCATACATTGTTTACATATCAGATAGTGCGTCTCCCTGAGTTGGCCATCGAAGTTGAGCCCCATTTGTCATGCAAAAAGTTATTATTTTCAAAAGTAGATGCATCACTAATATCCAATATTTCACTGTCCTTGCGCCCCGCTGGTGGAATGAGCTTCCCACTACTGTCAGGACTGCAGTCACTTCCAATCTTCTGCCGTAGATTGAAAACCCATCTCTTCAGGCTACATCTTAACAGTCCCTCCTAAAGACCGCTTCACCCTCACTACCCCCCCCGTACAAGTTCTCTCCTGCTAATGAAAAAAAAAAAAAAAAAAAAAAATATATATATATATATAGCCTACTGGCATTACGACTGCCTATGGCCCCTGGTGTGAGCATTGATTACTTTGTCTTATGATGACTGTTGGATAGATGATTCACTTACTTAAACAAATGTATTGTTGTAAGTCGCTTTGGATAAAGGCCTCTGCTAAATGCCATAAATGTAAATGTAAAATATCCAATAATACAAAAACAAAAGAGACTGGGAGCTCACATGACAGGTTAAGGAGAGACATGGGCTGAGAATGACAGAATGTGCATGAAGGGTGATAGGAGGATAGCGATCTTGTCTTTTTATTGTTGTGGAGGGAAGCCCCCATGTCTGAAAAACAACATTCCTCTGCCCAAGAGGCCTTTTCCTCTCACATGGCTCTAATGCTGGCCTTTAAGAGCATTTATCACAGGGGAGAGAGAGAGAGAGAGAGAGAGAGAGAGAGAAGTTTGCTATTCTTTCATTCAATGTCAGTGGGGGGAAAGGGAAAAGGAGAACAATTGTTGGCATGTCTATCAAGGACAGAATAAGCAACAACCATGCCTTTACACCCAAACGGTCTTCTCTTAAGGCTGACTATGCTCTGTCAAGAAGAAAGTGACAAATATTGGCAGGATTTTTAGAGAATAATCTGACACCTAAAATATGAGTGGATTCCCCTCTAATAACGGAACAATATGATAATTATCTCATACTTTCATGTTGATATGACATAGGGCTAACCCTAACCCTGACCCTAGCTTTAGATCAATATAATAGTGCTACAATTTGACATGGTCAACTTTAGCATAGCTTAGCTTTTTTTTTCTGGTAGCTTTGAGAACAAAGACACAGCATACTTATCATGTGTCACATCATCAACAACTAGAATTGGGCATCTCTGGCTCTGCACTCTCCTGGTTTGCACCCTACCTGGCTGATCGCTCTTATCAGGTGACGTGGAGAGGATTGCTGTCCTCTCCACGAACCCTCACCACTGGGGTCTCCTTACTGTTCTCCCTCTATACCAAATCTCTTGGCTCAGTAATTTCCTCACATGGTTTCTCCTACCACTGCTACGTAGATGACACTCAACTCTTTCTCTCTTTACACCCTTCTGACTCACAGGTGGCAACATGTGTCTCTGTGTGTCTTGCAGACATTTCTACTTGGATGTCAGCCCACCACCTCAAGCTCAACTTTAACAAGACTGAGCTGCTCTTCCACCCAGATAAAGTCTGCCCTCTCCAAGACTTCGCTATCACAGTAGAGAACTCTATT
Organism: Argentina silus; assembly: GCF_951799395.1. Classification (NCBI taxonomy): domain Eukaryota; kingdom Metazoa; phylum Chordata; class Actinopteri; order Argentiniformes; family Argentinidae; genus Argentina; species Argentina silus. The sequence goes on from NC_139659.1 coordinate 5,414,565, forward strand.
GTGACCTCCTCCCATACAGCCAAGAACCTTGGGGTGATCCTTGACAACCACTCATCCTGTGTGGCGAACATCACAGTGACAGCACGCTCCTGTAGTTTCTTCCTCTACAACATCAGAAGGACGTCTGGTGTTCAATCTCCCCAAATTCTCCCATGTCACTCCCCTTCTCCGCACCCTTCACTGGCTCCCGGTAGCAGCTCGCATCAGATTCAAGACCCTGGTGCTCGCCTACCGGGCAGCAAAGGGAACAGCCCCTCCCTACTTGCAAGCGATGGTCAGCCCCCAAACCCCTGCCCGATCACTCTGCTCTTCCACCTCGGCTGGCCCCCTGGCACCGCCGCCTCGACGTGGATTCAGCAGCCGCACTACTCGGTTACGGCTTTTCACTGTCCTGGCGTCCCGCTGGTGGAACAAGCTTCCCACTGCTGTCATGACTGCAGAGTCACTAACAATCTTCCGCCATAGATTGAAGACCCATCTCTTCAGGCTACATCCCTCTTAGGTCCCTCCTAAAGACCTCTTCATTCCCACTACCCCCCTGTACGAGTTTCTCTCCTGTTAAAAACATTATAAAAAATATATATACATTTTTTTTCCTTTTTCTAGCATTGTGACTGCCAATAGCCCCTGGTCCGAGCATTGATTGCTTTTTCTTATGATGACTGATGGATAGATGATTCACTTACTTAAACACATGTATTTGTTGTAAGTCACTTTGGATAAAGGCATCTGCTAAATGCCATAAATGTAAATGTAGACAATTTAGTAATTCCTACATGACCAAATGACAGGTGACATAGAGTGCCCACTTTACAACTAGAGAGAGAGAGAGAGAGAGAGAGAGAGAGAGAGAGAGAGAGAGAGAAAGAGAGAGAGTCTTCTGGGCACGGCTCATCTCCTCCTCCCTGACCCAGTGCCATGCTGAGCCTGAACAATGATCTGTCTCCAGCTCCAACTCCCCGTTAGCCCCACGCAGCGCCAGGGACAGGGCTCCTGCAGAGCCTTCCCCCAGAGATAACACAATATTGGGTTACAGCGGTCAGCGCTGACCCCCCCTCCAACACACACACACACACACACACACACACACACACACACACACACACACACACACACACACACACACACACACATACACACACACACACACACACACACACATACACACACACACACACACACACACACACACACACACACACACATACACACATTCATGCAAATGGTGGGAGGGGGGGGCTAATCCTGCTCTGTCTTCTGTCCCCAGTGTTTATGGTTGCAGAAGATGTGACTGTGACCTGTCCTTTGGATGAATCCCTCAACCACAACACAAACAGAGGGGCCCATCCACAAACACTGTCCACTCAGGCCCAGACAGAAACAAACACAAACACAGAGGAATAAAAATGCAAACACACACACACACACACACACACACTAACACTACCACTAATTGGCCGCTGAAAGAAAACATAGACAGAAATGTAGAAAGAAGAAATCCCGGGTTTGCGTATTGACTTTCTCTTTCCTGTAGTGTACAGACACGGCCGGATGCACTCACCCAACCCTCGCAGCATATCTGCATGGGGAAGTGCTGGTTCACAAGATAAACTGTTTGTTCTTACATAATAACACTCTGTTCAGGATATTCACTCCAACAGACTGTAGTATAGCTCGTGAGAAATAAACAATTCTTATTGGTGAACATTGCTAACATAAGACGTAATAACACAAAGTTATACTATGACAACGTGTGCTCCAAGTTGACCCTTGGACACCATCCACATCCTAAGAAAAGTCTCAACATAAGCCCTCATCAATAGCTGAGGCCTTTTTCTGTTTGGAGTAAAAGCCAACCTCTTCTCACTGGGAGACAGGGCTATTCCTCACGTAGGTGGACTTGAGAACTGGTTACATAACCAGCAGTGTGTTTTTACAGTGCTCAAGTGCCAGTGTTGGGCAGCAGCTTCAGAGAACAGAGGGTCAGGGTTAGCAGAAGGGTCTTATTAAAACAAAAGCTGGCCCATCAGGTAATGCCAGAGTATATAAATAGGCTAGTGATTGGAACCAGATATTGTGTGTGCGTGCGTGCGTGCGTGCGTGCGTGCGTGCGTGCGTGCGTGCGTGCGTGCGTGCGTGCGTGTGTCTGTGTGTGTGTGTGTGTGTGTGGGTGTGTGTGTGGGTTTGCGTGTGTGTGTACATGTACGCGCACACACATTGAAAGCAGAAGTCTTCAAACCCACAGTCTTCAAAGTGTGATGTAGCACTCTATGTGTAAAAATCCAAATCACACATATACAAGCCGCAACATACTTGTATTGCTACATGCATTTTAGAAACAGAAACAAGCCAATCATGTTAAATTGATTGAATGGATTTCAAAATAAAGATGTGTAGACAACAACAACAACAACAACAACAACAACAACAACCAGACTGTCAAGATTTATCTCTCCAGTTTATCTTTCCAGTTTCATCCAATCAGTATGGACAGATATGAGGCACATGTTGTGCCTGCTGCCTGCTGTCTGTCTGTTTGTTAGATAGCGAGGCTGTAGCACACATGGTATGAAGTCGTCCTCAGAGTGATATAACAGAATACAGACACAGTTTAGCCTCTTTTCTTCCCAGTCAGCCACGCACGTGCACATACCTCTGTCCTAAAGTAAGAGATTCATCTGAGGCCACAGTGCACATTTTCCCTTCACCTGTTCTTGCCTGCACATGATGGAGGGCGTAGAACAGTGATGTGTACCTTTGTACTTCTCGCTCGCTACATTTGACCTGCTTTATTTTCCTTGGAACATGTTGTGTAGGAGAGAGAGAGACACCAGCAGCAGAAGCAAGAGAATGCCCTCACCGCTGCTGTCCATTGGCTAGGCTCTTCTGATAGTAATTACAGTGTAGGGCCTAGTGCAGCACGACACGGCTGCGTTATCCATGGGCACCATGTTATTTGCAAGAGAGAGACTGCATCTATCACATTTGATCTTTTTGACCTCACACTTCACAATGTATTACTTTCTTACACTGAGTTATCCAGGAAGCCTGCCAAAACAATCTCAAAGTGTTTTACTTCAAGGTAATACAATACCTCCTCAGAAGGACTCAAACTCGATATAGCGGGTCATTCGTGCTCGGATGAAAGAGAGAGGAGGATTAACGCGTCAGATGAACACTCCTCCATGTAAATCAACATCAACACACGGCCAAAAGGTTTAAACACTATAAATGCTACTGTCTTAAGCCACCTGTCACTAATTACAGGCCAGCGCCTTCAGAAACAACACAGTGCGTCTCAATGCCAACTGTAAAGACTTAGAAGTAAGGATTAATATAGTAGGTAATTTCAGCCTGCAGTAGTTGAGTGGGAGTCTGATACAGTAGGCAGTCGCCAATGTAAATCAACACTTAGCCAAAATTAAACGCTACTGTCTTACCCCACCTGTCAGTAATAACAGAGCAGGGACTTAGCACTGTTCCAATAACAGCTACTTTGAATGGCCTAAGCTAGGATAAAACAGAGTTGGACTGCTGAGTAGCAACCTGTTTATTCTAGTATAGTGCGGTTGTGACCCCAACCATCACCCAATCAAAGCCTCTTCTTCTGTCGCCCTCGTAATGACTAGTTAGGTCACAATAACCTAACACAAAGAAGGCTGTGATTGCATTACGTCATATCCCATCTTAGAACCAACGTGAAACATCTGATTAGCAAAGGGGAGAGAGGAGAGAGAGAGAGAGAGAGAGAGACAGAGAGAGAGAGAGAGAGAGAGAGAGAGAGAGAGAGAGAGAGAGAGAGAGAGAGAGAGAGAGAGAGACAGAGAGAGAGAGAGGAGAGAGAGGGAGAGAGAGAGAGAGAGAGGTAGAGAGAGAGAGAGAGAGAGAGAGAGAGAGAGAGAGAGAGAGGGAGAGAGAGAGAGAGAGAGAGAGAGAGGGAGAGAGAGAGAGAGAGAGAGAGGGGTCATCGTTGCAGTTATGACAAGGCAGAAACTAAAACAGAAGGGATCTGACATAGCTCCCTAACCAACCAGGGGTCACCCACCACCATGTTCACAACTCCATACCGATTGATTGTATATAGCGCCTTTCTAGACACCAAAGGCACTCACATGGTAAGGGGGGAGGAGGACTCAACTCATCACAACCAACGTATAGCACCTAATTAGGTGATGCCACGGCGGCCATTGTTATGATGGAAATCTACATTGGAAATACAGAATATGGAGGATGTATTTAAAGAAAGTCTAACCCACACGGTGATACAACGTCTCTTTGATTATGGTTCTAGTTCTGTCTGCAGTTAATTGTAGTTATTCACTGTCCACATTTAGATGTTGTTGCGCTGTGTCATATTTCACTACCGCTGAACTAAAGCCACAACGTCAAATCAACATTACAAGGCTGGAAGTTCAATGGGTTGTTGTGTATATGTCAGATTTACAACTCTAGTCACTCCCACGGCGGGCTTCTGAACTCCCAGACCTAGACAGTGTGAAGGAGAGCTGGCACAGACAGGGGGTGGTAGCCTAGCCTAGCCTAGCCTACGCTACTCCACCACGACCGCTAGCTGTGTCTACCCCGGGGCTGCTGAGGGTGTGTTTACCACCATGGGTTTGGTGTAAAAACACTCCAATAAAACTTTTGACACCATGAAGGCTTATTGCTGAATGTTAAGCTTTTGGAAACTGTGAATGAGTGGGACAGAGTCATTAGAATTTGGCTAGCCATTAAGTCATTGATGAGGCAAGGTTTAGCGGTTTCGGTTAGCGGATGCACTTTGGACAGACAGGAGAATGCCTGCATCCTCCATGTGGGAAATCAATAAACACATTTGTTTTTCCACATCAAGAGTATGTACCTATGTTTATGTGTTTATCAAATCTGCAAAATTTGTTCAAATTGGTCTGTGAACTAAGGTGTTAATTTTGTATATTGTCGTAACTTCCTTCCCTGTCGCTTCAGGTCAACTCAAAATCAGTCATCTGGGCAATTTTAGAGGGTATAGACTTATGCTGAATAGACCTGCCCTTCCCTATCACCTCCAGAACATGGAAAAGGCCCTTTGTGGAGTGTATTGAGTGTGGATTTAATGGACACTCTCCTGAATAGACCAGAGATAGCCCCCTCACTGTGCTGATGGGGGCTGTATGAGATAAGATAGCTATCAGACAGGGTCACCTCAAGGTACCTCTGCAGGTCTGTTCAAATCCACCACAAAGGAAATACCTCTTGCCAAACTATTTAATTGAATGTCCTAATTAGTAGTCTATGAGGTGAGTTCCCTTCCCTCAATACTATGTAATGTTCTTTTTAAGCGCCTAAAAAAAGCGAAATTAAAAATTTTAAATTAATTCTATAATCATTATCTGGTCAGGACCAGTAGTTGTTCTCTATGATCAGAGTGAGAGACCACAGCACTCGAGACACACAGCGTAAGACACAGCTTCAGTTGGTTAGGTGTTACTGTAACAACTTCCAAATAAGGTCACATTACAACTTGATAACTTGGCGGCACAAATCTCATGAAACGATCATGAAAAAATGGCATTTCCTGTTAGTTCCCAGTCTTCCTGTTTTTGTATTCATTGTTTTGTCTGCCTCTGAAATGCATGTATTGACCGTGGTGGTATGTTTAACAATAGAACCCAGTCTGAACCCAGCCTGACATCATCCTCCATCCTTTCTTTCATGGGCCTCGCAGATACACAGCCCTACAAAAGAAAGGAAAAAGAAAAAAGAAAGGTAGAAATAAAACAACTTCCTTGTTGAAGTTTCACACTGTGGAGGTGAGTGTGTGTGTGTGTCATGACGAAATAGAACAAAGTCAGCCAGCAGCAGTAGAATAGCCCATGATAGCCCTCTCTGGTATTTCAATAAGGCAACTAAAACTCCCTATGACCTCAGCCGCCCCCTTTCCTGAGAGGTCTTACTAAGCAGGGTCCAGTCATTGTCTGTGAATTTATAGCTACATATTAACCATCAAGACGGATAGTTGGTAAGAGTTGGTTTGTCTTGTTTTCATAGCAAACACTGCTAAGATTATCATTGCTATGGAGATGGGAATACACTTTAAAAACAGACAAGTGGTGTATATTTTTTGTCTGCTACCGCTGGGATTCTGAGTTCAGCAGAGGAACAGCTGCAGGGAAGAAGCTGTTCCTGAGCTTGCTGGTGCGGGACCAGAGACTCCTGTACCACTTCCCAGATGGGAGGAGGGTGGAGGAGTTTGGTGACCAGCTTGGAGGGGATGATGGTGTTGAATGCTGAGCTGAAGTCAATGAACAGCATCCTTGCGTAGGTGTTATCCAGGTGGGTCAGGGCAGAGTGTGGTGCTATGGAGATGGCACCCTCTGTTGACCTGTTCGGGCGGTAGGTAAACTGGTGGGGATCCAGTGTGGGGGGTAGTCTTTAAGGTGAGCCAGGACCAACCTCTCAAAGTACTTCATGATGATGGGAGTGAGTACATGATGGGGCGGAAGTCATTCAGGCCCGCTGCAGCAGAATGCTTCGGCACCAGCACGATGGTTGCTGACTTGAGGCACGTGGGGACAACTGCCTGGACCCGTGACAGGTTAAAAATGTCAGTGAAGACCTCGGCCAGCTGCCCAGCGCACGCCCTGACCATATTGTGTATACAATCACCTGTTGTTAGTGAAAATGACATTCCACCAGTCTCTGTCCTCTTTGCTTTGCTCTCTGCTGTTTAGCACCTCAACATTTAATTCGCATCTCCATGCTTCTATTTTCAGAGAGTGTTAGATAGTTGATGCAGGGCCATTCTCCACAGCTCTTTCTCTCTCTCTCTGTCTCTCTCTCTCTCTCTCTCTCTCTCTCTCTCCTCCCCCCTCCCCCTCTCTCCCCCCTCTCTCTCACCATAATGCCAGCCATCAGAACCTTTTTGCAGGTCTATCCAGGCTGTGTTCCAGGCCTTGTCTAGCTGCCCAAAAGGGGGTCTAGAAATAGCTTGAGGTGAGAAATAACAATGGAAAATAACACTATTCATGTGAAACACAGATAAAATAGCTCTGTCAGGTGATTTACAGCTGAGTGATGTTCTCAGAGGAACTTTTTATTTCTCTTTGGGTGAAGGGTGTGACTTTTCAGAGATTCTTTCCACAGAACTTCATTGAGCAAGACAGAGATGTATTGTGTCCCTGTCCACAAAAACAGATTGAATCTCCTAACTATCTGCACCTTCGACAATGTGCCATACCGTGCAGGTAAACGGAGATGAGCAACAATATCTATTGACACCAACATTTGTATTTGCAACAGCTATTATGCATTTGTGTATTATAAGGAACTTCAGTCTGACTGTTCTTTCCTCTTTCAGAGGAAATGACACATTTAACACACACATGCATGCATGCACGCACGCACGTACGCACGCCCACAGACCCAGATGACTGGTATCATCAACTTAACATGTTAACATGATATTTTCACACAGGGCAGATTTAATTGGCAAACCATCCCGCAACACGTGTAAAATGAATGTATGCACCGCGACCCGTGAAGATCATGTGGTGAAGACCAGCCTGTTAGGGTCCGTGTGGAAGAAAGGTGTTGGAGCCTGGACCCCAGGTGTGGGAGTGTTCATGACGTCCCTGCAGCACTGTGACTGTGAGCATGAGGAGCAGATGGAAGGAACATGTAACACCGGATACTGTGGATCAATGGCCTCTCTTCAACCTGGAACGAAGTGAGAAGAAGGCCAACGAAGATGAGGTCATCCCTGCAAGGACCAATAGGAAATGGATAAGAAAAAAAAGTGAGCTTTACTTTTCAGCATCTTGTGTCCTAGGTTAGTCAGTTGGTTTTATGCTATTTTATTCATACACAATGTTCAAACAAATACATTCCTATCCTCCTATTCCTCTATCCATGAAAACTCTTTCTACAGGGTTTGAATGTGTCCATTGTTCCTACACACACACACACACACACACACACACACACACACACACACACACACACACACACACACACACACAGACTGCTGCCTGCTGCTCTGTGTCCCCTCCGTTTGGGGGAGTTTAATACATCTGTTTGTGGCCTTTAAGGAGATGACTCATCCTGTATCTGTGAGCCAAGACTCACAATGGGGTCTAATCCAATGACAGGGAACACAAGGACACCATGTAATTGGAAATACATTTGGTTTCTACAATAAAGGTCGGTAAGAGGATCTGGCTGTAGAGTGAATCTCTCTGTGTATGTGTGTGTGTGTGTGTGTATGTGTGTGTGTGTGTGTGTGTGTGTGTGTGTGTGTGTGTGTGTGTGTGTGTGTCTGTGCATGCGTGCATGCGTGTTTGTGGGTGTGTTTGTGTGTATGTGTGCATGCGTTTCATGTCGGCATGTTTGCATGAGTAAATCTGTTTGTGTGTGTGTGTGTGTGTGTGTGTGTGCGTACATGTGTGTGATCATAAATAAGGAGGATCAAGCTGTAGACTAAATCTAGCAGTGCTTTTAGCTGTTTTCTCTATCCCCTGCCAAATTTCTTACATTAAATACCTCTCCTGACTCCTGATCTACCTAACTCACTCTGAACTCCACAGCCCCATGAGAAACCATGGCAGTGCTGTGTCTTTCATTCATTCCATGTTCTCTTAAACCATGATCTCTCTTACCATGCTGAAATGACCCATTTAGATGTAGCACTTTTTTTGTATCTTTTTTACTCCTCATTCGGACTAATCTTCCAAGAGTCCAAATGGAAATGTTGCATTTCACAGTGGTTTTTTGATGCCCCTGTCAAATGTCAAATGTCACTGTTGTATCTGCCTGTGGCTTTTCTAGAAAGGATGTGTTTTTCTTTCGTCCTGTTCTGGTTACACTCAAAAGGAGTTGATTTGAATGGAAACAATGGAAATGAAAAGGGCATGAGAGGGAAATGTGGCAGTTTGCACTCATAAGAGGTCGGATGTTAGTGTTTGAAAGCAGATAGATGTTGGCTATTCTGATGACCTAATACACCCGTATATGAATACACTGGCAGTATTACTCAGTGTAGATTTAAAAACAGAGATGTTCGATCAGGATGTAATAACTTTGCATCACAAGCTGGAGAGGTGGGCAATATCATTGTACAAAATCCCCTGGAAATGACATCTCTCCTATTTAGTCTCCTGCCGTAACAGTAGAGCAACACACAGACAGTAATATAGTGCACATGTTGTAGAAGAATCATTTGGCCATAATACCAGCTTCCTTCTTTCCTCCCAGTGACCTCTCCTCCTCCTTGTCCTCCTCTTCCTCCTCCTCCTCACATTCCCCTGAGCCGGTGGAGTCTAGGGATGATGTCACCGCACCATTCCTCAGGTTCAGGAAGGGGAAGGGGAAGGGAGAGGGTGCTGGAGCTGAGGGATATGTGTGTGTCCGTGTGTGTGTGTGTGTGTGTGTGTCTGTGTGTCTGCGTGCATGCGTGTTTGTATGGGTGTTTTAGGAGGAGGAAATGAGACCGGGCTGGTTGATTATATTCTATACATGTGGATATTTCTTCTTGTTTTTCTCCCTCATTTTTCTCTCTCTCTCTTTTACGGTAACAGACATTTACCAGGTGTAGAGGACAGCTGCCATCACACGTCCAGACACATGTGACCCCTGAGCTAACCCCCTCTTTTAAATCCTGTCAACAAGAAAAGGGATAACATCATACAGACTAATATGAAGGGAATCCAATCTCCCCATCCATCCCGACCCGCACAGCTGGAACAATGATGAAAGTGATGCAGAGTGTTGTAGACCAGGAAAGAGATGTTGGTGAATGTCGGGTACACATTGGTGTTTACTGTAACACCACAACCTGGAATCCTCCTGAACATTTCCCAAAATGCTCCAATCTCGTTCCCCGACAACACGATTACACAGGAAAGAGGATTATCTATGATTGGAAATGAGAAAGCTTGGAATAAACAGCTATCTACAACTACAACTACATTCATGTCTGTTTAAATGTTGTTTTATCTGCTTTCCGAATAAGGAAACAAATTGCTGAATGGAGTTTTATCTTTATCTCATTTGGCAAACCAAGTTACAATATATAACCCAACATATGACCCAACATATGATGTTACTTGCTCAGTAGTTTGAATCCCTCAGAGAGCAACTGCATATGTCTCCACTGTCTGACACCAGCAGGGCAGTCTCAGCTGTGTGTGTGTGTGTGTGTGTGTGTGTGTGTGTGTGTGTGTGTGTGTGTGTGTGTGTGTTAAACCCTTGTGCACATGTACAGACGGCTGTGTGAACCCTGAGATCCCTTTATTACATCAATGATACTGGATAATAACTGTTAGGAAATAACATGCTCATGCAGTTTTTCCACGTGTGTGTGTGTGTGTGTGTGTGTGTGTGTGTGTGTCTGTGTGTGTGTGTGTGTCTGTGTCTGTGTCTGTGTCTGTGTCTGTGTCTGTGTCTGTGTCTGTGTGTCTGTGTGTGTGTTTGACTTTACTGTGTAGTAAAACACAGAAAACAGCAGAAAACACATGGGAACTGCCCTATTTTAGTTGGCCTCAATACAGAATCACATGATGAACCTTTAGCCACTGTAAGTGTGAGTCATCTCCTTTCCAAAACAAATACTTCAGGACCATCAACCTGTCTGCCTGGAAATGCCAAGCTCTATAAAAAGAGCTAAAAGTCATTGTCAGTCCATTCATTATATCCATTCAGCCATGGCTAAGGGGACACTTGATCCTTTTTTTAACATCACCTTCATTACATACAGCACCATGCCAGTGTCTACATGTAAAAAGTCATTGGGGGTAAAAATAAGTAAAAAATCATTCAGTTATTTTCAAAAACTACAATGAGTTTCCAGACAGTGGGATTGTGTTTGTGGCTGTAGTTTTGAAAATCAATTAATTCTATTTTTCTTTTTACCCCCAATGATATCATAGGGTGTCATTTCCTTCGGACCGGATCTTTTTGACGACACACATACTGTTTGTAGACACTGGTATGGTGCTGGAGATGTTAAAAATTGGTGAAGTGTCCCTTTAAGAGGCGCATAATGATATCGGATTTAGAAGAAGTACCCTGAAAGTGTTTAAATGCACTTAAAATGTTTGAAACTGTCTGAATCTCCAGAGGGCGATAGCATGAGAACAGAACAGAAACAGGAACTTTCTCAAAGCTCAATCTGCTCCTCTTCTTGTTATGAAGATGGTGATATATCCAGTGATTCCTCATTGTCTACAAACGAGATACATCTCAAAAAGAACACCCTGTCTTGTATTCTTGTACTTCACTTGTACTTCCAAATGAGAACATAGAGCGAAGATCAGTAGCTAATTATTTCATTTGTGGTACATACAGTTCCCTGACTAAATGAGAGTCATTTGGTGGGTTATTTTTATTTCCGGGTGTTTATCTTGTGACAGCAACAAGGGCCTTCAGTGAAGAGTAGCTACAGGCACGTTTTGGAGAGCAGAGATCAAACTGGCTTGTCAAATGTCATTTGTTTGTTGTTCACAAGAGATTAGCCGAGACGTTTAGAGATTGGACATAATGTGTGTTGCAGCGTGAGCGTGAGGAGTGTCTTTTTGTCTGAGAATAGCATCACTGATGTGTTTCTCTTGGGCCTGTTATGGTTGCAATCATTTTTGTTATGTTCCATGTTTTGCTTATTGGCTCTCTCACACACAAACAGACACACACAGACACACATACGCCCACACACACACACACACACACACACACACACACACACACACACACACACACACACACCCACACCCACACCCACACCCACACCCACACACACACACACACACACACACACACCCACACACACACACACACACACCCACACCCACACCCACACCCACACACACACACACACACACCCACACCCACACACACACACACACACACACACACACACACACACACACACACACACACACACACACACACACACACACACATTAATAGATGCAAGCAGATGTGCTCTCTCTCTCTCTCTCCCATCCTTTCTGTCTGTCTGTCTGTCTATCTCTCTCTCTCACACATAAACACACACACACATAAACACACACACACACACACACGCACGCACGCACGCATGCATGCACGCACACACACTCACACAGCCCTTGCCACTTATCAAACACACTGTGCTCCGGCCTGGGAGAGAGCACATGTTTGCAGAGAGCTGAGTGGAAGCCTTCCACCGTTCCATTGGCCATTTACAGAGTCAATATTAGTACTTCCTCCCTTCTCTCTCTCTCTCTCTCTCTCTCTCTCTCTCTCTCTCTGTCATTCATACTGACACACTCAGATCTGTCTGTACATCATGGGGAGAGAGAGAGAGAGAGAGAGAGAGAGAGAGAGAGAGAGAGAGAGAGAGAGAGAGAGAGAGAGAGAGAGAGAGAGAGAGAGAGAGAGAGAGAGAGAGAGGGGCTGAGTTCGAGGCTCTAATCCTGCTTTGTGTCTTCTGTCCCCAGTGTTGCAGATGATCTCCCTCACGGTGACCTGTCCTCTGGATGAATCCCTCAAACCACAACACAGATTGTTCTATAGCACTACAGGGAGGGTAACAGCTGGGCGGGGGACATTTAAGGCGTCTTACGTGATATTGTCACATAGGTCAAGCAGACAATACAAGGGCTTACTACCCTCCCTCTCTCCTCCCTTCCTCTCCTCCTCCCCTCCTTTCTTTATCCACCTCTCTCCTCCTCAACCATCCATCCTTCTTTTCATCCTCCTCCATGGATGGGCTGAGGGGGAGTGGGGGGTTTAGAGAAGGAGGCTCTGTCACATTTTTAGACACATTCACCCCTCTGAAACTCCGTTCTGCCAAACATGAAATCAGCTTATTGTCACAGTCGTGAAGTGTGAAGGGGAGGGGGAGGAGGAGGAGGAGGAGGAGGAGGAGGAGGAGGAGCGGTAATGAGGAAGTTAAGGTAATTAATACGTCCCTCCCCAATATCCGCTCAAATTAGCAAATGCCACAAATGACATCAGAAGTCATTGACGCTTATGGTTTCTTCTTCCGGTTGCATTTATACCTTCGCTCATCCCAACCTGGCTCGGGGCAACCCACACACAGACAGACCCATTGACAATCACACTGTAGAGAAAAAAAATGAAAGAAATGTGATGACGTGCGTGAAAATGGATTGTTTCACCAACTCATGCCTATTCGTCTTGTGACCGGCTTCCAGCCTTTCTAACCACATAGCTCAAGCCATAGACCACAAAACAGCCAGGGTCACACGCGCCTATGACCTGTGACACCATCACATGCTCGTCAGCTAAATCACCCACCCCTGGAACCGTTTGCGTCAAGTCTTATTTTAGCAGCAGAAATCCAGAAATAGAGAGAATCTGTCATGTAAGAGCTCTAAAATAGCTCCAATTGGAGCCTGCGGTGCTTGTGGTGTGGTAGCAACGGCGGAATATAAGAAATATATAAGAAGGAAACGGGAGAGGGTTATTATACTGCCACCACATTGCTGAGCTCAGTCAAAGCTGCTTGGAATTTCTCACAGTCCACCACATTTCCACAAACATGTACTTTTCATAGCCTACACTATTGATACAGTACAATATGAGAGAACCTCCCCATACTCTGACCACCAGAGTAAAGTCAATGTTGTGTCGATCTGAGAAAGTCAATAGAAAAGAGGAATGGTCTTTTGTTGCAATAACACATTGAAGTGAAGCCTTGCTTAGTTTGAGGTTGGTGTTTGTTAGGCCAGGTACTGTGTCATCAAACATTGAATTCATGAAGACATAATGAGAGGACGATGAAAGAAAGAAAGCAAAACAAAAGAGGTGAAGTGAAGCATTGATGCACAAACTAATGGACCAAGGAGGTGAACGATAATGAAAGACAGAGAGAGTGTGGGGGGTGGGGGGGGGGAGTGGGTGTGTGAGACAGAATGGTCAGAGTAGAGGGAGTGTGTGAGTGAGATATTGCTTGGGGGCATGTTTTTTTTTTTACATTTACATGTAAGTGAATCAACTATACAACTATACAACTTGAATGTGATGCGAGCTGCTACTGGGAGCCAGTGAAGTGTGTGGAGGAGGAGGGTGACATGGGAGAATTTGGGGAGATTGGACACCAGACGGGCTGCAGTGTTACGGATGAGCAGAGGTCTGATGGCACTGTTACGGTCAGAGCTAGAGAACCCAACTGCAGGATACAGAGTCAGGACACGTCCATCACAGGAACCCGGTTTTAATGAAAGAGTTGAGGGAACGGAATGGCAAGGCAGAATGACAAGCAGGGCAGGGTGGCAGGGCAGGCAGGGCAGACAGGCAGTGCAGGCAGGGCAGGCAGGGCAGGTAGGCAGGACAGGCAGGGCAGGCAGGCGGGTAGGCAGGCAGAAACCGGGGAATGACACTGAACAACAGAGAGAGCGCTGTTAGTAAATACTTAGTACAGTAATGCTTTGAGTAATAAATGCTACAAAGTGGCCAAGAGTGAAACTGACAGGTAGAACAACAGACGATCTGGGGGCCCTCTCCACGTTACCTGGTATGAGTGAAGAGATGGAAGGATCTCATGGTTCACTGTGTCAAATGCAGCAGACAAGTCCAGAAGAATGAGAACAGAGGAGAGGGAGGAAGCTCTGGCAGTGTGGAGGGTTTTTGCACTGCTTAGCCTCCTACAGTAACACAGTGGTCCTACTCGAACATTCCCTAAACCCAGCGTGCCCAGCCCAAAGCCCAGAGCCCAGAGCCAAGGACATAGACAAAGAGAGACAGAGAGATAGGGGTCCTTCTCTGCATGGGCCTGGATTACTTACAGTGCACACCCAGTGCACAGGCACGCTAGCTGAGCTAACAGAGCACACACAGACAGGGCCGCAGGCATGTGGAGGACACCTGCTATTTCCCTACCAAGGGGATGTGAAAGAGCCTCCAGCAGCCTGGGCCAGAAGGCTCTATTTGTGGGTCTGTCCTGGGCCAGCTGCTGGGTGGTGTGGAGGAGGATGCTGGAAGACCTGCTGGGGACTGGCTGTACAGATACATTCATACCAGGGAGATGTGAAATAGCCACCGGTTGCAGAGGCTTTGGCATAGGCCTGTTGTGAGTCACAGGGGCCAGCTGTGCCAGTGGAGGCTGGTGGAGGTAGAAATCGGAAAACAGGCTCATTAGAATACACACACACACACACACACACACACACACACACACACACACAGATTTTCCATACAGACATCATACATTGTAGTGAACACCATTCTTGAACCACCATCTCCCACAAACACAATCATGACAAATCAGTCATTCATTTCCCCAGTCTTTCATTCCTTCAGTCTACTCTCTCCCGGTCAGCTCTGTGTAAATGCGGGGGGGGGGGGGGGGGGGGGGGGCTCTATCTCATTCATTAGAAAAGGCCAGAGAGATTGACAAAGGGAGCAAGCTGGCAACATTGATGGTGGACTTGTGTGTACTGGGGGAAAGATATGTTCTGTTGTAACAGTCTCAGTCTGTCTCACTCCCATTCACTGAAACAGGCTGAGCCAGACAGACATAGACAGAGCCCAGTTCTAGCCCTGGCAGTCATAGAGGCCAGGTCAACAGGAAGCTGGTCAGATAAAGGACCCTCCGCCTCTGCCTGGCTTTGGCAGGGGCTGAGTGGGGGTGTGAGGATGGCACAGAAGCTGAACCTGGATGGCCTGCCAGGCACCATAAGTGTTGATTTGTGTGTGTGTGTGTGTGTGTGTGTGTGTGTGTGTGTGTGTGTGTGTGTCAACAGTTGCAGACAGTGTCCCCCTTTGTAAGCTGGGATAAGGCCTCTGGACCTGGAGAGGGGAGGCAGCTGGTGGTTGAGAGGCTAAAGAGGCCTGAGGTGAGGCTCTAGTGATCAAGTTGTTGATCAAGTGTAACTGATGATGATCAAACCCCAGCGGTGTCCCATTCGTCAAACCCAAGCATCTACTAGTAGACCCAGAGGACATCCTCATGGTCTGATTGTGACATTTGAGCTTACAAGTCTCCAGGCAAGGATATTCATCACAGAGAACCACCTCCACTACATTAGCTGAATACAGCTTAGGGAAGCATGGTCAAGGAACATGCAAGGCATGAACATCACCCAAAAGTAAACTGAAGTAAAAACAATCATTGTCCGAG
Organism: Argentina silus; assembly: GCF_951799395.1. Lineage (NCBI taxonomy): Eukaryota > Metazoa > Chordata > Actinopteri > Argentiniformes > Argentinidae > Argentina > Argentina silus. The sequence goes on from NC_139659.1 coordinate 5,430,661, forward strand.
TCACTGGAAGTTGTGATTTCATTTTATACCAAGGATTGATTTATTGATCAAAATGAATTTTTAAGTTAGTTTCAGTTTAAAGTGGAGTACTTCATTCTGCCCAGTAGGGGGTAATGATCAGCTACAGTGGCTTAGATGTAGCTCTCTCCATTCCCTACTGGTTTCCATAGAGTGCTCAATGCCAACTCATTGAACCCCCTAAAAATTAACTGTAGGATGCATACAGCCATTCTGCGGGACTGCTTTTCTAAGCGTTAGCACCCTGGGGCTATCTGTTGTTTTTTTTCAATGGAAATTAAACATAAATGGAAGAATAAAAAGGTGAACTAAATGTTAAGAGAATGAAGGAAACAATTAAATAAAACATAAATGACGATTTCAGTTTTGTTTGGATGCTTTATCCCGTACTGACAAAACATTGTCTTTCAACTGGGTCAAGGTCTTGGATTCCAATTATATCTATGATATCACACAGCATCAACAACACTTCAAATTCAGTCTTAATTAAACATGAAACAAAGAGAGGCATTCATCAATGCCACCTTTCATAAAGTGTTGAGTCACCAAAAAGAGCCGTTGTCCTTGTAGACTGAGTAATATTCCCTTCATGACATAACTCCAGCTCTTGTTTTTCTCCTTTCAAAGCTACACCACTGTTCCTTGTACAGTAGTTCAATCATTGACATGCTTTGAAACATCTTGGCAGGATGAGAGGACTTATATAAAAACCCCTATGATTCATTAGGTATTAACCATTACACTATACACTGCACTGGGCACATGTACACACTCACACACTCACACAGCTCACACACTCACACACTCACACACACTGGCTGCATTGAGAGCAAACAAGGCATTTTACATGCAGACGGTCAGTAAATCAATTCTTGCACAACAAATGGACCATTATGTGCTACTACACTTTGCTTAGGTAAACGGTACTGCATTCAGAGGCTCAGGGCTTTTTGTAGAAACATATAACATAATGACTAATAGCTCTGATACGCCTCCTCATCCTTATTGATTTCTGCCACTCAAAAGATATTCAGACATTTTGAAAGCAATTATGCTTATGTGGTTTACGGCAATAGTGTGAAGTAGGTCTGCGCTGTGCCATTGCATAAACCTGGTGAGAAATGCTTTGGAATAGTACACTAGAAAGGGAACATTTTAAAGGACATTTTATCCCAACTCTGCAAGCACTCAAAGGCCTATTTGGCAGTGGCACAGGCCAAGTTTGATCAACCCAGAGGGAGGTGAGAGGACAGCTGAGGTAAGACTGATTAATTCTTGACAACAGTGTTTATTTGGGTAGAGGTGCGTGTACACAGTCCCTCTCTCTCCACCTGAATTAAATAATGTCAGGCGCATGGAATAATTCAACGGTCCGACTCGTTCAAGGTCACAGCCAAATACTCTCAGAGGGAAAGAGTAAAACACACACGCACACACATACACACACACATACACACACACACACACAAACACACACACACACACACACACACACACACACACACACACACACACACACACACACACACACACACACACACACATACGCACTGAACAAAAACACTGCCACCCGCCACACATCTAGGCGACATTACCCCTTGGAACCGGAGGACTGGGAGAACTGTAACCCGGGGAAACAAGTCCATTTTCACATTCCGGCCCGTTGATTCCGGAATGGGAATTTTCCTTAAGTACTCCATTCATAGAAGGCTAAAGTGGTGCAGCGCCTGTGCACAGGATTTGGGTAAGGCTAGGGCCTGGTGGGGATTGACGAGCCAGTGGAAGATTAGTGTTATTCCCGCAGGGGGTCTCTTCTGTTATGTAACACAGAGAGAGAGAGAAAGAGAGAGAGATTTACCAAACACATACATTAACAATCTCCATATGAGGACTCAGGATGTAGATTTCCTAGTTAAACAGCAAGGTCGTTGTGTATTCAATGGGAGTGATGTATTCAAGAAAAGCCATGATTGGGATGTTGTATTGTAGCTTTAGAAAGGCATTTTAAAGCCAATTTATAGCAAATAGCTTCCCTATAATCTTGCACAACGATTGGCCGGGACATGTGCTCGATTGTCAAGTGAAAAAAACCTGAGTTGACCGAGCAAAGATTTTGATTAGTGGATCAGGTTACTGGGCCTTGTCTTCAGATCGACTTCCATAAAAAATGAGATTGCATTAGATGAATCATGTCATGAATCATATCACATGCTTTGACTAATAACAGACCGCCGTTGGTCAATACATTCTATTGGAATGGTTGTTCGTGTAAAGTCTCCTACTGAAAGGGACGTTGTTTTGCAATTGGTTCTCTTCAGTACTTCATAACATCCTTCCTAACTTTATAACATGACAGAGATGTCTTTCTTTGTCTGTTTCGCCACTTACCCAGGGACAAACTCTGACATGATCGTCACATTCAACACCCATCTCAACGACCATCACCATGATACAACCAATCTCACGGTACTTGTCCTTGCCACTCTACAGCACATCTAGCACATATGAGGTGCATTTCTATAGACAATAACAGCTTTCATCAGTCAAATCTGACTTATGATCACAGAGGAGGACTGTTTGTATATGTGTGTGTGTGTGTGTGTGTGTGTGTGTGTGTTGTACAACTCTCATGTTCATTCCATATCAAGGATAGCCAGAGAACCTCTCTTAGCACTCTTCAGAAACAAATAGATTCGTGAAAGTACAGAACCTTCATCTTGATCCTCTTAATGGATTCTTATGTCCATGGTCTGATAACGTATTCCAAATTGCCTGCGGAAAGAGGGAAAACATGCATATGTAACTATCGTAGCCTTGTACTCTATAGGTAGTGTTGTAATAGTAGTGATCATGCATATGTAACTATCGTAGCCTTGTACTCTATAGGTAGTGTTGTAACAGTAGTGATCATGCATATGTAACTATCGTAGCCTTGTACTCTATAGGTAGTGTTGTAACAGTAGTGATCATGCATATGTAACTATCGTAGCCTTGCACTTTATAGGTAGTGTTGTAACAGTAGTGATCATGCACATGTAACTATCGTAGCCTTGCACTCTATAGGTAGTGTTGTAACAGTAGTGATCATGCATATGTAACTATCGTAGCCTTGTACTCTATAGGTAGTGTTGTAACAGTAGTGATCATGCACATGTAACTATCGTAGCCTTGCACTCTATAGGTAGTGTTGTAACAGTAGTGATCATGCACATGTAACTATCGTAGCCTTGCACTCTATAGGTAGTGTTGTAACAGTAGTGATCATGCATATGTAACTATCGTAGCCTTGCACTCTATAGGTAGTGTTGTAACAGTAGTGATCAATCATATGTAACTATCGTAGCCTTGTACTCTATAGGTAGTGTTGTAACAGTAGTGATCTGGGTGAAGAGGAACACCTGACAATAAGCCATGGTAATAGCACATAGTATATAGGGAGTATATCAGGTTATAACCAAATTAGTCAGGGAGTCATCCATCAGGAATAGTGCGGTCCGCTGAGGTTTCAGAACAGGAAGCATCTAACCTGGACGCTGACATCTTACAAATGACAGAACTATAATTGGAACCTCATTAGCGGGACTTTAAAACGAGAACGCCATCTCGGGAGAGCCCTGGGACCGCTTTTAAACAGCGGTGGATGATGCAACATTCAGAGAAAGTCGTCTTCAATAAAAGAACACACTTTCCATTCTGACACGGGATCAGATAAAAGCGGAGGGCCAAAGTTCTAAAGTGCTTGTCTCCCTTCCTCCCTGACAGACAAGAGAGACGGAGAAACATGGCAAAGACATTCGGAGCGTGCTGCTTTCCTTCCGACACCGCTGGTCCCTGGGTGATACTCTTGTCACAGGGACATAGAACTATATGTGCCAGAGAGTGCTTTCAGTTGCAAACCAATTCCCACATCTCCAAATAGCCGTGTTGACTATGTATGTGGAGTGCCAGCAAAGGCTGGCACTTCCGAATACCTAAACATACAGAGAGAAGAAAAAAGTACCAGGCTTACATAACGGAGGATACTGCAGATGGTGAAAGTTGTTTGAGAGCAAACCTGAGCCAAAAACTGGGAGAGTTGGAGAAAGTGGGTGAGAGAGAGAGAGAGAGAGAGAGAGAGCTAACATCATCAATGGTGCATTTAGTGTCTTGCAATCACCAGAAGAATGGAATGTTCTGTTGTAAAGTGACATTCATGCCCTTAACCCAATTGGAATTGAACAGTATGACGACAGGCATCAACAGACACCTTGTACTTCCACCAAAGGTGCTACCTAGAACCAAAAAGAGTTATTTGGCTGTCTCTGTGACATAATCTTTTGGAGAAGCCTTTTTGTAGTGTGTGTGTGTGTGTGTGTGTGTGTGTGTGTGTGTGTGTGTGTGTGTGTGTGTGTGTGTGTGTGTGTGTGTGTGTGTGTGCACGTGTGTGTGTGTGCGTGTGTGTGTGTACGTGTGTGTGTGTGTGTTAAGCCTCAGTGCTGATATCTAACTACATCTATACTTCACTCCCCAGTATATTAAATTTGCTTATGAAGCTGGAAGAGTAAACTGCAGTCAAACTGTAAATTCGCTCTCCGCAGGTTTGTCCCGGCCTGCGATTACATCCGAGGCGGCGATGTGAAGCCGATAGGTGAAGGAAACAGAACAAAAATAGACGGCTTCAGATCCATTTGAGGAAAGCTAGGAATCGGACTGACAGAGTAAAATCAATACAGTTCTTTCAAAACGTCTGAGCAGCCAGAGATAAATAATAGGTTAATAATA
>NC_139659.1:5437939-5450439 GCF_951799395.1 Argentina silus
CACACACACACACACACACACACACACATACACAAACAGTCCTCCTCTGTGATCATAAGTCAGATTTGACTGATGAAAGCAGGGAATTTTTTGCCCGGTGCCTCTTTCGTTTGTCAATGAATAATCAGGCCAGTCATACGCTCCATTGTGCTGCAAGATGAAAGGAATGCATCTGGGCCAGAGGTGGCATTGTCTAGACTGACGCATTGGTGTCAATCACCTAGACACTGCTCATGCTGTGTGTGTGTGTGTGTGTGTGTGTGTGTGTGTGTGTGTGTGTGTGTGCGCGTGCGTATCAATCCTCAAATATGTGTTTTTGACTCCTTTATCCTTGATTCTATTAATATCAATCTCGTCCCTGCATCCCATCCTCCTCTCTTTCCAGGTGGTAAACAGCCAGACAGCTGACCTTTCTTCCTTCCCCTCACACATGTCCCTGCCTCTCCATGACCCAGAGAGGCCTGCTCCCCATCACTGGTATGCTGCTATGCCATACTGCCAGCTTCTCAAAAACTAGGAGGGGTTTCCTCTAACCAGGGCTATTCACAGTGTTGTAGGGGGCTTTGTGTTAATACCCTGTCTTCACACATACACATTCAGGAATAGGTTGGACAGACAGACATGTGCCTTTGTGGTATGTGTGTGTGTGTGTGTGTGTGTGTGTGTGTGTGTACGTGTACGTGAGTGTGTGTCTGCGTGTGTGTGTGTGTGTGCGTGTGTGTGTGTGTGTGTGTGCGCGTATGAGTGTGTCTGTGTTTGTGTGTGTGGCTGCAATTGGTGGATTCCAGGGGCCCTGTTGCTATTCCAAGCCTTCATTAGGTAGTTAGCTGTCATTAGTCTATCATTAGCAGTCATAAGGCCTAATGGAAGGATAATGGGGATCAGACCTCAACAGCCTGGTCTGGGTACGGGAGGTGCCTCTAGGGAGAGAGGGGCAGAGAAGGAGGGTCAACATGGCACTGCTGTTGTTTCTACCGCTGAGTGGAGGCTTCTGGTTGAGATGGATGGATTTATGACACAAATAGGGCTTTTATGCAATAAGGGCAGGGCAGATCAACAATCCTATTCAGACCCCCTGTACTGAAAGAGTGGACCTCCAGAGAAAGAGTGGGAGAGAGAGGGGGAGAGACTGAGAGAGAAGGAGAGATGGGTGGAGAGAGAGAGAGAGAGAGATGTAATGACTGCAAACAAGAACTCAAATTATACCTGCATAGTTTATCACACACACACACACGTGCACACTCAGTCACAGGGGATCACGAGTGGTATGGAGAGATCGTGCTTTTCCACTCTTGCCCTCCTCTCTCCTCTTCCTCCTCCTCCTCCTCCTCCCTCTATGGCCAGGTCGAAACTCTAAATGTCTTCCATTAGGGTTGAAGTCACAGGACTGGCCTCACTTCTGCTGCTGCTGGCCCTATCAGTCTGGGACCCAGAGGTAATGCCTTCTCTCTTGTTTTCCTGCTTGCTTTATCAGGAGTTGGAGCAATGGAAATGTGCGTCATCCACTGCTTCTCTCCATTATCCCTCTGTTTCTCATCTATCCACTCTTTCCTCTCCACCCATCCCCTCTGCCTTCTCTATCACCTCTCCTCTTCCCCCCGGATCCCTGGTGAATCTCTCCATCTCTCTCTCTCTCTCTCTCTCTCTCTCTCTCTCTCTCTCTCTCTCTCTCTCTCCCTATCTTCATCCCCCATCTCTATATTTATCCCTGACATCTCACCATCTCTCTATCTCTCCCTGTCCTTATCCCTCCATCTCTCTACCATTCCCTGACTTCATCCTTCCATCTCGATCTCTCCCTGTCTTCTTCTCCTCATCGTTCTACCTCTCCCTGTCTTCATCTCTTCCTCCTCTAGGGGTGTTCAGAAGCCAGGCTGGGTTTTTTAAAACTATAATATTGTGCATGCATGGCCTGATTACCCCATGTGTGAGAAGGGGAGCACAGCATAACACAGGACCAAGGGACAGAGAGGACACACTGTCTAGCAATAAACTATTTTCTAAATGTTTTGAAGATATCTTTTTTCATTGGACAATGACTGTACTGTTTTGGTCATTTTGAAGAATGTTTTTATGACATGCCTAGTCAATTGATTTACACAAAATACAACGGTAATATCCCCCGAAAACTCCCGAAACGGGTGAATAAACCATGAGCAACATTCAAGTTCTCAATGTATAAAAAGCACAGAGATGAAATTACTATCCAAGCAGTGACACATTCCTTTCATAGCTTGGAGCCTAGCATGGAATCGAATCTACGTCATAGTCTGTGGATCTCACAAGCTGGCATGTTGTCATTGGAGCTCCAACACAAATGGCCACTGTTAAATCTCCCCCAAAATGACTATTCCTAGAAAATAGCAGTGTCCTTCTTCTTAGGATGCATTCTCTATCTGTAAAAGTAACAGAAATGGAAAACTTGCTTACATGAAAAATGACTGTTCTATTTTGCACAGCCAGATGTTGGATAGATTTGAAAGAAATGTGACATTGAAATACTTAATAGAAGGAAAAATAAAAACACAACTGCTGGTTTCAGTTCCTGTGGACATGTGAATGGAAAGTTCTATTGTTCTCTCTTCTTGGTGTAAGTGTATGTTTTCGTAGGATTGAACTCCAGCATCATCAATCCTCTTCAGAAAGAGAGCTATGAATAGCAAGGCTGGAAGGGGAAAATAACTGGATTTACCATCTGACTCTCCTCGGTTTGATATTCTGTCTGGGCAGTGGAGAAAAAAGATTATTGTTATTGGGCATTTCTGAATGCTTTTATCTTTTGTGCCCAGGCTGGATAAAGCTTTGAATGACACCTTTCAGTAAAGAACATCTATGAATACACAAACATTTGCACACACCATCAACGTTCATCCACCTGGTCTGAAGAGAACTTATTGAAATGTAAAGCACATACACACATTATAATGTAGCCACAAAAAAACCACATGGAATATAAATTGTAGCAATGTGTATTACAACAAAATAAAAAATACAGATTAACAGATAGACAGACAAAGACACACACACACACACACACACACACACACACACACACACACACACACACACAAACGACTAGCTAACATGATTCACTTTGTTTTATGAGAATGACGCAGGTCCTCCATTGTTTTTATGTTCAACCTAATATGTCAGTGATTCTGAGTGACTCAAATTACACATATTATTTTGATGTGTGTGATTAACTAGATCAAAACAAAACGTGATACGAGAGACCATGTGCCTTTCAGGGTAAAGTAAGTAGGTCAAGTACATTAATGCTCACGAGATGACCACGCAAAACCTCTTGTTAATCTTTTACCACAATTAAATATCGTTCACTCTGAGTGGTTTGCTCTGTGGACTGGAAAGCTGAACTTCATAACATCACTGATGTGTTTCAGGAGAAATGCAACACACTCAGAATCACAAAATAAAGCATGGATGGTAAGACCTAACCCTAACCCTAACCCTAACCCTAACCCTAACCCTAAGTGGGTTCAATGGGACCTTGTGTCACACCCTCCACTTCCACTTAGCCTGTGCCAGGCTCTCTCTCCCCTGTCTGTCTCTGTCTGTCTGTGTGTGTATGTGTGTGGGCGTGGGCGTGGCCCCACGCTCCAGCTCGATCCAGTCTTCCACTCCACCTGCCCTGTCTACACACCTGCAGTTCATCATCCCATCAGCATGCAATATTTAAACCCTGGCTTCCCATCCACTCATCGCCAGATCGTTTTTTCTTTTACCTTCCCTGCCTGCCCTGCCACCCTGCCCTGCTTGTCATTCTGCCCTGCCATTCCATTCCATCTGCTCCTTCGTTAAAACCCGGTTCCTGTGATATACGTTTCCCGACTCTGTGTCCTGCGCTTGGGTTCTCTAGCTCTGACCGTAACACCTTGAAAGGTTGTGTTAGTGTCTAGCTGGAAACTATTTGATTAAGTTGGGCCTTGACAGATCAGGCTTCCAGATCAAGCTTCCTTAAAAAGCCTCTCTTCCTACAGGCTCTCTCCTACTCCTAGATGAATATCTGTTTCCCTGTGTGATGGACAATAACATACTCTTCTTCTTCTTCTCTCCTGCCCTCACTAGGTCCCCACATCCCCACATGAAGCTCTGGCTAGGTCCCTTCAGCCTCTCTCCTGCCCTAGCTCCTGCTCCTGCTACTGGTCCCCAAGTCAAGCTCTGGCAGGCAGTGTAATAATTGCAAGGGCACAAACCTAGTGTAACACAGATAAAGCAGGTTCTCAGACTACCTTCTCAAAGGTTGACTTATGAATTGGCATGGTAGTGCTGTAACATGTAGAGAAAGTTGCACACAGCATACCATGTTTGTTAAATGAAAAAAAGAAATATAAAATAAAGTATGAAAGGTATATTTTAGTAAGTCTTCAAATCAATCTGCAAGTATACTTAAGTAGTTATGTTGCATTTACTCAAGTAACTTCATGTTATCGACACGTGTGCAGCTTCAATACCAACGTGCAATACATTCTTCCTCCCCTGCAAGTATTGAACAATATTCAGTTCTGCTGTGCAAACACAAAAAGGAAATAATTGCCAGATTGTCTGTTTCACACAAACAAACTCCCCATAGACACATCTATGCCCAGCATCATTTAATGCCATAGAGCATGTAGCTTTGTGCCATCAATTTAAATTCTTTATTTCAGAGAATCCTTTCTACCCCTGTGTGTACATGAACCGCATGTCCTCCAGTTCCTGTTGTGAGGCACCAGTTCCAGTGTAAAGATGGCCGCTGGTTGGTCTCAGTAATTGCACAGCTGCCGTTGGCACTAAATGCCACCATGGGGAGTTCTGGGAATCCCAATGTTTTCTCTGAGAAATGTAAGTTGAGAGCACAGTGGTGATGATGGTGTTCATGACACACATACGCACACATGCGCGCACACACACACACACACACACACACACACACACACACACACACACACACACACTGAGGAGAGGAATAGAAGCAGCGAGGGCAGTGGTGATGTTGGGGTTCATGACACACACACACACACACACACACACACACACACACACACACACACACACACACACTGAGGAATAGAAGTAGCAAGGACAGTGCTGATGATGAGGCCAGTCAAAAGCCTCAACAACCCAACATGAATTTAACATGAGAACACATTAGAGCTTTTATTGGAAAAGATTACCTTGCCCTATATTCTCTAAATGTGCTGAGTGAAAAACACAGCTGAACTGCATATTAATATTTATAGGAAACATTGTGTTCAGAGCTTTTTATTTTGTCATCTGGATTTTGAATCAGCAAGTAGCTCAGTTGCCTACCTTATCGAGGGATAGCAGTGACTTGAAAACAACTGCAATCATTTGATGGACTCTAATGTCTTCTTAAATAGCTCAAAGTCTCCTCCACTGGTTTTGATTCAATGTTCTGCTGCCATTTCAATTCGTTTTTTTTAACATGCTTATTATGGTTCAGAACAGGGCATATCGACAGTATAGTATACATGTTAGAAGAATGACTACAGTAACGTATATACAAGATGATTTGCATGGCTGCTTGCCATCTGGGCTCTTTTCAGAGATGTATGTAAGATGGAAAGAGACTCATGTTTATAAACAGGTTGTAAATTCAACCTAAATGAAAACGCAGGCTTTTGAAACTGGGCAGACCACCAGCTGGAACGCAGCCATCTCCATGCTAACAGTTTAGCTCAGCCATAACTTTCCCCTGCTGGTTAGACTCATCAGTCATACTTGTCCTTCGCACGCCCGCACGCCCGCACGCACGCACGCCCGCACGCACGCACGCACGCACGCACGCACGCACGCACGCACGCACGCTCGCACTGGACCTGCGTCTCAATTGCAATCCCTATTACCCTTGCTCTGTATAAGTCATTGGTGAATCATATGTTTTGCCATTTCGGGGTTTGCTGTTTATAACTGGTCGCCATGGAGACTGCATAGGGGTCTCAGAGTGGAAACTGCAGTGTTATGAGTCTGCTGTCACCCCAGGGGGTGACAAGAAATCAGCTGAGGGGGGGGGGGTCAGAGTTCATGGCAGAGGTGTGTGTTGAGGGTGTTTTTGAGGGAGAGCGCAGCTGTGGCCCACTTCTCATTCCTCATCCCCCACTCCCCCCCTTCCCTCACCTCCAGCCACCACTTCTAGGTAAACCATCAGGATCCACTCACAGCCCCCAAATTACACCAAATTACCCTCCATTAGCCCTATTACTGTATTGCCACAATCTTCCAGGGATATTAAGCTTATTATTAGGGACAGCGCCATTTAATATAACTGTCATCCAGAATACGGTCAGTGGGTCCCAGAGATTTGGGCCTTGATAGCTACAATATGGATATAAGGGCCCGTCCACAACCCATTGCAGTCGACACACACACACACACACACACACACACACACACACACACACACACACACACACACACACACACACACACACACACACACACACACACACACACACACACCACACACACCTCCAGAAGAGCTAATAGCACCTGCTAGGGTAGATTACCTCATGTTAATGGTCCTGCTTGGACACATGGTCGCCTCTGAATGAAGACCACAACAAAGGATTACCAGTTGGTTGGACACTTCATCGAGCGTGGTCCAAAGACACTGACCCTCAGTGAGTCTAGCGATCAATACTCCTGACTATTGACTGCATTAGAGCAAACACAGATCGATTGGACAAATGAACCCATTAACCCATTCCTTTTTCTTTTTCTTCCTTTTCCACCCGCTCGGAAGACTGGGCTTAGGAGGTAAAAGGTTCCCTCGCTCTCTCTGACGCAAGCAGCATGGTCACGCAGTCTTCATGCGTTTCCATGCCCCTCACACCTCCCTATCTCCTCTCAGACAGAGGAGGCCTAATGCCAGCAGCCCAAAATAGACACAGGACAGGAGGGAGGAGGGAGGAGGGAGGAGGGGGGGAGGCGAAGGGGGTAGCGCTCCAGTCTCTCTCTGAGAGGCTTGTGTTTCTAGCCAGTAAAAATTGATTAGAAACCGCTGGCTAGGTTCATCCAACACCTTCCTGCCTGCCTCTCTGCCTGCCTTCTCAGAGATAACTCACTCTGTGGCATCCGCCCAACAGTCTCCAGCCCCATATTTTATAGCCAGTGGACATTTTGTCATATTCAGTGCTGGGCTGCATCCCAATCCTTGTCCCTACTGAATGGAGTGCCCTTGTTCAATACTCCTCAATGAAAAAATGGAAAAATAATGAGCTTTAGAGATGATGAGGTGTAAAGTCCCTGAAGCCCATGCTTTTAAGTCCACGAGGAGGAGTGAACAAGTGCAGACTTCTGGGAAAATGGCCTAGAGAATTGGAACGCAGCATCTCTCTCACAACGTGTCACAATGATGACTCAACTGCCCGTCCTTAGACCCCCCTCAGCTGAAATTGATTGGGTTTGTCTCTTTTAGATGAAGTGACAGATCATAACAATCATACTTCTATAATACCCTCATTATACCCACATCCATCCATCCATACAGACCCACATTATATCTATCACTGCGGGTTACGGTGGATTTCCATCACCATGTTCTCCTTAAGTCACATTTCCTCTCGCCATGCCTCTTCTTTTTCCACTGAACCCGTTTGAACTTCTCGTGGCGTAACGGTAGCCGTCTACATAATAGTGATAATAATAGTGATTTGGTGGGAATTGCTCGCTGGGCTTTCTGTTTGAAGTCTATGCTAGAATGTTGGTGCACATATGTGTAGAAGTCTCCACAGATCCAATGTCTTTGTCTGAAATACAAACATGTATTACAAGTCCCATACATGGAGGGAAAAACATATGCACTCTAAACAATGCACATCCTAACATAAAGTTAGCAATCTTACTAAACATACACAAATTGTTGTGCTTCATATTGAACAAAAACATGTTCTCAACTGATAGGGATGCCATATAAGGTCATAAGACGCACATGTCCACTGTCCTCTGAAGCACTCTTGTCCTTCAGTACGAGGCCAACACATTATCTATCTCTTTTTTTCTCTGAATAAATCAAAAAGCCATTTTCTATTGCCTATTTCATCTCATATTACCTGTCTGCTCTACTTCCCCTGGCTTTGTGTCTGAAGAGACGTCAGAAACCCAAGTCCCCTCCCAGGTCCTCTCAGGCTTTGTGTCTGTTTGAAAATGAAATCTAATCCTGCAGGATGGCAGAGGGAACTGATCCACTACAGCAGAAGGACCCTTCTCTCAAAGAGGCAGGAAATGCTGTCGACTAGAGCCCTGTGAGTCCTGGCACTTGACGATTTGCATAGCAACAGTAGGGATTTATCAAACATGTCTCCAATGTTAGCCATCATCTCATTCATTCCCCTTCCTTTGCTAACAGTTAGGGAATTCAACTGCAGTAAAAGTAAAAGAAGTAATCCGAAACATTAGTCGCCTCAGGTTTTCTTTTAGGCTTTGTGTCTGTTTGAAAATGAAACCGAATCCTGTCGGATCGCAGAGGGCACCAAGCCACATCTGGGCTTGTTTCTCGCAGAGTAGAGGAAGATGTATCCTTTTTCGACAAGAAGAGTCCTTATCTGACACTGGTTTATGTAGCAACAGGAGAAATCCTGTATATCTATAGATTTTGTTTTGTTTACCCATCTCTCAATACATTCTCTAGAATGTTCTTACATTGTTGGCTATTCAACTACTGCAAGAGAGTCGGTAAAGCCATTAAAGTGGTCATTCAAAGGTCATTCAAGACATGCAGACAGATAGAAACAATGCAGGTCTTGAACCACAAATCAATTGTCTAGCTATTGTCCTGAATGGTCAGTGTCATTAATTCAACTACAAATTCATCTATTCCTTTTTCTATCTTCCTGTCTCAGTGTCTGAGTGTGGTTTTGTTTTTCTAAAGCAAAGAAGACTTTCTACTAGGAGGATTCAAGACAATACTATTTATCTGATTGCAACTGATAGCAGATATTACTTGTTGCTGTGCCAAGCCTTTCTACCACCAGTCCCCTGCACTCCAGAACCACATCCCTCATCGGGTGTCAGATAACTGTGTTTCGTGGACGGAATGATAATTTTCCACCTCTTGAGATGTTATGCAATTTGATCACACAGGGGAGAATGCACAGTATGACTGGTGATGCTCTCTGTCTCTGTCTCTGTCTCTCTGACTTCTCCGTCTCTCTGTCTCTCTCTCTCTCTCTCTCTCTCTCTCTCTCTCTCTTTGTGTACAGTATCTATTCCTTTGTCACCTTGCTCTGTCTATCATTCTCTCTCTCTCTCTCCCTCCCTCCATCTCTCTCTCTCCTTATGCAAGTCTATTAGTCTCCAGCTGGTCGGCTAGGATGCAGCGGGGAGCAGAGATGTGGGATTGAGGTCTTTTGTATAATCACAACAAACCTTTTCTCTTTTCTTGAAGAACCAAAATCCAACCACCATGTGTTCATACATTCTTCATCTTCCCTGCTGATTGCTCATTCCCCCTCGAGGAACAATGGTTTGTTTGTCTCAATGCAATAATGTCGTCATACTCATATTAAGTATGCGTGTGTGTGTGTGTGTGTGTGTGTGTATGTGTGTGTGTGCATAACAGTCCTCATATGTACATATGACACGTAACTGTAGCAAACACAAGTTCTTTAGAAGTGCTGTATGCCATATTGAGCTTGTGTGCATTCAGTGTACAAGTTTCCAGTGATTCTCCTACATCAATTGTATGAGGTATCATATGGTCATGTATTGAGAAACATGTACAGTGTGTTAAACGTTAATAAACCTGTATGTTCTCAACTAGATTTGGCTTTTGGTGACATGTTATTAAATCAACAGGTGTCTCTAATTGAGAGGTTTACTTGAACCTGCAGGCAGCTTTTCTGATTTAGTCAAAGATCTTGAAATCTCATTGCATGTTTTTCCAGAATTGATATTAGGACATTCATTCACGTTATTGAAATGCATGACATGTCTTGATAGTAAAGCAGGAGCTGACATGCCTGTATAACTTGATAAAGAATTAAGTTCAATTGATAAATCAAACACAATCCTCTAAGACCTCAATGATGATTAATTCTGGCATGTTTTGTTTACCCCTCCAGTTCAGACTGGGTTTCACCAAAGCATTGTCTACAACAACTCATAAAAGAAGATCCCACCTTCTGCATCTATCTTATATATTCACCTGGACTCATCCCCCCCCCCCCGTCTGAAGTGACGCACCACCGTTCATCTTTCTAACATTTGAGGATGGCCTAGTTTAGGTCTAAATACAGGCCAGCTGCAAGGTCCTCTTCACCTATGCTCTCCAACAATATTAATCTCTGACTTTGGAGAGCATGGCAAATGTGTAGGGTGTATGTGAAGAAGAAGACTCATTATTTGGCCATCAAATCAATTCTCATCATTTGTAGGAATTTGACACCCCTCCCAAGTTCAGTGCCTTGCTCAAGGGCACAACGGCAGTGGTAGGAGCCTTAGATATGACTCCAGTAACCTTCCAGTTACCAGCTCACATCCAGCTCCCTCCTAGGGTGGGGATCAAACCAGCAACCTCCCAATTGCTGGCCTGCCTCTCTAGCCTCTAGGTCACCTGCCACCCCCTATTAAATCAACAGTGTGTGCGTGAGTGTGTGCGTGCGTGTTTGTGTGCACATGTGTGCGTGTGTGTGTGTGTGCATGCTGTGTGTTAGCATGTGTGAGCTGTGCATATGTGTGTGCTGTGTGTGTGTGTGTGTGTGTGTGTGTGTGTGTGTGTGTGTGTGTGTGTGTGTGTGTGTGTGTGTGTGTGCGTGTGTGTGTGTGTGTGTGTGTGTCCGCGCAAATGTGTGCATGTGTCTGTGTGTGTGCGTGTGCATGTGTGTGTGTCTCCAAATGACAAGTGACCTTGCTATGAGAAGTCCATGTACCATGGCCTCCCCCTGTGTCAAAGAGAGAACAGGGCCACTCAGGGAGAGTATGTCTCCAAGTGTGAAATGGCAGAATTGGTCATTAATGGGGAAGGAAGTGGTAGAAGGTAGTTCAAGGTCATTACCTTATTATCCTTTGGCAAAATGCTGTCATTTCACATACTGTACTGGGGTAATCTTTCCCAACTAGCTTTGCTGGTGTTGCACTGTACCATGTATAGTTTTATCATGAATTTAGATCATGAAGTTACATTATTCAACCAAAGATAAGGGCACTACAGTCATAGGACACATGCATCATTTGATTTGAAGTATTCTCTTACAAAAACAAATTATAATAAATAAACAAAGAGGGTTGTCGTACAGGGACAAGCAGTGGAATCCTTTTTGGTTATATACTATTCAACATTGTGTTGCTCCATACACATGCATCTCCTCATTCCCACCATTCAAATAAAACATCTGAGAAACCATGCAATCCAATGTCAAGTGCACAACAACATACTAAGCCTCACTAAGCCTTCAACATGAAGGTAAAGGCTCACATGCATCATGGATATTCCTGAGTGAAAACATTGATTTCATTCATCCTCTCTATTATTTTGACACATATAGAAATAGAAATCAGATAAGCTTCATGGATGAGTGTCCATCTGCTGTTGAGAGCCAACACACACACACACACACACGCACACACACACACACACACACACACACACACACACACACACACACACACACACACACACACACACACACACACACACACACACACACATACATACACAAGGAATTAGAGCCATCACCCATTGAGCCTCTGAGTGTAAAATCATAATGTATCATAATGTGAATGGAGCCAAAATCAACCTCAGATCTGACGCCAGAGACTGGGATTATGGGCCGAACGTGAGCTCCAGGCCCTAATCTGCAAATACGGGAATCCAGCCTCAGACGTCAGTTACTGGAATCTGACACAAATATAGATAGACAAATATAATACATGCAGATAGAAATATTTACAATAAAAGAGGAGAAATTATACTTTAAATATATAACAACGTTAATGACAATATCAATAATAATAATAATAATATGTATGAATCCCTGGAGGGAAATTGGTTTGCCTAAACAGCGACATTTAAACCACAATAAAAAAGATAGATAAACAGACAGACAGAGAGACAATCAATCATTGCTTGAATGCCACAATTTGAGTATTGTTGCTGACCATGTGCATCCGTTCATGGCCACAATTTACCCATCTTTCGAATGGCTACTTCCAGCATACACCATGTCACAAAGTAAAAGTTGTCTCAAACTGGTTTCATGAACATGACAATGAGTTCAGTGTTCTTCAGTGGCCTTCCCAGTCACCAGTTCTGAATCCAATAGAACACCTTTGGGATGTGGTAGAACGGGAGATTGGCAGCTTGAAAGTGCACCTGAAAAATCTGCAGGAATTGCATGATGCAATCATGCCATCATGGACCAGAATGTCAAAGGAATGTTTCCAACATCTTGTGAAATCAATGCCACAAATAATTTAGGCTCTTTTGAGAGCAAAGGGATGCCCTACCCAGTATTAGTATAGTGTTCCTAATAAAGTGTTCG
>NC_139659.1:5462939-5485439 GCF_951799395.1 Argentina silus
TGGGAGTGGTGGGTGGGATTCTCATAGCCAGTGCAACCAGTCACAACCGAAACTATAGAATAAACTTGGCTGCTTTTAAGCCTCTGTCCCTTGAACATGTGATGGATGTTTTTGCAAACGTATGAACCAGCTGTCCTGTCATCTGACGGACAGCTGTGCCGTTTGACTTAGAGTGCCCTGCCTGAGCTAACACTATGCTCCATTTTCGTTGGCTAATTCTTGTAACAAATGTATGCTAATACTGTACCTTCCCCTGACAGCTTACCCATACCCTAAGTACTTTGAAGCTATTCCTTACCCTAACCCTTACCCTAACCCTAACCCTTACCTTAACTACTCGTTATGCATTCACATGGAGGTCGCACATAAACATCTTTCTAGGTACTTCACTTTACGTGCAATATCATACGAATATTTGATGAGATCACGTTGCCCTATCTCTTTATTGTCTCTACCTACCTACCTACCTCTCTCTCTCTCTCTCCTCTCTCTCTCTCCCTCTCTCCTCTCTCTCTCCCTCTCTCTCTCTCTTTCTCTCTCTCTCTTTCTCTCTCTCTCTCTCTCTCTCTCTCAGCAGTAGCCAGTTTCCACATTATAAGACAACATGTCCCCCTGCATATAGGCCAATTGAAACAATGTTTGTTTTACCAATCACTGTTAACAATCACTGTTTTACTCCCATCGAGAAAGAAACATCTATTCTGAGGAACCCTGTGGAGGACTTCCAGTACCTGGATATGAGTCTTGAACGAGCGTCACAAATCGATTGAAGGATACACTTCCCTGCAGATTCGTTCTAACAACAACAGTGTTGGTTCCTTTCCGAGAGAGAGAGAGAGAGAGAGAGAGAAAGAGAGAAAGGCTCTCATGCTTTTTCTGGCTTTCTCCATTGTTGTTCGCACTCACCTCGAGATTCTAATGACCTCTAATTAAGGCTTGATTGGGGCATAATCATAATCATATCCACCTTGCTGTTTCACTATATATAGATGTATGCCTAAATAGGCACAGGGGATTGATGGTTGTACGTGTTCATCCTTCACTAAACATAGATAGACATATATGTGTCAGCCAGAACTTTTGAATACACATTTGGGAGAGAGAAGGGGGGATAAAAAAAGAGAATAAGAGAGATAGAAAGAGAGATAGAGAGAGAGAGAGAGAGAGAGAGAGAGAGAGAGAGAGAGAGAGAGAGAGAGAGAATGTGAAGAGTTGCATGTGGTCCTGTCATAACGCATATCTTTGCTGGAGCTGGCTCACTTGCTACTGATGTGGGGCTATTGTTGGAGGTCAGATGCTGGAAAAATGTGAAACTGTGGTAATAACAAACACATGCAGAGGCCATCTTGGATCTGTCTCTATCTTTGTTTTATTTTTAATGTTATTCCACCACAGAATTGGTTCTCACAGTTACAGCTCCACTTGGGGGTTTTCCTGGTGGAGAAAATCGGATTGGATGAAGTATGCAGTTTAACATCAATCCAAAAGGAGAGGGAAACTTTACGAAGCCAATGGCATTACACGCTTCCCCCGCTTCTAAAGCTGTCACACACACTCACACACAGTCACACACACACACACACACACACACACACACACACACACACACACACACACACACACACACACACACACACACACACACACACACACACTCACTCACTGCCGTAGCTCCTCTAAAGTTGTCTGCTCGCCACAAGTGGCCAAGTCGCCCAAATGTCACACATGCTTTTGTTTGTGGGAAACAAAGAGATCTTCTCTGTTGGATGCCTTGACTGGATTAACAGTTTCTATTTATAACTAAATCTGCTTCTCCTCAAACAAATATGAAGTCATGTATGTATAATAATAATAATAATAATGCATTTTATTTGGAGGCGCCTTTCAGGTCACCCAAGGTCACCTTACAGAAAAGAAGTAAAAGCAAAAGCATGACATCAATCATTTAAAAACAAAACAAACAACACATCAAGATAAAAACAAGTGAAGTGCAGAGTGTCCAATTTATAGATAGTATGCCAGTTTGAAAAGGTGGGTTTTGAGTTGGGACTTGAATGTTGTGATGGAGTCTGACTGTCTTATGTGTGGGGGGAGAGAATTCCAGAGCTTGGGTGCTGAGCAGCTGAAGGCTCGGGCACCCATGGTGCTGAGGCGTGACGTGGGGATGGTTAGCAGTCCAGCAGAGGTTGAGCGAAGGGAGCGGGAGGGAGTGTATTCATGGAGGAGGTCACGGAGGTAAGTGGGGGCTAGATTGTGGAGGGATTTGTAGGTGAGGAGAAGGTTTTTGTACTGGATGCGGTAATGTACCGGGAGCCAGTGAAGTTGGATGAGGACAGGGGTGATGTGGTCAGATGATTTAGTGCGGGTGATGATCCGGGCGGCCGAGTTCTGAATGATCTGCAGTCTGTTGATGAGTTTGGTGGGGAGTCCGGTAAGGAGGGCATTACAGTAGTCGATGCGTGGTATGACAAGTGAGTTGACCAGGATTTCAGTGCTGGATTGGGTCAGTGATGGACGGAGTCTGGAGATGTTGCGGAGGTGGAAGAATGCAGTCCGGGTGATGTTCTGAATATGGGAAGTAAATGACAAGGTGTTGTCCAAGATGACGCCGAGGCTCTTGACTTGGGGGGAGAAGGGTACGGGGAATCCATCGATGATGATGGGTGGAGCTGGGGTGTGTTGTGATTTGGTGAGGGTGGATTTGGAGCCGATGAGCAGTGCCTCAGTTTTGTCGCCGTTAAGTTTCAGGAAGTTCCTGCTCATCCAGCTCCGGATGTCTTCCAGGCAGGTGATGAGGGAAGTGGGAGGGATGGCAGCAGTGGGTTTGGAGGAGATGTAGACCTGTGTGTCATCAGCGTAGCAGTGAAAATGGACCCCATGGTGACGGAGGAGTGTGCCCAGGGGGAGGAGGTAAATGGTGAACAGGAGTGGACCCAAGACTGACCCCTGGGGGACACCCAGTGAAACACCCGAACACCCAGACTTGTGGTTGCTTAGTTGAACGAATTGTTGGCGGTCAGTATGGCAGCTTGTGCTTAGCTATTCTCTGGCCTATCTTCTTGGCTCAACTTAAAGAAGAAAGTATGTATGGGACATCTGAAGTCAATCGGAATCAGATCTTAGTATATGCAGGGCACTGATTTGGAATGTGGAATGCTGCACACGTGTCCACTTCTATTAGCTCTGATATCAACCAACTATAAATCAGTTTAATAGTTCCATCCTAACAGAAGACTGATGGTTTCAAACTGAGGTTTCAGTGGATATTATTGTTGTCAAGTATACTGGTTGTGTATTTAATAGGTATGTTATATTGTTTATGATTTACGATATGTTTACGAACATATTTTGTTGATCCATCTACTTTTGACAGTTATTCGATGGTTAAAAAAATCATTGTTCTATTTCCCGAAAATGAAAGAGAGGTGGAATGGATGAAAAGCTGACAATTATGAGCCAGCAAAACCCTTAAGCCTGGGATGAGCATTGTCAGCCATCTTGTTATCCAGCAGTATATCGTTTTGGGTCGTTGCCAGTGTAGACAGACAGTCCTGCCTCGAGAGGGAACAGCTGAAGACTGAGCCTTATCTCTGATTCATGACCCAACAATGATTACACCTAACTAGTGGTAGGAATTATCTTCACAAGACCGATACTCGCTGTTTGTTGTCAATGATCAACCCCGTCCACAGCCTGTGAACTGAAGCTGCTTACATTTTCACCCGTTTCGCTGAGTATTGGCAAGGATCTGTGTCAAGCAGTCACGTTCACTCTGCCGAGAGGCTGGGTTTGTGGATTACAGTTAACATCTGTTGCTGATGAGAGTGAGTGACGCACACACACACACACACACACACACACACACACACACACACACACACATACACACAGACAGATACACACACACACACACACACAGACAGACACACATGGACAGACACACACACACACACACACACACACACACACACACACACATGCATGCTTACATACCGAATCATAGACCATATGATAGTGTAGTAAAGTCAGCCAAAAGCTTCCCTCATTCTGCAAGAGGTAATGCAGTCAGCACGGGGAACTAGTTTTAGATTACCAGGTAAAGACCCTAAAATGGCAGATACTGTAGTATCAACCTCACACACACACACACACACACACACACACACACACACTCACTCACACACACCTGTGACTGAGCCAAGAGAAACCTGGCCTCAGTCAGATACTGTATGCCCAATGGAACATTACAGCCTAACACCGGCCTCTGGATTCATAAATACCTCTGTGGTCATCTGGAAAACATTAGCCTTCCTCTCTCTCTCTCTCTCTCTCTCTCTCTCTCTCTCTCTCTCTCTCTCTCTCTCTCTCACACACACACCCACACACACACACACACCCACACACACACACACACACACACACACACACACACACACACACACACACACACACACACACACACACACACACACACACACACACACACCTCCACAGTCCAGAGAAGGAGGGAGATTGACTTTTTGGGCTTCTCAACTGGTCCAAGAAAACGTCTGCAGCTGAGCGGTATAGAGAGAGGGGGAAACGTATAGAGAGAGGGGCCATACTGGAGGACGACATTACAACTATGAAAAAAACAAATCAAATGTCTGAAAACCCACCAAGTTATGGAATGTTTTATAACTCCATGACAGAAAAATTAAAACACTAATATAAAAATACAGCCTGAATATTGAGCTCAAGTGGAATGTGTGCTAAGGATACATTCACCCACTGATATTTAAAAAAACAAATAATTTAAAATCATTTTTTCCTCATTCAAAAGAATGAACTGATATCAAATAACTTAGCAACATGAGTCACTGCACTGAGTCAGACTTGGGGTTGTGTTATTTTAGTGCTGGTGCTTTAATGCCTGTGTGGGATCAATAATGTGGATTATAGATAGGCCTATCAGGTATCATTAAGCCCCGTAACCCCAGGGCACCCTTGGCTGATCCTGATCTGTGAGGTTGATACTTTTGGTGACTCATAAGGTTGTTTAACACACTGACTCTCTCTGACCTGCCTGGCCATGGCCATAAATAAACCCTCCTATTGTCCCAGGTTTAGAGAGATCAATATGTTATAAATGGAATGGCAGTGGAAAAGAAATGAACCTCAAAGAGTCAAAATAGATTTTTTCTAGGCAATGACTTCACACAAGGTTTTGTGCATCATGGATGGAAGTATTTGCTTTTAATGAGGTAGATTTAAAAATAGTGTGAAGGAGGTGTTTGAATAGTTTATAAACGAAGTGTATACATGAATTAAAAAAAACGAAGACTGAATAGTTTCAATAGTGTAACTCATAGAGGCACATATTCCTGAAAAGTATAATCTGATAATTTGTAACTCGTCTCTGCACCTGGTTAATGAGGAAACTTGTGAATGTCTTCAATAACTATTGAAACAGGCAGCTTGCAACTGTCAAAACCCATGTGACATTATCATGTGAAATACCATGACAAACTGCTAAATTGCATTTCTGCCGATTTACTGCCAAGCTAATCTTTCAGTGCCAACATTATGACACATTTCAGCCTGTAATAGCCAAAATCTAATAACATTTGGAACAAAATTACATTATAATCCTCCTATGTTTTTCACCCAAACTGAATGTGCAGTACACTTGGAAAAACTTACCGGAGCTCACTTAGGTAACACATTTGACATTTAAGAACGCCAACTCACCTATTGTGTTCTTGGAGTGTACACTAGACAGAAGGTCAGAACAGCTAATCAAATCAATTTCACCCCAACAAAGCTTTTAGCTCTGTACTCTGTACTCATATGACCCAATAGTGAATAACCCCTATTAATAATAATAATCATAATAATCACAATGATCATAATAATCATAATAATCATAATAATACTAATCAAGCCTCTGCCGTTGACAGAGAATGAAGCTACATTTTGTTTATATCTGCTCAGTCTTACTTCGCAGGAAGATGATGTAATGGTAGTTGAGTGATGCTGTTTGTTTTAGCATGTTGTTGGACAGTAACAGCGGAGTTGCTTTGTAGTAACACAGTACTGAGGCTGATATTTTTTAATAATAGTTTAGTTTACTTATTTTCTTGTCTGTAGCATCCCTTTCTCCTAAAGTGATTCACAAATTCCATTTCAATTCAGTCAATTCAGGAAGTAAACAGAAATTCTAACTCAAATTCATCATTTCCACTATGCTTTTGAGGAACATTTAGAATTGGAATTTGAATTGAAAGTTGAATTGAATTGATTGAACTGAATGAAATTGACCCAAGCCTGGTCTTCCAAGACCAGGTTGCACACACACACGCACACGCACACACACACGCACACGCACACGCACACGCACACACACACACACACACACACACACACACACACACACACACACACGCCCACTGCCCACCTCGTTTAGTGGGCAATGGGCACATACTGTAGCCTTTCTTCTCAAGAGAGCCAGGTCTGCCTATGGTGGCATGTCTCAATAGTAAGGTTATCTAAAATGACTAAACACATTTGCCATGTGAAAAAGTAGGAGATAGGATTTCCTTCACCGCTTTGTTAGACTTCACCTGAAGCTCATGAATCGCTTTCCTCTTTCATTATATATAGCTATCTCTCTCTCTCTCTCTCTCTCTCTATCTCTCTCTCCCTCCCTCCCCCTCTCTCTCTCCCTCCCTCTCCCCCCCTCTCTCTCTCTCCCTCCCTCCCTCCCTCTCTCTCTCTCTCTCTCTCCCTCTCCACCTCTCTCTCTCTCTCTCTCTCTCTCTCTTGTTCTCATACTGCCTTCTGAGGTGTTTTTGTGTTTGTGGCCTTGTCTCTATGTCTGCCCTGCGGCCTACTTCCCATCGCCATCAGCCATGCTGTAGCCACCTGCTCTCTCCCGCTTGGCCCACATTCACACTGGCCCAATCCGCTGACGTCAACAAGTTGCCACACACACACACACACACACACACACACACACACACACACACACACACACACAGTCTATATTCAAGCCCTCAGGACAAAATGTATGGAAAATAGAACAGATGGAAATTAATACCTCCACTGGCCTCAACACATTATATCTTTCTATATTAATTCTGAGCTTCAAAGAGTTATTCAGAGGTGATTTCCATAACTGCATAACACTCTCTCCCCTGTGCACACTAGCAATGTGGAGAAGGAGTGCTATTAAGCTATGAAAACATGCACACACACAGACACACACACACACACATACACTCAGAGGCTGCCTTTGCTTTCAATAAAAACGTGATCTAAGTGTTGTTCACAAACCCAGAGCTGTCCAACCTGGTCTTGGAAGACAGTCAAATGCAAATTGTGGCAGTAACAACCTCCATCTCTCTCTCTGTCTCTCTCTCTCTCTCTCTCTCCCTCTCTCTCTCTCTCTCTCTCCCTCTCTCTCTCTTTATCTCTCCCTCTCTCTCTCTCTCTCCTGCTCTCTCTCTCTCTCTCTCTCTCCACCCACCCCCCCTCTCTATCTCTATTTTGCTCTCCCTCCCTCCCTCCCTCCCTCTCTCTCTCTCTCTCTTGTTCTCATACTGCCTTCTGAGGTGTTTTTGTGTTTGTGGCCTTGGCTCCCCAACATCCCTCTGCAAATGCCCTTTATAATCCAATGAGATGTCCCGGCAACTGTTACTCTGTTGCAACTCTTGGGATATCTTGCTATTGACACAAGCATTATTTTAACTGCACTGCAAACAACTTGATTTAGCTGACATCTGAACAGCCATCTTAAATGAGCAGAACAGCCATCTTAAACAGAGAAGGGAGCGCACACTGGTGACTATGGCACTATGGCAGAGGGCAGGGGGAAGAGGGAGTGCAGCAGGACATCTGGTAGGTTCCAGTGGGTGAATCATGACTTAGTGACTGGCTCTGGACCAGGGAGAGGCCTCCAAGCATGGGCCATGTGCCCCATGTGCATCAAACACCACCAAAAATAACACACTCTGTGTGTGTGTGTGTGTGTGTGTGTGTGTGTGTTGGGGGGAAAGTAGGGGGGAAACCCTCTCTGTATATTTTGTTTCCCTGCAAAACTTGTAATAGCCTAGCAACCCTGGAGCGCCTCATGAAGAAACGAGAAACAGACGTCCATACAGAGGTGAGTAACTACCCTGCCTATCCTCCAACACTCTGAGCAACTGTAAAACACTGTATGGCTCTTTGTGTGTGTGTGTGTGTGTGTGTGTGTGTGTGTGTGTGTGTGTGTGTGTGTGTGTCTGTGTGTGTGTGTGTGCCTTTCTGCCTGTGCTTGCAGAGCCGTGCAATGCAGCGCTGGTGTCGTAAAACTCCAACTCACCGCACGTATAAATCTCACTCAAGCACAAGGGAGTGTACAGTAATGGCGTCTCGTACCAAACAATGATGAACTGGAGGAGGACAGTGTATTGTTCATTTCCAAGTGTGCCTTTGACATGATCAACACACACACACACACACACACACACACACACACACACACGCCATAAACCCCAACTCATTCTGACTGGTGAAGAGGAGAGGGCTAGGCCCTGGCAATCCAACCAAGGTAATACCATACCCTCACAGCTGGACGCAATATCCTGAACCCAACCTCAAGGCAAACAGTCAGTGCTAATGTAGGGAACATTCAGTATGTACAGTACAAGATAACACTTTATCTCCATTGTATCGCAAAGTGTCATTATCAAAGCTGCAAGTTGTTGCAGAAAAATAAATGGACCGCAGACAAACACATGAGGAGGTGGACATTTCAGAGATAGACTGGGTTCAGTTAAAACAATCCCTCATTTTAATTTTAATCTGTTTGTACAAAAAAAAAAAGTGTTTTTCTCACAGTCAATTGCAATAAAAGAGTTGTTTGTGGTACTCTAGAAATAACATTTTATCCTCCTTTCACAAACATGTCCTGTTTCGAGATGAAGCAACATGTGTGGGCTGTTGGTTTGTAAACAACAATGAGTTTGATTGAATGTGACCTAGTGGGACCTAGCCAGGATGTCATGCTTCTCTGTCTGAGGATTATATCCATGTGTTTCCAGGTGCTTCATCTAAAAGACAAAGAACCCTTTGCACCAGACTGAAGTTGGTGGTGCTTATACCTGTTAAAGTCAAAGGAAAAATAGTTGGTCCGCACAAACTTTTGTTGGAATAATACATCATTAAAGGTTAATCTATATAGTGTGTGGTGCTGCCTATTCTGTGGTAACCCTGCCGACAGAGAGTTGAAGATTTTGGAAGGATTACTCTGCCTCTCTATTCTGCCCTTTTCTACCTCAGAAAGAGGAGAGGCAAGACAGCAGTGTCAGGGGATCAAGACATTGTCGAGAGAGAGAGAAAGAGAGAGAGAGAGAGAGAGAGAGAGAGAGAGAGGTGAAAGTCATACAATCATGGTGGTGATGATGAAGATGATGATGATGATGATGATTAACTGCGGCCCCCTTGTTATGCACCATAGCCTCAGAGTGTCAGACACACAGTCTCCAGTGTGTGTGTGTGTGTGTGTGTGTGTGGGTGCACGTGTCACTCACTCTCTTCAGCAGCAGATGTCTACTCTAATCCCCCAATCCAAACCCTCGCCAGAGCAAACGTGACTCCTTGTGATTGACCCAAATTCAGCCGGCTATCTCTCCCCAGAGCTGTGAGAATAGCCCTGTACCACAGGGCTTAAAATACAACTTGGCTCCAAATTCAATCACCCTATTGTTAGGTGTCCTGGATAGAGGGAGAGGGAGAGAGGGCTGAGAAAAGCGTAGCGGCTAAAAGGTTGTGCATGCAGCCTACTCTGAGAGGGTCATCCAGCCAGAGTCCTAATGAGCTCCGCAGAGCTCTGTCCATGCCTTTCACCCGCGCTGAAATCACTGTTAACTAACGCCATGAAATGACCATCCATCAAAGGGCATTCACTCCAGGTGCATTTCCTTGAACACTTAACACACAAATGTGGTTTTGCATTTTGTTATCTACTGCACGTATTTCACTGTGAACTACTCAGACAGACTGCTCATTCATCCATTACCTGGGCCTATCTGTAGTACACAGTGACATTTCTGGGTTCCATTAGCCATCCTGTGAGTGGGAGAGATGGAACATGTGTTCCTGTCGGCCTTGCAGTCATCAGTTAATCTGCAGAGAGGTGTTTCCATGACATTTCAACATGCTGGTTCGCACACACACACACACACACACACACACACACACACACACACACACACACACACACACACACACACACACACACACACACACACGGTCTATCAATGAGGAAATGTCAAGGAAAGAACACCCCTGTGGCCGCAGATGCAACACTCATCTATCACTTCCCACACTCACACACACACACACAATGCACACACACACACACACACACACACACACACACACACACACACACACTTCCAATTCCAGAGAGAGTTTACACGTGAGCACAGTGTATGGCATACACAGAACACACACTCTCCCCCTGCTTCCTCTAGCCTGAACTCCCTCACTTATTAGCAGGGTTGGATGAACTACACTGACCTGTCCCTTCAGAGAGGTTTACTTGACTATACTTGACTTTATCTTACTTTACCTGACTTTACCTGACTCTACAGCAAAATTGCATGTTACTGTATGTTTTTTTAAGACTGTAACAGTCAAGGTACTCTGAAGGTAAACTTTTGTGTGTGTGTGTGTGCATGTACTAACTAATGTACGTGTACTAATGCATGTACTAACTAACGTATGTATGATATCGACAGACCTACAGTATACATACTCAAACCACACACTGTATAATCATACTGTATACAAGTTCCAGGGAAGAATTTACCATCCGTTATTTCAATCCATAAATGGGCTGGCAAATTATGGCAGAAGTCATTTACCCAAAAAAAACTCTTTGACCTTGACCTGATTGTCTCATTCATGAATCTGACGCTCATCTGATAACAAAAGGAGCAGACAGAGCACAGTGTCACCTCATTTCCAACTCCTTATCCTCTCCCACATCTCTGCTCCGGTGGCTGACGGGCACGGGTCAGAGTGTTTCCACCCCTCTGATGACACTGTTCCTGCTGCCAATGTTACATTTGCCAGTCGTCTGATGATCTGTCTCTAAGCACTGGTAATGAGCGGAGGGGGAACAACCTGTACTGTATTCTTTCCTTCCAGTTAGCATCCCCAGTCTAGGGGCATCAGTCGAGCACACTGCCCACCGCTGCGGAGCAATTGAAGGATTAACAGTGGGAAGCCTTAGATCACGACTGTCAGGTCCCTTCAAAAGCTGAACACACACAGACACACCACTCACACAGACCGCTGTATAACCATTCATTGTATACTAAACACACACTCACAAACTGCCGACTTAACATATACAAATGCAGATGTGCACTCTCCACTAAAGATAGATGTAGATGTAGTCGATGCTGCTTTTAGGATTATGATTTGCAATGACTTACATCACCAACTAATCATGTGTTGTAAAAGGACACAGTTACAGTATATGGCGAACAAACAGACAAACACTGCCTTATACAAACACCACTTAAAAACGCCACTGACACACACACACACACGCACGTACACACACACCCGTTAGACTTTATAGTCTACTTGTCCAGTGACATAGAGTGGATCGGAAGGCAAGTCTTTGAACACAAGTGGAGCGGTGTAATGTAGTGGACAGACTCTGAG
The DNA here is from genome assembly GCF_951799395.1 of Argentina silus. NCBI lineage: Eukaryota > Metazoa > Chordata > Actinopteri > Argentiniformes > Argentinidae > Argentina > Argentina silus. Next base: position 5,474,640 of record NC_139659.1, read on the forward strand.
CCAAAGAGCCCTGGCTAGCCTTGCCCTAAACAACACTGAATGGACTGAAAGTTTGTGGCTAGCCCTGGTTAGCATAGTACTGAATGGCCTTACTTCTGAGGACAGTACCGCCAGGCGCCATCCTTGCATCACCCCAGTGTGTGTGTGTGTGTTAGAAACAAAATGCCATCTATTTGGTATAATAAGTCACAAGAAAATCCCCAAATCTTGAGGTCCATTGCAATCCAAATGCGGACCTATGTATAAGCTTAAGATATGACAGCTGCATTGTAAACACTGTGGTGTGAGGCTTGTGGCTTAGTCATGCATGTCCCACACTGATGACACGGTCACGTCTGACACTCACGTGTCTCCATCCTGGGAAGATCTCTGCATGTTCAATATCCCCATGGAGATGAACTTGACCTCTCCACTGTGACTGGAAGGTATTGAGGTTAGAGTGAAGACACGCATGAAAAACATGTGGGCTTAGCAGGTCACGGCTGTCGTCATCCATCACACACACACACACACACACACACACACACACACACACACACGCACACACACGCACATGTATTACAGATAAGAGTATGGTTGGGTCAGGGAGAGCAAAAATAGAGAAAACACATTTGGCATACATCAGATGAAAAAAAATAGGAGGTAGTGTGATTTTCTGCTTTGTTAGACTTCACCAGAAGTTCATAAATCGTTCTGCTCTTTCTCTTTTTATAGCTCTCAATATATTTACCCTCTCTCCCTCTCTCCCTCTCTCTCCCGCTCCCTCCCTCCTCCCCTCCATCCTCCCTTCCATCTCTCCCTCTCTCTCTCCCTCCAGCCTGCGCTTGTCTGCCGGTGTGTTTAAGTGGGCCAGGTATTTCAGGAGTTATGGCAGCATTGTGAACACGCGCTCCAGTCCCAATAGAGGCGCAGTCTGCAGTAGGTGTACCTGAGGTGGCCTACTTCAACCTGGAGCCTAGAACCATCTCTGTTCCCATACTCTGACGAGGGTGGTGCTATGTTATAATTCAATTTTTTGGTTGCCATCTGAAATAAACGTGAAAACAAACAGGGAAGAAGGCGCTGGAGAATTCCAGTGTTTCCTATGTGTCATTCACATTAGAATATCAGGATGTCGCTCTGTGTTGTGCATCTGGTCTATATCACAACACCAAGGTCCAGCAGGAGTAACCTAAACAACATCACTTACAGTGTAAACTACACAGACCTGTACCACATCACCAGGCACTGGTAGGAGCTAAAGACAAGTGCTCCTATCACCCCTTTAAAAGCTTTCCTCCATGACCCCTGTGTCACTGTGCTGCTGCTGCTGCTGCTGCTGTATCCCAGACTAACCCCTTAGATGCTGATTGTCCTGTCGTGTGAGGTGAGGAGAGATGTTGATGAGTACATCTGGTGTGTGTCCCGGCTTCATCTCTCTCTCTCTCTCTCTCTCTCTCTCTCTCTCTCATTCTCTCTCTCTCTCTTTCTCTCTCTCTGCAGTTTATTTTTCCATCCAATTTACATATTCATTTGGGGAACTACAGCATAAACACTCCATTACGGAATTAATGTGCCTGGATGGTGCGCTGGAGGTAAATCTGCCCGACGACAGCTGTTGACGTGTCACTCTCTGATCCTAACTGACATTTCTGCTGCCTTCCACTTGGGGTAACTAACCAAACATGAAGGGAGTAAGGAGGAGGGAAAAACACAATTTTGTGTTGAAATGATGAATTTATTAATATTTCAGGATGGTGAATATGTCATTTCTAGGTTTCTCTCTCCATCCCATACTGTAACCTATGACAACCCCTCTGGCCTGTACCTCACAGTTGCTCGATTGCCATGGTACTGTAGCCTACCATGGCTGCCAGGCTCCTAATTACACTGCCTGAGTGAAATTTCATCAGGACCCCTGTACTGAGCACCGTAATGGGCCATTTCTATTCGTTCTCATTCAAACCTCAAGGTGACCTCTCAAGGGTTCTCAACAACCCTCATTCTTCAGGTGTGACCACAGAGGGCTACTCAAATAGCAGCCATGTTCTTGTGTAAATACCAATCAAATGATTTTATATTGGCTCCTCCTGTGACTTCTGTAACCAAGAGAATGTCATCTGTGTGTCATCCTCAAGGGGTCAGTGGTAGGGTAACCCAAACAAGGAAGACTATATAAATAGTGCAGAGGTTTAGAGCGTCAGAGGCACCTACGGAGCACCAGAAAATGACGTCTTTGTGAAGAAGGCAGCGGGACCAAACAGAGAACAGAGCAGGGCCTCAGGGTCATAAATCAGTACAGGTTACGAAGGGTCCTTGTAGGGGTAGAGAGAGAGAGAGAGAGAGAGGTAGGTCGGTAGAGACAATAAAGAGATAGGGCAACATGATCTCATCAAATATTCGTATGATATTGCACTCAATGATATTGAGAAAGAAAAATAACCTGTATCGCTGAAGTCAAAGTACGGAGCAGAGAATACAGTGGTCCTTGATCACTATATTAACAGGGCTATGGTTCGTAGACCATGGTGCTAGAAACACTAAGGTTGTGGGTTTAATTGCTGCTGGGACCATACATTCAACAACATATATGTATTCGCTGTATTGTAAGTCGCTTTGGATAAAAAGCGCCTGCTAAATGTGATACAATATAGAACAGTGCAAAGCATTGACTGCAAGTCTGGAGAAAAACGCATGATAAGTCACTGAAATATGAATGTACAAAATGTGTTTGTGTATAATCAAAGCGTTGATCAAAGAGTCAGTGATATTTTTGAACTTCAAACCTAGTGTAAGACACTCTATTCCTGGCTGCTGAACTCTTCATTATAATTCACGATATCACTAACTAGGTAGCTAATGCGATCGCGTTACGATATGCACACATTTCAGAAGCGGCAGGAGAAGGGCGTGAGGGGGTTTAAGCCTCTAACAGTAATCTTGTTTTTCCACCCTCATCTTGAGGGGTAAAAAAAAAAAAGAGAAAATGGAAGGTACAGATACTGTAGCACTTTATCACTAGGCGAGATAGGCTAATCAGCAGGGTGCAAACACAACCAGCATAGCCTTATGCTTTTAAGTCATGGACTCGGACCCTCCGTGTCTTCTCACTCGAGGCCCACCACACATTTCCTCCACGGTCGAGTCTCGCCCCTGTAGCATTCTGCCCAGCAACTATCTGCCTGTCTGCAAAGCCAGCCGCCAGTGTAATTGTCTGTGACAATGTTTTTATTAACTTATCCACCAGCATAATGAGGTCTGACAGGGGGAGTTAGAGATAGCATCTAGATGGGCTTTGAAGTCTGATTTCCCCAAATTTGGCAAAGAGGGGTCTATTTTTAGTGGGCATGTGACGTCTCTAGGAATCTGTTGATTTTGTAGAATCTTATGCCAAGTTAAAAAATGTCTGTTATAGCCTACATTCTAAGCATTAGAGCATTTACAAAAATCTAAGTGAGAAACGGAATGTATTGATGAGATTGCACACACCATTCGGTTGGAATAAAAAATAAGAATAAAAGTTTTATTGTCACATAAATGATCTTATGGTGATTTGTCACTTTTTACGTTAACATAGCAAATCATTATCTCCGCACAAGTTGATTGTTAGGTGAATTTCCCACATGTCCTGCTCGTTTATTACCCTGTCCATTTCTTACTGTATCAGTCGTGTCAGATGATAAATTGGAACGTGTCCATTCTGATTCTTACTTCCACTTTCAGAAAAAGAAAACACAAAGCGCAGGACAACATTTTGTGAACTGCACAAGGTGAACTAGTTCTACTCAGACAGCTGTCTATACATTTACTGGGCAAACACCATAAAATACTCGGGTTAACTCCAGCTCTTATCTTCATTGCAAGTGGGGTAAATTGTTACCGGGGCAGTGGTTAACGCTGAACACCGAAACTTCTATTCCGAGGAAGTTACCGCAATTTAGCCGCTAACACGCTAGCGAGTGCACCTGAAATGAATCTAGTCTCATTGCTGTAAGATGAATTTTTTGCTGGTATCATCTTTTTTATATAACTAATTCAGATGCCTCAGAAAACCTTTTTGACAGCGTTGTTACAGTTCCTTTTTTACTTTACATTGCCTTAAACTGGATGATTATTTGTAGAACATCTTTTTTTTTACCATGTGACCTGACTGAGAAAAACTAAGCATGCTAGTTGAAGCCTATAACCAGGGCATATCGTTTTTCCTAGTCAGGTGGTCATGTGGTCAGGAAAAACTCTTGGTCCTAGTTATAACAGATATATGACATTAGACAGAGAGAGAGATAGAGAGAGAGAGTTGTGCAGAGTTGTAGAATCCAGTCTAACATTGCTGAGGTCTGACAGGGTGGTTTGGGGATGATGATGATGATGTGGCCATGGTGGCTGACATTCCAAGTTCCAAATGTTCCGCTCCCGCTGTAGTCCTTCCTCCCTTCCTCCCTCCCTCCCTCCCTCCCTCCCTCCCTCCCTCCCTCCCTCCCTCCCTCCCTCCCTCCTCTCCTTGCAGATACACTTACAGTGAAAATAAACCAGTTCAATGTGTCGGAGGCACCATGACGATACAATGAGTTGCATTACTGTAATTCTACCAACCAACCCTGCTGTCGCCATGGTTACAAAACATAGAGGTGAAAACAACTACGAGATTTTAGAGAAAGACCAGAGGCCTTGTAAAGAAATAGGTGTTGTGTCATCAAGGTTGCCTCACACTTCACAACAAAGGCAGTTGTACAGTATATTGACATACTGTGCAACAACTAACAGTAATCTCTTCACCCTGAAGGCTTCTTCAGGAAATCTAACCTGAATTTCTGTCTGTGTTTGCAGGGCATTACCTTGGTGTCATGGTGATGTGTTGTGTATTATCTGTGTGTGGTAAGGTGTGATGTGGTGGTGTGTGGTGTTGTGTTGTGTGATGTGTTGTGGTGTGGTGTGATGTGGCGTTCTGTTGTGTGGAGTTGTATGGTATAATGTGTTCACTGTGTTGATCACTGTGTGATATGACATTGACAGCTTTAGCACTGACCTCTCTCAGGGCTTAAAGACAGGAATGATAACCCTCTCTCCCTCTCTTCTCATCCCTCCGTTTCTCTCAGGGCTAAAAAGGCAGGAATGATTGCAACGCATAACAATGAGAAACTATGGAAATACAGAAGGTAATGTTTCTTAGCAACCATTGTCGGGCTTGATGAGTCAGTCCGCCGGTGGCAGTGCGATTTCTCTACCAAGCAGGGAGAGATAATGACAGGCATACCAGCTGTCACTGTGGGAGATGCACAAAATGTATGTACTATAGACATCCATAGCATGTACCCAGTTGGTCTTTGAGAACGTGTACACATCGAGAATGAACACACAGTCTGTGTGACACAGGATGGCTATGTAGGTCCACTCCTTTGTACTATATGTACAACACACAAAGAAACCTATACAGTTCCAAGTTGTTAGTTTTTTCATTGTGAGCGGGTACATTTACCTTGCAAAGAGTCCTGAGATAGAGAGAATTTTGAATATTGTTTGAGTTGTATTGTAATTGGGTACTGCGAATTGACTAGAATTTGGACTAAGAACATCCTGTTAGTTATCCAGTCCCGCCTTATTATACACCTTCTTTGCATCTTAATTGATTGCAGAAACACAGAATAATGTCAACAAGCCAGAGGGAAAGAGAGAGAAACAGAACAAGAGAGAGAGAGAGAGAGGGAGGGAGAGAGAGAGAGAGGGGGGGGGGGGGGAGAAAGAAAGAAAGACAGAGAGAGTGACATGGAGAGGTTGTGCTACGGCCAATTAAAAAGCCCTCTCAGTCCTTAATGGTGCTGCAGCCTGCCTGTCTGCCTGTGCCTTTGATGGTCAAATAAAAGCAATCAAATATTCCAGGCCAGAGCTCTGCTGTGTTTTGGCAGGGCGAGTAAGCTGTAGCGTCAACATCCACTCAACAGTCAGTAAATCCACACCAGTCCTGGGCCACTAGATGATGTCACTGCAAAAAAGCAACTCTGCCAGTGTCGCTGTTTCCCACGCTAAAAACCTCTCAAAACAGCGTGGTGCAGACTGGGAGGAAACTTACACACCACAGACACAGTGTTTTTAGTTTAGAGGATGGCACTCCCCAACATGAAGATAAGGACACACACACACACACACACACATACACTGACAAGTGGCCACAAAACCCACAATCTTCCTCTCATCTCTGATTGGCTCGTTCATCACCCAGAGAGAATGATGGGAGGTCAGAGTGGCTAGAACTTCTCTACAATTTCCCTCCAAAATAACAACAGCTGCTATTTCTATCCATGCCCACTCCTTCTCATCCTGACCAAGATTCCAAGCGGCCATTTTCTCCACCAAGTTTCCAAAAAGGAAATCTTAGATGTCTATTTTTAGGGCTCCACATTGTAACGTCCAATTTCACTGCAATAATTCATCTGTCAGCACTTTTCTAAACAAGTGCAAATGTATTTTCCCCCGAAATTGAATTCACTCTTGTCAGAAAGGGAATTTCATCATTTGTCCCTGATTGCACTTCTCAAAGTACATTTAACTTATAATTTAGTCACAGACTGATATATTTGAGGTTAATTTGTTCCTTTTCTTGGAATGGAGATCTATTTTTTCTAATGGAGCATTTCTTATTATCCCTCCCCATTCATCTCTATTTTTGTCAGGATTGCCAGCTCACATATGTGTCACTAATTGCATATATCATTCAAATTAGTACCAATGATTCACTTCATTTTCACATCATTAAAAATAGCAGCCTTTCCCTCAATATCTCTTGGAGACACATGCACACACACACAAACACACACACACACACACTTGCGCGCAATCACATTCCTCTTAATTCTGAATCGCAATATTCATGTTGTTACATCACTCCCTATAGAGGAATGACACATAAAGCAAAACGTTATTAGGACGCACATGTTTCAGAGCCTTATAGCTGATAATACTGCTGAGTCCTCATGAGTCATCGCTATAACTCAGATCATCAACAAGGGGCTGTAGTTATGAACCGGAATGCTATAATTATGTCTCTGCGAAGACTTTGTCTCCTGAAGGAGGAGTGACCAACACACACACACACACACACACACACACACACCCATACACACAGTCACACACACACACACAGTCACACACACAGCTTTCGCACGCCCTTGTGAGACACACACACGCACGCACACACACACACACACACACACATGTTTGTCTCATTAGTCTAACCCAGGGGAGACAGACAGACTCATGTCTTAATCTTTGTTCCATAATTCCACTGTCAGCTCCACAGACCTTTCGCCTCCATAGCAACGTTGTGATAGACTTTCTACATTTGTATTGGTCCTCAGGGAGGTGTGAGGCAACAACACACGCACGCACGCACGCACGCACGCACGCACGCACGCACGCACGCACGCACACACACACACACACACACAGAGCCCAGAGTCCTGAGGACTGTCCAAAACCATCATTCATCACATTCTTAGGGATGGAAGATAAACTTTATACAATCGAGTAAAGATTGATTCTCATTGGCGCACATCTTCCAAATATTTCTCTTGTGAAAAGGAGGTTTTTCTATCAGTGGGGGAGGCCAGATGTATTTCTCAGAAGAGTGAGAGCAATGCTGGATGTCCCTCAGTGCAGAATAGTTTATCAGCATGGGCCAGCCGGGCACAGCTGGGAAACACTTTTGGAGATCATTTTTTACATCCCCCTATGTGTTTAAAAACTCCTGTCATTTTTCTTAGCCAGCTGAATGAACCTGGACTGTAAATGTTCCTATTTTTAAATGTATTATTTTTGGTATGGTCTCATCTGCTCCGCACATATCCGTACAGCTTTGGATGGATTGTCTAACAAGTAGCGCTGTACAATGAAATGTTGGGTCAATCACATGAATAGCAGCACATACTCACACACATACACACACACACACACACACACACACACACACACACACACACACACACACACACACACACACATTAAGTTTGACTGGATCTTAGATTGATCAGAGAGCGTGAGATAGTTAGTTAGTAAACAATGTAAATCTGACTCCTATTCCTAAATGTGATAGACTGGCTCTCTACTTAACGTAACTAGCCGAATATAATATTATATATAATAATATAATGAGCCGGAGGTTCATTGTCGGGACACCCTTTAATGTTATGGCCTTAACGAGGATACCTCACTAGAGTCTTTCAATGTCTTGTCTTAGTCAGGAATCAATCTTCAAATAACGAGTTTAAGTATGAGTCATTTCCTGTCATGAGCTAGATGTACTTCGGAACTGTCCCTCCTAATTAGATCATAAGATTCTATTTGCAGAAATTATATTTGAACGCCAACCGGTGTGAACTAACCGTGTTGTGCGCTAAATCTTGATATACAACACAACTGGAGAACATAAAGTCATTTCAAGGGCTAGACCTGGTCAAATATATTTCTTGCTTATATTCTAGCAGATTATCCTAGCACACAGATCTATCTGTAGCGTTTTCGGACAAATGAGAAAAGCGTTGTATCAAATTCGAGGAGATTTATTTTAGACAAGCAATAACATAAGCAATTCAGCTTACTTCAAGTACATACAAACAAGTGTATATGCACAAAATATAAAACATGCCGTGATAGGTGAATGCTCTAAAATAATCAAATGAAAAAAAAATATTTTAGCAACACTATACGTGCTAACTAACGCAGGCGATGGGGTAAGCTGACTCCTAGGAGTACGATTCTGAAAACAATTCATACCATCCCAGACCAAATGGAATTTCTACAGAAAACATCAAAGGACCTATTATCAAATGGGGGAGACCTTCTGGCAAGTTTTATCAACAATAGCATTCAACTCATAAACAGTGTTATCCACAGGTCTTCAGCTGGACCCGGGGCTGGTGGTGCGATACCATCTACATCCCAATTAACTGATTGTAACTGATTGACCAGTTCGCTGAATCTCTGTGGAATGTTATAAAAGATACACATACAAATACTGGAAAGAAACATTCAAGAAACATTCAAATGTCATAATAGAGAAGAAGGTGTGTTGATTTAATCGTTGACAGGATGCCTGCTAGGTGTGCCCATTCAGTGAACCCAAAACACTCGTAAAGTTGATCAAGGCATTCCCTCTGGCTCATAAACACAGAGAGTAATTCACATGTAAAAACATTTTAAATAAAATGTAATGGTCATGATTTTAGCCAACAGCTGTTCTAGCATACTCATCATATTTTCAGACCAGTAAAATATTCAGCCTGTCTTCAAATCCATCTACACACACACACACACACACACACACACACACACACACACACACACACACACACACACACACACACACACACACACACACACACACACACCATTTCTAATGGAAATGTAAACCAAGAGCAGGTTGACTGATTGAATGGAACACAGTAATGACACTCACTGTGCTGTAACTGCTTGGCAGAGCACCAATTAATTTGTTCTCTTTTACAGACACCCCTGCGTCATTTACCATTCACCTCTTATATTCTATTGTACATCCTTTCCATACGTAGGTAGTATGTACTATGTAGTAAGCCCTTCATGTTGAACGTATGAGGCCCATTGATTGGCTCTTATCCCATCTAACCATCTAATTATCAAGCCTGCCGCAGGGCTAAGGTGTTATCGCTGACTCAGAAGTGAACTTCCTGGTTGATGCTGTGTGCTTGAACCTCTATAATCCAAACACACACGCACGCACGCACGCACGCACACACACACACACACACACACACACACACACACACACACACACACACACATGTGCACTCACACACAAACACGCACCACACACACACATGCACAAGCACACGCACACTCACATACACACACACACATGCACACACACACACACACACACACACACACAAACACACACACTCTCCTCCCTCCTCATAAAGCGTTATTAAGGTCAAACACACAATGTGTCTGCTTTACATCTAAGATGGGGAGGAGAACAAAGGTTCATGTGTACATAGCTTCAATTACATATCACAGGAGAGAGGGAACGAGAGAACGGAGGGGGGAAGGATGGATGGAACACAAACAGAGCAGGCGGAGGAGAGTGTTCCCAAGTTATATAACTGAGTGACCTGGAGCATGGGCAAGTTCACTCATCTGCAATAGCACCTGCAGATATGGTACACTTAATCCATGAGTAAACCATGATATTGATTTGTGCATTGGACCCACTTACACACTAACACACTTACACACACACACACACACACACACACACACACACACACACAGCCACACACACACACACACACACACACACACACACCCTTGCGCGCAGCTGCACGGAGGACACAGATATGGTGTTGGCGATTCAGGTTAGGGTTAGGGCTAACCGTAACCATAACCCTTACCATAAGTATAACTCTAAACCAAATGAAAATTCTGCATGGTTTTGTTGGTCAGTCAGATCCCCTTAGTTTTCCCCCTTGTATTAACCCACTCCCCATGATGTAACCCTCCACTGGAAAGCTTATTCTCTATTTATATCACCTGGACTACCAACCAAGCAATGTACCAGCTATAGAGTACACGGTATTTATAACCACTGTCTCATTTATGGAGCTGAATATATGTGTCTCACTCTGCAGTGACGCACGGCCACCTAGCCCAGACTGCAGGAAGTTGAGGTTGAGGAAGTAGGAATAACATCTGATGTATTAGCCACCAACGCAAACAGGGAATCCAATTATCCCTGTGTTCAAAGAAAACGTCTCTTTTTGAATGAATGCCACACAGATACACACACACACACAC
>NC_139659.1:5487939-5490439 GCF_951799395.1 Argentina silus
ACAACGGTCACTGTATCAAGGCTCTTTATAAATAGAGCCTTGATACAGACCTTTGTTAATACCCACCAATACACACACACACACACACACATACACACACACACACACACACAGACACTCACACACACACACACACACACACACACACACACACACACACACACACACACACAGACACTCACACACAGCTTGCGTATGCCTTTGTAAAAGGGCCTTCTTGCCAAACGCCCTCAGTGTGTTATTCCGAACGCATCGAATTACCGTTTTTGTTCATGTTTTGGAATTCAGCTTTCCTAATGGCAAACAGTGGCATATGGTCAAAGAAGGCTCTGTGCTTTCCCCTTCTCTCCAGCCATGAGTCCTCTCTTTCTCCTACAGAAGCCACTCATAGAAGGCCCACTCACTCTGTAGGCGTACTCTACACTACACTACACTACACTATACTGCGTATCCACAACACTGGAAGTGCCAACCATGGGATTGACTGAAGGGAGCCAGCGAAACAGAGGGAAAGAGAGGGAGCCAGGGAGACAGAGGGAAAGAGAAAATAAACAAGAAAATAACTTGAGAGAAGAGAGAAGACATATGGAGCATGTCATCTCCATGCTTTCAAACATCTCATCTCATCTCTCTCTCTCTCTCTCTCTCTGTTCCTATGCTTCCCTCATTCTCTCCCGAGCCAAAACCAGAAACTTCTGAGGATATAATCTGCAACCGATCAACATGTCACATCGAAGTTAATACACAGCCTCTCTCTCTCCATTAGCAGAACCTATTGCCTTTACATCACTCTTCCAAAACACTTCCAGTAAACAATTTATAAAATTTAGTTTCCATGGTTCTGGGATCCATTAGTGCTGCCTATTCCCTTCCTCCTCCTCCACTGGCTGACATGAGCGGTGAAGATGTATTGGGTTTTTTGGAAGCAGTGGGTAATAGCCTGATACTCAGGAAAAATTCGTCCCATTTTGAAAGGCCATGTCTCTTGTGTACGTTCTCTTTGCAGAACTCCTCAGTGAATCAGCGTAATAGGATAAGGACATCCCAGCAAATACAACTATAAACAACACTTAAATGGGGAAGAGAGTAAAAATAATGTGTTTTTTCCTCTCACTGGAAGTATAAGCACTGGCGTCCTGCCCTCAATACAGTGTATGGCATTACGGTATGTGTGTTGGCTGTAGTGTCTTGTTTGGTCTGCTGTGGCTGTGTGGTGCGTCTTTAGGCATCCTCAGTCTCTTCAGATGCTTGTTCTGTTGATACCAGTAAAGAGACTACGAGCCAGACCCAACGGACGATGTGTGGAGTAATGTCTCTGTTTGGGTAACGACCCAATCAAATATCTGATCTTCACCGTCTGGCGCTGTGACATCATCACCACTGATGTGTAATAGCTTGATTCATGCCCATTCATTTCCTGTTCCGACTCGTTCACAACAAACCTTCACATCTGCCTGGTGCTCAGAGTGCATTGCAACATTCCTGAGGTCTTCGGTTGGGGTTGAGAGTTTAAAACAAGGACGGAGAATAGCAGAATCAACGTGTTACAGCTAGTGCACTTGCGTGGGATGTCCTGGAAAGAGGCTGCGTGTGGAAAATTCTTGTATGGCTGGAAAATGACAACATTGGAAAACAGTGATAGCCGCTTATAATGCTTGTTGGCTACATTGTGGTGTAGCAACATGCAGGCATGTTGGTGATAATATGATGACATTAGGGGCTGGCAGGTAGCTGATTCGATCCCCACCCCAGGAGGCAGCTGGAGGTGAGCTGGTGACTGAAGGGTTGCTCGCATCATATCTAAGGTGTCCTACCACTGCCGTTGTGCCCTTGAGCAAGGCACTTAACCCCTAACTGCTCCAGGGGGGCCTTACTGGGGCTGACCCTGTGCCCAGAGCCCAGAGCTCTGTTCTTCCTGGGAGTCTGCATGGGGGGCCGGGGGGGGGGGGGGGGGGGGGGGACGATTTACTGTATCAGTATCATCCAGTTTTAGCGAATGAATGGCTATTGTCTTACGCTGTATCATCTTAGAGAGATAAGCACATTCAGGGTATTTTCACACTTGGTCCCATTTGCCAATTTTGTGACTTTAGAGCTGTTCGCCAACATGGTCATGCATGTGTGAATACTCTCTCTCTCTCTCTCTCTCTCTCAGATCTCTCTCCCACATATTCAAATCAAACTGTCTCGCTAAACATCTCTGATCTGGACTGGCTACGATGTTGCATTTTCCAATGAATTATAGCTAAAATATGACGCTATTTAGTGAGACCACAATACTGTCTCTCTTACGCCTATAGAAACCGAAGGGAACTATACAGTACAATTGCCTACTGTATGGAATAGAATACAATAGAATAAAAATATCCACCCCCAGCATCAGATATGAATTTCCCTCCTGTTGCTAGGGGTGGTTGGGGTCTGGTATACGTCAACTCTGTAACACGCTTCCTCTCAGCGAATCAGATAGGACATTTGGCAGCCTGTTTCACCCAAACAG
>NC_139659.1:5497939-5507939 GCF_951799395.1 Argentina silus
AGACTCTCTGCAATGTTGACATACTGCATGTACTATATATTTGTGTACACACACACATACACACACACACACACACACACACACACACACACACACACACACACACGTCTTTCTAGACTAGGCGATGTGTTCATTATTGACAGTATGTACTGTACTTGTTGTTGTTGTTGTTCAAATCCTGAGAAAAGGAAAACTCCATAGACATAGACGTTATTATTTCACCAGTTGGTTGTTTTATTTATCTTTAGCAATGACACCAAAATGTACTCTATTGTCTTTTTCGCTTGCTATCTTAGGAGATGCGTTTGAATTGTAAACAGTGAAAATGATAAAATACATTTCATAAAACTCCTTACAAGCAGTGTATGACCAGGAAAAGGGTGGCCCTTACCCACCCTTCCTCATGTTTATAACAATACATGTCATCTTATAGCTTTTGAGTCTCTCATATTTACATAGATACAGCCAGGCTCCATCTTAACGCACATGGAACCTCTTGTTTTTGTCTTTTTTTCATTGTTTTCTTAAAGAATTATATTTACAATCCTTAACCCCCTAGCTGCCTGCTGCCAGGGTTACACACACAGTTAGAATTACTTGCTTAATTCATGAATCTATTCTTGTTTATTTACTTTAAACTGTAAATCAACCTTATAGCTGAATTTTTGCAACACAACTCTTAACAAATAAAGTTAATAGTACAGAGCTCAAGCCATTGTCTTTCCCATAAGAAAATTGAAACTTATCCAAAACAGGAAAATAATGTACAAACAAACAAATAAACAAAAATAAAAACATATTGCACTTAAAGTCAGGACAGCGGTGGACCTGGTGGGTGGTTTGGGGGGAGGGGTGTTAGGGGGAGGAGGGGAGGGGGGAGGGGGGAGGGGGGAGGGAGCTTTCAGCTGAGTGCAATGGGGAGTGTGAAGCATCCAGCAAGTATCTAAATAAATAGGCAAACCTTTGTACAGGTGAAGCATTGTCTTTTTCTTTTTTTGTTACGTCTACGAAACGAGCAACCTCCCAACAGTATTGCTCAGTACACCAATGGAGTGCAGGTTTGAACCTAAAAAATTATAATTAAAAAAATAATAAAAAAAACAAACAGACAACATCTTATGTTTAAAAACAGTTAATGAAACAAAGTAAAAACAAGCTTGGAAGCTTTAGAGTCGAGTGCCTTCATGTCCTGAGTATGCTGCCTCGTTCAGTCCCAGTCCAGGTGGAGCTACAATGGTGGGCTGACCACAGTCAAGCCCCTCCTTTTCTTCTCCCAATTTCTTTTTGTTTCCACGACAGTCTTTTTGGAGACAGGCAGCAAAGTATGTTTGTTTTGTTTAATTTCCAAGATCTTTTCGAGTGAGAGAGGTACATTTCAGCTTCTGCAGTTTAGTTTGTCCATTGATGGTATTTCTCTTTTCTCCTCCTCCTTCTCCTCCATCTTTCTTTCTTTCTCTCTCTCTCTCTCTCTCTCTCTCTCTCTTTGGATGAATGCGACAAGTTGGAGGGTGTTAAACAGATGTGGTGCTTGAGAGAGACATGGACAAAAAAACAACTGAGAAAAACAGTCAAATAAAGGACAGAAAAGTCAGTTTTTTTGTCCAGTCATCCAGACATCAAGCTTCACCAAATGGTCTCCTTTTCTCGCAAGACAGTTTGTAAATGGTCTAGAAAGCGGTGTGGAACATGAAGAAACATTGGAATAAAATAAACCACTGTGTCGTACCAACAGCATTAGAACTGGCTCCATAAGAGGAGGTGGAGGCGGAGGAGGAGGAGGAGGAGGATGGGAAGAGTGGGGATTCAACAAATTAAAAAAAAGATGATATCAAAAGCAACAAAACAGTACCGGACTGTCTTCATGTCTGTGGGGTGTTCATCACCCCTCTTGTCTCCTGTACATCTGGGAGACAACTTAAATACGGACGAACGTTTGTTCATGACAGACAGTGATCAATGGAAGTGATCCGAGAATCCAGCGTTGTGGATCCAGCACCTGCTCTGGCCGGCCCTCACGTGGGCCGACTGTCCCTCTTTTCACCGGACAAGGCTCTCCATCCATCTCTCCATCCACTGTGACGTTGTGTCAACAACATTCCTCTCAGTGCCGGGCCTTGCCGTCTCTTTCACACCGAAATCATAGCGGACAGGATGGCAGAAACAAAAACAAAAGGCGAACGAAACAAAATCAACCTCCCCCCCTTGCTTTCAAGTCTCTGCCTTTCTCTCTTTCGTCGACATCTCTTTCTCTTTCTATCCCTCTGTCTTTACGAGGAGGAGGAGGTGGATGTGGAGCTGGGCTTCTTCTGGTTCACTAAGTCCATGTAGAGTTCTGAGCGCAGAAAGCGAGGGTACGAGTCCTTCTCCATCAGGCCGTATATCCTCCTCTGCGCAAGGTCGAAGGTCGAGCGCGTCACACTCTGCAGGTTCTCCTTGGTGTGCTCCCGGGTGTACGAATCCAAGTTCACCTGAAAGAGGGAATGAGGGAAGGGGGGAGGGGGGGAGGGAGAGAAGAGAGGAGAGAGCAGCTGGTTAGTTTAGTTTCAAAGGCTACTTGAGAAGTGGTTCGAGCTGTTGTGAGGGCCTGATTTGACATTTCCAGAAGGCTCTCCAGGTTTGAAACATATGAGGGGTGGGGGGGTGGGGGGTGTCAGGGTAAGCCAACACCAGCCCATTAGTCAGGCATGACCTCACATTGTGTCCAACTCACTCCTTCCTCCTCCTTTCAGCCCATTCTGTCAGACATTACACATCACATCTATCACAACAGGGAACCATGCCCGGGGTTTAGGGTCACTCTACAGTACAGCTCTTTTCATCCATTAAGAGTGAATCATGGGCATAGGCGTGGGGGTTAGCAAACAGCATCTTAATTGATAGGGGCTCTGACTTAGCCCTTTTCCGGTGAGTCAATGTAAACATGTTGGGATCTGAAGGAGTGCCCAGTTACTGTAGGTGTCAACATTGGCTAATGGCTGGAGAGGGGGAATGATAGGTGAGGCGGCTATTTTCCGCCATCCATCTTCAGGGGGCTGTATGTGTGTTTGTGTGTGTGTGTGTGTGTGTGTGTGTGTGTGTGTGTGCATGCATGCATATTTCAGCATGTTGCTCACCTCTTTACAAGATTGGATAGCGATGTATTCTGCAAATATTTTCTTGGCTTTGGATGCCATCTTGGATTGCGACTTGACCTTCTTGTAATCCTCGCACGCCAACCAGAATTCCAGATTCTCCTCGCTGAACTCCGTGCGCAGGAAAGCTCTGAAGGCTGCCAGACCATCTGAAGGAAAGAAGGAATAGGAAAGAGAAAGGGAGAGAGAGAGAGAGAGAGAGAGGTATGTGTTGGTTAGTGGACGTGACTGAAGTACCATGGCAACAAAGAGTCATCTCTCTCTCCGTGAAGGAGAGAGGAGCAGAAATAGCAGTATAGTCTCTGTTGAGTCATGCGGTTCAGATGACACTGCGGCTGTTAGCATGCTGTCACCTACACAGTCACCTCCAAAACACACAAACCATGTGGTATCCCTTCCATGACCATACATCACACTTTCACACGGACACAATTATGACATAGTGTCATTACACTCGCATTTCCCCTCTCATCTACTCTACACTACATTTCCTTTCTCCATGTTCTGAACAAAGAGAGACGCTTTCTTTTTCAGAGAGAAGAGGGGGGGGGGGGGGGGGTGCCTATTCCTGGTGCTTGGTGTTTGGGGTCTGGTGTTGTTAATGACTTGAGGAAAAGGCATTCAGGGTAAGAATAGCAGGAAGCCGCATCCCACCCTCCTAAGACGCCCGCACCTTTCCGTTCCCATGAACTCCCCCTGGGCTGATAGCACCACCAGAACCAACAAAATTGCTCCCCTTTCACCCAGAGCGAGGGAGGGGGAAGGAGGAGTGGAAGAGCAGCAGGAGAGGGGAAAGGCAGTGAAAGAATGAAAGGCCGTGGGGGGTAAAAGGGAGAAAGAGAAAAGGGGTAGCTAAAAGTGTGGCATCTTTAAACTCATCTCTCTCGTTTTGAGGAATAGATGGTGTTAGTTCGACCCCACGTCATCACAGAGCTGAACGGGATTAAGATTCCTCGAGCCCCGGCCAACGGCACTCCCACCAGGGTATGAATTATGGAAGCATATACAGATATAGTGCAGCTCTGGAGACCATAATCTGCCCCCCCCCCCCCCCTCTCTCTCTCTCTCTCCCCCTAAATATACTAATGCATGGGGTCTATTCATCATCAGGATTAGTGGAGGAGTGTAGAGTGCTACTGCTGAACAGACTGGCCATTCACTGTGTAGAGGCGCGCGGGTGCGCGCACACACACACACACACACACACACACACACACACACACACACACACAAGCAAGGCATGCATGCCAAATGCAGATGAATATGAGCATATTTCCTCCCTGTAACACATGCACATTGTTTGGGCTTTCATCGATGCAACCTTAAGTCCTAAAGTCCCTATGCAATAGTCCCGAAGTCCCAATGCAAAGTCCCAAAGTCCCTATGCAATAGTCCCAAAGTCCCCATGAAATAGTTCTAAAATCCCTATGCAATAGTCTTAAAGCTAGAGCAGAAACCAAAGCCACATGGGACCATATGGCAATCGCAATTAAAAGCAGACTGCAGTAGTCACTTCCTTTATCCCCCGGGCTTTGATTGATTGAAGAAAAAGAAGGAGGAGGAGGAGGAGGAGGAGAAAATGAAGAGAAGGAGAGGGGGAAAAGAAGGAGAAGAGGAAGACAAAAAAAAAAGGCATACTTACATTTGTGGACCAGCAGCTTGTCGAGCGACTCCCCCCATTTGAGTGCCTCCTCCGGGGTGGGCCTGCAAATGAAAGCGGAGCGGTTCTTTAGCAAGCCCATCTCTGCCAGGTTTCTCATTGTGTGACCCATCCGAAGAGCTGTGCTCCGTAAGACTGGACTGGACTGGACTGGACAGGTAAATAGCTGTGTGGTGGTGGTGTTCTGGTAGTATTCCTCAGGGTATCACTGCCTTGTTTCTCCTCTGTGTGTGTGTGTGTCTCTCTCTCTCTCTCTCTGTCTCTGTTACACTCACTTGCTAGTGCTCTGAAACTGTGTGAGCGTGTGTGAGCGTAAGTCTGTCTGACTGCCTCTACTGGCAGCGACTCTTATAGTCCCTCTGACTGCAGCTTGGGAGGTAGGGAGGGGCGGAGACTGATCCAGCCTATGGGATGGGTTGTCAGCCCTGATGGTCTGCCCCCCCCGCCCCCCCCCCTCCCCCGCCCCAGCCCTTCTCTCCGCCCTCTGTCTTTCTCATTCTCTCTGTACTCGGTGAAAGAGCATACACACTACCTCACTCTCCTCTGAAACATCTGCAGACCAAACCAACTGCAAAACCAAACCTACTTTTACAAGCACTATGAAATATGCAACAATGACACCCCCTATTTCTTACAGGTACATGTTATCAAATGCACTAGATTAGTGGACTCTTAGAGAGTGTCAGATAGAGTCCAAGAGTGGTTTGTCTCTCTGTGTGTGTGTGTCTCTCTCTCTCTCTCTCTCTCTCTCTCTCTCTCTCTTTCTCCCTCTCTCCCTCTCTCTCTCTCTTTCTCTCTCACTACAAGATATTGTTCTGATATACTGCTGTAAGTCCAACCAGCCCTATAGAAACATATAATACATATGTATTTCTATGTATTTCAATATCAATATAAATACAATACAGAGGTATTCTGAATGGGTCGGTCTCTGGATTTACACAGCGAATACAGATACACTCTCTTATCTGGACTTCTCCCAGTTCAGTTCAACACTATGGCATAGCTGCCATAACCATATCTGAAACCTCCACCTTCGCTTTCAGATGTGATCCACCAAAGATCATTAAACGAATCAAGTGCTGCAATCAATCCGTCATCCCTTTCTCTTCCTTCCTTCCTTCCTTCCTTCCTTCCTCCCTTCATTTCATTTCGTTCAGTCTGCGGCTTTACAAGCGCTCCCCCTCTCTCTCTCTCTCTCTCTCTCTCTCTCTCTCTCTGCTGCCCACTCGTCTGGCTGCAACTGGGCATCACCAGCTGGGCTGAGACCTAGGAAGCGGGCATGCAGGCGCGCACCCCCCCCACACACACACACATAAACACACACACACATATACACATACATACACACACACACACACACACACACACACAGTCCCACTCACTTGACTGACTTCATGGTTTTGTCCAATTTGCTGGCTGGGTTGCTTCCGGGAGATTCATTCCTCCTCCTCAGGAAAGCCAGCCGGTTCTTCATGTCTTTGGCCCTGAGAGAGGGAAGGATGGGGAGAGATAGAGGAAGAGAGCAGGAGAGAGAGAGAGAGAGAGAGAGAGAGAAAGTGTAAGAGGAGTGAATAGAGTGATAAAGAGCAGATTGAGAAAGACGTTTGGATAGAGAAAAGACAGAGAGAGGGATAGAGAGAGGGATAGAGAGAGAGAGAGAGAGAGAGAGAGAGAGAGGGGAAGGGAGGAAGGGAGAAGGAGGGGGAAAGAGAGAAAGAATGGGGGTTGAGTCGAGTATTCCGAAAATCAAAACAAAACAATTCAATCCAATTCCAAGTCATGGGAAACACAGCTCAAGTTTAAAGACAACTCCAGCGCTTCAAATCAAATCCATATGCTTCCAGAAAACCCAGAAAAGCCAAAAGAGTAAGAACCAGAGAGCTGTGTACATTTTAGACTTCAGCAGGGTATTCAAGTAGGGTATAGTAGAGTAAAAGTTTCCAGTTGGTAGGGCTATCGTGGCAGTGACAGTTCCTCTCCTTCTCTGTGTCAATGTCTTCTTTCAATCTATCTATCTATCTGTCCCTCTCTCTCTCTCTCTCTCTCTCTCTCTCTCTCTCTCCTCTCGTTCTATCACTGGCAGGTTCTTAGGAAGGGAGTGAGTGAATGTGGCAGTGAAGGAGGAGAGGCTCACTCCTCTCACTCCTCTGTTCCCATCACGCAATCCTCCAGCTGCCCAAGAGGGTACCCTGAGAGGGAGCGAACCTAGGGCCGGGGCCCTCGGGCCAGGACACAAGGCACAGCTGCACCCCCCTCCTCCTCTTCCCCCTCCTCCTCTTCCAGCACCCCCCCACCCCAACCCTCCCCCCCCCCCCCCCCCCGCATCATCAACCCCCCCACCTATAAACACCGCCCGCCCTGCCCTCACCTGCCCTCCCCTCCACTCCCTCCTGTGGGTAAACAGTACAGTACCAGCCCAGGCCATGCTATGCTACCCCCCTGAATCCCTGGGCGTCTGTCCTGGCCTCACGTGCTTCCTCATTGGGACATGGCCCCACGCGACACCCATGTCCTGGTTGATTTCCACTGTGTATTAGCGCTCACCAACTCCACTCCTTGCTAATCACTGCCAGCTCTCTTAGTGCCACAGTGAGAGCCCCGATGAGACCACAAGGATCCAAATTAAGAATTAGTATCCATTTTTGGACCCTCGCCACACGGCGCGCGCACACACAGACACACAGACACACAGACACACAGACATACAGACACACAGACACATGCACACACATGCATACACACGCACACACACGCACACACACACACACACACACACACACACACACACACACACACACACACTTCAGTTCACAGGTTCTGTCATCTAGAGCCAGCCTTATGTGCTGAAAGGGGCCCTGTGTCCCTGCTCCAAGAGAGGAGATGAGAGGAGGGAGGGCGGGAGGGAGGGGGGGGGGGGGGGGGGGGGGCAGAGCTAGGCTGGGTCTGGGTGTGGATGTTGTGGGCTGCGGCCAGGCTATCCACCAGGATACCTTTGTGAGCTTTCCAGCAACGTTCCAACCAGGGCACGACCAGGAGGGGAAAAAAAAGCAAAAAGTGACCTGCCTAACGAAGAGTCAGGATACAACAACACTGGGCAACTATTTACTGTAGGGTGACGCGGCACCTCCCGTCGTCACGGGCAACCGTGAGCTGAGTAGCTCCTTTCTTTCAAGGAGGCGGACAAGGTGTGTGTGTGTGTGTGTGTGTGTGTGTGTGTGTGTGTGTGTGTGTCTGTGTGTGTGTGTGTGTGTGTCTGTGTGTGTGTAAGTCAACTTGGAGGAATACAAGCAGCTTCTTTCAAGATGTGTGTGTGTGAGAGAGGAGAGGAGAAGGAGAGGAGTGATTTACAGTGTAATGAATGACTGAAGGAAAACATGGCCTCCAGCTGTGGATGTGGGCTGCCACCGGGGTTAGAGTGGGGTGTGGGTGTGCAGGGTGGGAAGACCTCTCACAGCCTAGGCCACGCTATCGTCAGCTCTTATCCTTCTCTCTAACCTCTCCTGCTGGACGGAAGACGGTGATGACATTAGTAGACGTTAGTCTACACTCTTATACTCTGATCCTCTGTGCCTGCAGAGAGAAGAGAGAGAGAGAGAGAGAGAGAGAGAGAGACAGAGAGAGAAGCCCCCCTCCCTACCGGATGTCTCCACATTTCTCTCTAAGCGAGATCAGGAAATTGATTGTAAAGGCAAAACAAAACAAAAAAAAGACTGAAAGGAATTCCAGCGATCTGCTCATAAATTCCACGCCTTCAGAGAGGATATTTTTGGAATACACCAACGACAGGACTTAGTGGCCACATCGTCACGATACCCATAAAGAGAAGGTTGTTTTTAACAAGGCTCCCGTTAAATGGGTAGGCGTTGCATTGCCTGATTAAAATATTTCTGGCTGTATAAAGTCTAACCTCGCACTATCCAGATGAGGAGTCTATAGTGCAACTGAATGACAACTGTGTCATAGTGTGGTGGAAAACATCAGCCTCCTCCACCTCTGGCTGAGTACTCTTATCAACAAACACACACACACACACACACACACACACACACACACACACACACACACACACACACACACACACACAGACACACACACACACACACACACACACACACACACACACACACACACACACACACACACACACACACACAGACACACACATTGGCCAGTCTGAAGTGATCACTGCCCAAATAATGAAGCATTTTAGAAGCATAAAAATCATAATAGAGAGGAGGAATGTTTTTGATTGGTCTATTTTTAGCCGCCAAAGGGGTAATTTGGTTTTCAACTATGGGAGAGTAAGCCGAACACGTAGCCATTGCCAGTGCATGTGAGGAGAGGGATGAGTGTTTTATGGGCCCTGGAAAATATTTGCAAGCTCTCATGAAAGCCTTTATTATCGAAGTCTGGTTTCAATACAAGAGAGTGAACTGCGCTGTGTGGAGGGATGGGACAGTGCCATAGAGGTCAGGGAGGAGAAATGGTGAAGAGTGAGCTGGATTCACAACTCCACGCTGCCACCGTGTGGTGAATTCAGTGTACTGCATGGACATGAGCCGATCGCACAGCCATGCAGTAACCGGGCAAACCGGACAAAAGAACGATCCCACTCGTTAGTTAAAATGCACAACATTTTGTATAAATATATAGTTCTAAAAACAGCCAGTAAACGGGTCCAATGCTTCTTAAACTGACCACCCTCCACTCTATTCAAACCACGCCGGTATGTCAGTAGTGCCGTTGCTGTCTGAGTCAATTAGTTCAATAGTGTTGTGATTTACGTTCATGCTTAGCGATCTGTACAATACGATAAGATAAGACAACTGACCCATGTGAGGGAGCAGAAATCCATCTCAATGTACAGCTGAGATGATGCGGTTTCTCACATGACCACTTCTACAGCCACCATCATCCATCACGCTGCCACAGCGTTTATTAGCTCATACTGCGGAGGACCGACTAAGGGGCCGGTGGGGCTGTGGTAGAGAGGGGCATGCTAACGCACACACACACACACACACACACACACACACACACATACACAGTCCACTCTCTTCAGCTGCCACGGAGGGTGGAGGACACATTCCACACAGCTCCGCTACACAGTAAACCCCAGGGCCGCATGCCGTATGTCAGTCAGTTCCCCCAACCACACACACACACACACACACACACACACACACACACACACACACACACACAC
>NC_139659.1:5510439-5515439 GCF_951799395.1 Argentina silus
TGATATTTAGCCATTAATTCTTGAAGAATATAACGTATTAATGCCTCATGAGCTTAGCCACATACATTATGACTGTTAACGCTACTCTATTTGGGTCCTTATGGCTTTCCTGTTATGTAGAAAAACAGCAGGTTGATATTCGTTAACACCTGGGGTATACTCTATGGTATACTCTAGTCTGGTGTGTGTGTGTGTGTGTGTGTGTGTGTGTGTGTGTGTGTGTGTGTGTGTGTGTGTGTGCTATCTGGATATCCAAATGTGAAAGAGAAGGTGGCCTGGGGGAGGGGGAGGCTCTACCACCTGGTTGACTAGGTGTAACAATGGAGTAGTTACAGTCAGTCAGAGAGGATTTGGAGCAGCCCTGGGAAGCAGCTGTGATACCACAGACAAGCATGGGGGAGGGGGTAAGGAGGGGGGATTGAGTGGGTGTAGAGAGGGGAAAGAGGGAGAGGAGCAGAGGGAAATGAGGGGGGATTGAGAGGGTGGATAGGCTGGGGAGAGGGGGAGGGGGGAGAGAGGGAAGGAGGGGAAGAGAGGAAAGGAGGGGGATTGAGAGGGGATGGGGAAAGAGGGAGTAAGGATAGTCTGTTGGCTGTCTAGAGACAAGCCAAACCTTCTCAGCAATACCTCATGTTACCTCTCAATGCTTCTGGAAAACCCACACTTCTAAACAAATAATGTTCTGTATCTCTCTGTGCAATGCAAAATGCACATAGTTGTCATGCGAGTACAACATTGCTGCTTGCATTGTTTGTCAATGGAGCAGTTTTATTGTTTTTCTGTAGTGCATTGAAGTAGTTTGTAGTTTGATTGGATTTCTCTCACTAGCGTGAGAGAACAAGCTGACAGATCAGATCCAACTCCCTTCCTTCCTTCCTTCCTTCCTTCCTCCTTCCTTCCTTCCTCCTTCCTTCCTTCCTTCCTTCCTTCCTTCCTTCCTTCCTTCCTTCCTTCCCACCCTCCCTCCTTCTCTCCGTCCTTCCTTCCTTCCTTCCTTCCTTTATCCCTGTAGCCGGTTAACAACCATACCTAACCTCTTTCCTCCTCCCTCCCTTCCTCCTTGCAGCAGGCTCACAGCCCTACTGTACCTAACCTCTTTCCCTCTCTAACACCCAAAGCTAATGTCAACATCAACATTCCCCAGGATTAGCCAGACTCATAGCTACCGTACCACTTCAAGCAAACTTTAAAACAGAGACAAACACAGAGGCTTTTACATAAGTCTCTACAAATGCTGTTCACATACTACAAGGTACAAAGGGAGAATTCAATTGGTCTCTTAAAGCCTCCGCTGACGCAAGTGAGAATAGGCCAGGTCAGGTATTTCTTTTTAAAACAGCAGGTGACTCGCTATATACGGTTTGTTTGTTTGACAGCATAAGCTACTTTGTTCATTCTGAGCCAAGGAAGCTGTCTTTGACCTGTTAGCTACTGTTGTCAGAACAGCCGTCTGATGCCAATTAAATTAAGTGTAATTCAACTTTATTTACCCCATGAATGGGTTAGTTAGTTAATCAGGTTGAATATTATATAATCAGTGCCTATAGTGGGGTGTGAAGGAGGTATTTGAGGGAGTGAGATTTGGGTCAGGTACACAGTTCTTTTTCACTGGTGCTTGGTAGGGAGTGGGGGAGTCTACTCTCAACACTGGTGTCGTATTGCATAATGTCTTCTCTCTACATGTAAACCCTACCTATATGACATATATATTTCTTTGACTTTCTTTCCAAAGTGAGCCCCTCCTTTACCCCTTTATACAGCAATTGCCCTCTCTCTCCCTCTCAACCTCTCCCTCTCCACCTCTCCCTCTCCACCTCTAGGTCAAATATCAATGTTATTCCTACTTGACAGGCCCTGGTTCTGGTACACGATATCCGTACTGAGCCAATGAACAGCGCCAAAGTTATTCTGTAGCCCTTGACAGCTTGTTGGGTTTCGTTGGGTTTCGTATTCAGGTAGAGCTGAATTATAACTTGAGATCTGCGTATCCAACATTAACATAACATGGACGATAAAGGCACAATGTATTGAAACTCTTTGAGTAGGCAGCACATTTCTCTGTTCAGATTCAGCCTACTGCATGTCGTGTAGGTACCCGTCAGAGGACTCTATCATGCTGCTTTACTGGCTGCGGTATGTCAGTGCATGTCTGTGAAAGACACTGGGTTTCAGGGGGTCTTAGAGCCGCAGAAATCTGTGATATACCGCTTCATTTCCTGGAATGGCCTCCTACCAGGGGAGGCTGGTAGAGGTAGAAATCAGAGGACGGGCTCATTGTAACGCATGGAATGGAATTAGGAATGGTAAGAAACACATGTTTGATACCTACGTAGGGATGGATGGGTGAACTGGGGGGACCTCTGAGAAAGGTGAAAGATTGTGTAGTCTCCATAGCAGAGAGTGGTTCTAGGAGGCAGGAGTCATGAAGGATTACCTACTCAATACTCCTAGATGAAGCCTGGAGAGGTTACCTACGAGGCCAGAGGCCCAGAGATGAGGGGGGGGGGGTGAAGAGCCGGAGCCGAGAAAGAGGAGAAGCGTGATTTACAATGACAGGGGTTCGTGTTTCAGACTGAAATCTGTGTCCAGAGACAACAATGGGGAGAGAGGGAGTTGATGGATGGATGCGAGAGAGAGAGAGAGAGAGAGAGAGGTTTAGGTTTACATCTAAGTAGTATCCCAATGCAATGCCAGATGGTCAGATCGGTTCAAATCGAGGACGCTACCCCCAACGATCCCAACGCCGCTACAAGCAAAGTAGGTCATAAAAGTAAGTATGTAGTGCGCATATGCAAACTAGTAACATGTAGACATGTCGAGATGTTGAGAATATGTACAATGACCTCTGAGAGAGAAGACTTCCTCCCCAACTCAATTAGATGTTAACCCAACTCTCACTCTACGTCAATACCGTTCCTCATTCTATTCCATGCATTATAATGAGCCAGGCCTCCGATTTCTGCCTCCACCAGATTCCCCTGACGTCACTCCTGTGTGTAGTCACAGATGCGGCCGTATCCTCCTGAAGCTCCTGGGAGATGACTCAACCCTCCATCTCTGTTCTTCCTAGCCAGAACCCCAATGGGGCTGCTGCTGATACCCACATCTGCCTGATGCTGTGGGTTCCTGCCAATCTGACAAGAATTGACATGATTATTCCCTATATCTGGAGTCTCCCCTAGGCTCAGTCACAGAGAGAGAGAGAGAGAGAGAGAGAGAGAGAGAGAGAGAGAGAGAGAGAGAGAGAGAGAGAGAGAGAGAGAGATAGAGAGAAATGGGGAGAAAGAAGGCAAAGGGGACTGATGACTGTTTGTGTTCATCCTTCTCAATAACTACAGTGCCTAAAGCAGGCAGCGCTACCTGCTTGTTGCGTCACCCACTGCTGCTTGTCTCTGATACCTGATACCCAGAGAATAGGCTGAGGCTTCGCCCCATAGAGAACAGCACATTCCTGAGATAACGTTATATTGAGACTGAGACCATTGGAGAGGATGATGCAGCTGCACAGGCCCAGAGACTGAAATTGGATAAATCCTGTTTGATTTGATTGAGGCTAGACAAAGCACAACTGCCTACCGCTCCACGTTAATGTAACAGCTTGAATTAGAGGAAGGGTGTGGCATGGGTGAGTCTGAAGGGTCAGCTAATGGACGCTGCAGCAAACACACACACACACACACACACACACACACACACACACACACACACACTCTCTCTCACTCATTCACGCGCAGGAGGTGTGACACACCCCTCTTAACACCTGCACATTTGACACCCTCAGCTGAATAAACAGCTGGCAAACAGTGGTTGGAGATACCATTGTGAAGGGCGGGGGGAGGGGTAGGTCATGACAGGTACACAAATCCAAGGAACCAGATACCAACACAATTAGATAGCTTTACTTTCAAATACCGCAGAGACAATGGCTGTTAAAACTTTATTGTGAACGTAACATTTGGACAATAAACTCCTCAGAGATCTGAATCTGAACAGGGATCAGAATCAACGGCTAATCCGTTGAGGGAGTCAAAGCTACAAAATGGACACCCACTAGAGAGTGTGGGAGCACGGGTTTGTCATCAGGCCAAGAGCCGCCATGTTGAGTGACTATTGTCCTCTGAGTGTGAAATCTCTTCTCATATTGATGGGTGTGAAGACAGTTCAATCAACAGCTGATGAATCACTGAGCAGTTCACAACACACACACACACACACACACACACACACACACACACACACACACACACACACACACACACACACTCCTAGAGAAACATTTTACAACACACAGTCGTACACATTTGACCCCTGATTTCACAACACAAATAAACACACCGCTCACACACAAACAAACCATTAAACACCTAATAAAGTGAATGGAGATCATCCACCAATGATGAGGTTAAAACTCTCACTCTCACTACCATTGTGTCATTTAAATGATCTTCATTGATACTACACTATTGATTGTACTATGTATGTTATTCATTAATGTAGTCTTTCTAGAACTCGTGGAAGATTAGCCTATGATGAATTAAAATACATCCTTAAAACAACAAACAAAACAAACTAACTAACTATGGTGCGATGACCTGATAAATCCCTTTTGGACAGCAGACCCATTTAGCCACTTAAGCCTCACACTCCCAATCCACTGATCCGGCCTCAATAGCCATTCAAAGACAGAGCCCAAGAACCCCCATAGGCATCATTTAAACAGGCCATTATCATTCACAACGCTGCCATTGTCACCTATGCTAAAACACCTATGTTAAGTCTGGGCATGTATTGTTTCTTCTTCAGCCTAGTTTACACCTGGTCTGACAGGTAGCAGGCAAAGGACATTGAAGTGAGAAGTGAGAGGTGATGACAGTACTGTATGCAGCAGAGAGACCCCTGTCTGAGGAGGGGAAGGCCTTGTAGCAGAGAGACCCCTGTCTGAGGAGGGGAAGGCCTTGTAGCAGAGAGACCCCTGTCTGAGGAGGGGAAGGCCTTGTAGC
>NC_139659.1:5527939-5532939 GCF_951799395.1 Argentina silus
ACGGTAACCGTTAGAGACGGTAATAAAAGTGAGGAAGAGATAAGACTCTTACTGGAGACGACCACATAAACACAACCCTATCAAAGCCCGACGGAGAAACTCCACCGGCATGTACGCAGCTAATGTCAGTACAAACCCACACTCCACCATTTCAGCCCTGAAAAGATAAACAGGGGATTAAACTGCACACCATATAAAATAAGCCACGCGATGTTCTGGTCCTATCTTTCTGAACGGGGACTTGAGAGGCCTTGGTGGGGTTGAATGTCCCGTACACTCACTTACTTAACTCTCTACGCAAATATTTACATGGATTCCATTTAGACTTGTACTAGACTCATCGAGCTCTCTTCAGTGTCCCACATGAGATTTGAACCCTCTCGACCCTTTGTCCCCGCCACCGGCCCCAGAGCCAAACAGAACAGGCCTGTGTGTTTACCCAGCATCATCAGTGTTAGCGGTGGTACTCTCTTCTTCTAGTGCGCTCTGCCAAACAGTACTGTAACCATCACTGATCTCATTTAAGACAAACAAACACAAGGCTAGGGAAAACACACGGTTATTTTTAATTGATTGTTTTTATATGTGTTTTCGATGGAAGCTGTGGAGTGAATGGGGCATGGGTGATGGCCATTTTGTGTGAACACAACAACACCACCACCACCACTCAAAGCTTCCCCAAACAGAACAGTTCTAATCAACTTCTAGATGTTCCAGTTGATCCCTGGGCCTCTTGTGCAACTCCTTCTGGCAGTGGAGGGCCCCCTATTTTTAGCCCCCTGTGACTGGCTAAATAGCTGTTGTGGCCACTGCAAGGGTCACAATAACAGTGTGAATGACCAGTGGGGTTGTGATAACATTCTCTCACTGCACCCTCTAGGCACCACCTGAGGAATTACAACAACGTTTAAAACACAAGTCACAGCCACTCCAATGAGGCGGTAGGAGAAGAGCACTCATTTCATTCTGTCATGACCAATTCAATGACTTCAAAAAAAAGTCAAAAAACCTGCTGAAGACCTTTATCGTCAACTCAATAACATTTTTTAAAGTATCTGTGGGACTACGTTTTATTTGGGGGGGTTATCCCAGTCATCCCAGAACCCAATGAGATATTTTATAGTTACGTAACCATGTGTGTATTGATACCCCTTTTAATGTTGAGTGGTTTGGCTTAACACAATGGACTGACTGACAGGCCACACATGGTTGAATGAGGTAAACGCTGCAACCAAAAGACAGAGTTACAACATCACTGAAAAACTGGGCACTGCAGCATACCATTCTAGACTGCTTTCAAGGAGCCATAACTTTCAATGCAATATGTCTGCTTGAATGGATTTAAGCCAAGAAAAACAAGAGGCTTGCCCTGAAAGTGCATAGCTTTGATGTCAAATAGGCCTACAAATGTTAATTTGTTACTTGTGTTAGATTTGTTTTCTAGTGTTTCCATCTGGCTGAAGACTGCAGAGACGGTTTAAATCGTGATAGAAATGACATTATCGACAACAGAAGCAAATAGTCTGCACTCAGATGAACTGTTCTGTTCTGTTCTGTTCTTGTCAGTTCTGTCTCACACTATCTCTCTCTCTCTCTCTCTCTCTTTCTATTTATCTCTCTCTCTCTCTCCATCCCTTTCTCCCATCATTTGGACCTCTCTATACGCGTTATCTGGACTGAGGAACAGGGAGGAACACATCATTGTGTTCTGGTCCTCTCACACAGACACATCATGACCTAACCACACACAAACACATACATACACACACGCGTCATGCGATCATCAATTTTGCATAAAGGCAGTTGAACAGTTATATAATGATTTAGCCCATGGAAAACTAGGATTTGAGTGCTGCATACCACCATACTCATCTTTCATCCCTTCATCCATCTTTCTCAGTGTGAGGTGTCTGTACCCCGCTGACTCTGAGGAACACTCACACATCAATGTCAAAGCCAACACACACACACACACACACACACACACACACACACACACTTTACACCCTCAAAACGAGTCTCAGCCTATATCTCTTCTCAGGTTAGTGAAAAGTTAGTGTGTGTGTGTGTGTGTGTGTGTGTGTGTGTGTGTATGTGTGTGTGTGTGTGTGTGTGTGTGTGTGTGTGTGTGTGTGTGTGTGTGTATGCTCTTGCGGGGGTGCAGTGGAAGACCGTACTATACATGGCTGTCTGAGTAAACACAATAAAACTCTGTGGGTCCCTGCGCCTGGTTAGATCTCTGATGTTTACCCAGTGACTTCAAACACCCATCCAAACCACATCAACCTAACATATGACCTCACACAACTAAAAGTGTGTTATTAATTAAACCCTGCATCTTTCAGCAACCTTCCAAAACCACCTGTCCTCTGGAATGCTCTCAATGCCCTTTATAAACACCTACCCCCACTCTAACCCAAAAACACTATCCTGTGGCCGTCAGCCAGACAGGTATATGAGTGTGATGTATCTCTGTGGAGCACTACATCCTGGTCTTTGGGCTCTGTGTGACAGGGGGAAGGGGACGTGGATAGGGAGTTCAGGCACACGTGCAGCCTGGCCAATGGAAAGACAAAGACACTATGATTTAACCTCATTTGGCCTTGGGCTCTGGAAGTGTTTTTCGCTGGTGTGTCTCATCACATTCAGATGGAGTCCAGCACCTGGAGGTTGACACCTCTCTCTTTCTCTTTCTCTTTCTCTGTTTCTTTCTTTCTTTCTTTCTTTCTTTCTTTCTTTCTTTCTTTCTTTCTTTCTCTCTCTCTCTCTCTCCCTCTTTCTCTCTCTCTCTCTCTCTCTCTCTCTCTCTCTCTCTCTCTCTCTCTGCTGTGTGATGGGGCACCAAAGGTGAGGGGAAAAAGAGCAGAGCGGAAAGAAGAGAGGGAGAGAGTATAAATCAGGACTATTAAAGGAGAAAGTAAACACTGCATAGCAAGGAGAGGAGAAGAGAGGAGAGGAGGGGGGAGGAGAGGAGAGGAGGGGAGAGGAGAGGAAAGGAGGGGATAGGAGAGGAGAGGAGAGGAGAGGAGAGGAGAGGAAATGAGAGGAGAAACACCTTTATTTGAGCACCCCCACCCCCCCCCCCTCCACACACACCATCATCACAACTTCGCCGTCTCCACTTTTTCCTACCTTAATCTACTGTCATGTTAGGTAATCCACAGCAATAATCGCTAAGTGATGAGGTGTCTCTGATATCCTTGGAAGCCTCCAGTCAGCGGGGGAGCAGGCTATCAATAACCCACAATGCCTTGCTCCCACAGACGAAGGTGAGGTGTCGCTGATGGATCCACACACCCACTTCTGTATCTAAGACCACCTCTAGGAAGAAAAAAACTACAAGCAAAAGCCACCAGACAAGGCTTATGTAAGATCTACAACATCTCTGTGACATAATCAAATCAACCCTTATCCCTAAATACTTAATTTCGCCTGATTCAACGCCTCCCCCATTCTGCATGCTCTATTTCACTCACAAATAGACAACGAACCAACCTTAACTCTGTATGATACACCTCTCAGAAGGTCAAGTATGTTCTATCGATGACGCTTGGCATTGTTACTTTGACCAACTACACTACAGCAGCTTTACTGCCAGCCATGATTTCCATCCACATCCACACACACACACACTGAGACAGCCTCAGGGCTGTGTCAGAGAGAGAAAGGCTGAGAGCTGTTAGATATGGCAGGAGATCAATCCCTAAAGGACTAAACACCTGGGGTGACAACCCTGCCCAGGGGAACTGGCTCTCTGGCTACAGGGAGAGAGAAAGGGAGGAGAGAGAGAGAGAGAGAGAAGAGGGGGACAGAGAGAGAGAGAGAGAGAGAGAGAGAAGAGGGAGAGAGAGAGAGAGAGAGAGAGAGAGAGAAGAGGGGGACAGAGAGAGAGAGAGAGAGAGAGAAGAGGGGGACAGAGAGAGAGAGAGAGAGAGAGAGAGAGAGAGAGAGAGAGAGAGAGAAGAGGGGGAGAGAGAGAAAGAGAAGAGGGAGAGAGACAGTGAATAGAGAGGCAGGGGATTAATCCAGATGGCTACTGGGTAATAATATACAGTAACTTCCATTCTTAGCCTCGGTCCTTTTCTTTGGTATAACATATTACACAATATATTATTTATGCGCATTGCTGTACGCGGTGGTATGCTGGGGGGGAAGCATCAATGACGGTGACACCAAGAGGCTGAACAAGCTTATTAGGAAAGCTGGTTCTGTCCTCTGTGTCACCCTGAACACTTTGAAGGAGGTGGCCAATAGGAGGATGAGGACCAAACTCCGGGCCATCATGGACAATCCCTCCCTTCTCACACATGACACTGTGGCAGAGCAGAGAAGCTCCTTTAGCAACAGACTATTACAACCACGTTGCACTAAGGAGCGCTATAGGAGATATTTTCTACCTGCCGCAAGACTGTACAACTCCTCCTCCGGCTGGCTCGATTGGGGTGATCAGAGTCAGGCTGGGGGATGTTAAATCATACTGGACTGTTCTTACTGCATATAATGTTTCAGATGTCTATTTTATTTTTATTCTATGATTCTATTGTCACTTTATTTTGTTGTTGTTGTTTGTGATGTGAGCTGCTGTAACGTCTTCATTTCTCCTTGGGGATCAATAAAGCACCTATCTATCTATCTATCTATCTATCTATCTATCTATCTATCTATCTATCTATCTATAATATAAAACAATACAATAGTTAAGTAAAGAATGAACTGTGTAAGGAAGGAAGGAAGGATGGATGGAAGAATGGGATTAATTCATCAAGGAAAGAATTGAAGGAAGGAAGAGAGGGAAGAATGAATGAAAAAGGGAGGAATTGCATTGGTCATTGCATTGGCCAATAGATCACGGCAATATATTTAAACTGGAAAGAAGGGAGTTCAATTAATGTAGAATCATTTCATCACATATCCGTCCGTCCAGCTATGACTAACAGTAGGTAAGATGCTATCTGCAGTGCGCAGCGGGGAGTGTATGGGTCCTCGCCAAGACTGAGTCA
>NC_139659.1:5535439-5537939 GCF_951799395.1 Argentina silus
CTCCCCCAAGGGGGTGCAGACCTCCTCCAGGGGGGTGAGGAGCTCCGAGGGGTGGGGGCTGCCCAGCGTGGGGGGCTCAGAGGGGCTGGAGGGGTAGCAAAGGTGGTCCTCCTCAGACCTCCGAGGAAGCAGCCCTCCTGCCAGCTCACACGGAGGGACGTCCACCTTGGGCTCCAGCATCTGGCAGGGACACACAACACACAAGGATACGCATTAGCATTTATTTTTTTTACTGTTTTTTGTTCCTACTCAATGAAATGATTGAAACGCTGACCCTAATTTCATGCATCTCCAAATAGGGAGCGATTCATCTCCAGGGATTTAATACTGTCACCAGAATTTCAAATAAAGTATCTAACAGTATATAAAGAAATAATGATGATTATGATTACTCTCCCAGAGTGTCCACGTTCAAACAGTACTTTATCTGGGGAGGTTTTTACCCTGAAAAAATGGACAATGAGGCTAAGAAGGCGAGGTAGCAGGAGAGACACACTTAATAAACATCCTCACACAACACTACGGTAGCAGAGGAGTGAAGGCTTTATGGTGCTCTGTGCTGTAGACTAAACCAAGTCAGTGTAAGTCAGTGTTGTTAGTTGTATCTGGCCCCTCTCAAGGACACTGTTAAACACATCCATACGTGAATGAATACAAACACTGTCAAAAAGCAGCCAGACACGCACACACTCCTGCTGAAATGTACAATGTCACCAAAAGCCTATTAAAGAGTCACTCCATATCCCACCGAGAGCCCCGAGTACAGAGAATTACAGAATTGCCATTTGATCGGATCGATAGGGACAAAGACAAAGACAAAGACAAAGACACACACACACACACACACACACACACACACACACACACACTCACACAGACCAGGCTCATTCTGAGCTGCCACTGTCACCTGACCTGTTATTGACACAAATCAATGCTCATCCTATTTTCTTGTTAGTGTGTTCCGTGCCTGAGAGGGAGACAGCTCCATACAAACAACCCCTGGGAAGAGGACAGATGCTGCTATCCTGAGTGTGTGTGGAGGCTTGTTGACTTCAGACAAGAAACACGTCTAAAGGCCATATGTGAAGAATGCATCCACACATTAAGGAATGACACTCAATGAATAACATATTCTCTGCTAATCCCACTGGGCAGGTATGGACGCAGGAGAGTGAGTGAGTGAGTGTGTGTGTGTGTGTGTGTGTGTGTGTGTGTGTGTGTGTGTGTGTGTGTGTGTGTGTGTGTGTGTGTGTGTGTGTGTGTGTGTGTGTGCGTGTGTGTGCATAGTAATGGTACTGATACCCATCTGACCTCTTGTCTCACACACACACAAGCATGCAAACACACTAGATCTTCCTACTGCTCTGCTTATTCAGACACATTCCTGATCTTCTGTCTTCCTGTCTGGACGCACACACACACATCATCAGTGAATTCCATCCCACATTCCATTACAACAGTGACAACCAGTGACAGCCCCTAACCGTAACCCCAGCCCCTAATCGAGAGAGAGAGAGAGAGATAGAGAGAAAGAGGAGACAGAACCTGTGAGACGAGTGTTATTGCCCATATCTCAGCTAACCAGAGCCAGATGAGAGAGAAGAGGTTTTCAACGACCCGAAGCATTCAAGCAAATCTACCCATGAATGGCTCGGGAGAAAGAAGATTTGTGTTTTGGATTGGCCAAGTCAAAGTTCTGACCTAAATCCAATCTGTATCTGTAATATAACCACCCATTCCTTGTGAAGGGGCCTCATTGTACTGATGTGAAATTTGCTCCAGTCAAAAAACCGCACAGTCACAAGACAACTGCTGTCCATATACGTACACAGACCACGCTCACACAGGACCTATCATTCTTCAACTCTTAACCTCCCTGTGCCCCACTCTAAACAGCCCCCCCCTCAGCACTAAGCCCCAAGGTAAAGGTTCCTGATGACATGGTAGGTATTTTTAGACTGAATTGACTTTCATAAGTAGCATCAGACCCAATGAGAAAAACAGGGGGGACGACAGAGGACACCTCTTTTTTTCTCAAAAATGTTTGCATGCTCTTTCATTCTCTTTATCTCTCTGTCTCAATCCATCCCTCTCTTTCCCCTCCCTCATGGTCTCTACCGTAATCTATCTAATATGTGTAATAAGATTGGATTTAAAAGTATTTTGAGTTCTTCAGTTTAACCAACATGGACGTAAGTTTCAACAGTAAAATACACCACTGAGTTTTATTTAATAAGAAAATTACATTTGCTTTGCTTAAATAAGATAAGCTTGAATCTGTCTCAATAAATGACAACAACGACAGCAGACAGATTGAATTTGATAAAAATCTCTCTCTCTCTCTACTCTCTCTCTCTCTCTCTCTTTCTCTTATTGTCCATTGCCTTTTGTTTTGTGCTAGTGTCTTTTTGTGGTGAATTGTGCCAATAAAGGTTTTTTTAAGAATACAAATTCTCCCCCTTCCTCCCTCCCTCCCTCCCTCCCTCCCTTCTACTCAGCC
>NC_139659.1:5550439-5552939 GCF_951799395.1 Argentina silus
TCCCAGTGAGGAACACTTTCCCCTTACAGCAGTGACGCAGGAGGCAGCAAGACACCGCAACCCAGCACAGTATGTGTGTGTGTGTGTGTGTGTGTGTGTGTGTGTGTGTGTGTGTGTGTGTCTGGACAGCAGATGTGACATCGCCAGTGACATCGCCAATCATTCAATGACGTCACTGCCTGGACACCTCACAACCCTCTGTCACTCACAGGGTGACAAGCTACCTTCTTCTTTGACGACGGGCTTGGGTGCAAAGTGTGTTGTTGACACATGCACACACACACACACACACACACACACACACACACACACATACACACACACAGACATATGTTCATTACGCTAGCATGATGGAGACGTACGTTGGCTCAACCAAGGTACTATCTACGCATTAGTCAGCGGTAGGCCTGTGGTAGGCCTGTGTGTGTATCACCATATGCTGGATGGTAACAATATTTTCACAGCCATGAAATCAGATTTGATGCAGTACTATTTATAGACTCACACCAGCCTCAGGTAATGAAGGACGTCAGATGAAAAGAGAAAGAGCAAGTGAAGGAGGGTTGAACTCAGGTGAAAGTGAAAGAACGACGGGCTAAGGTGAGTAGAAGACAGGAAAGGTCACGCTAAGCGAAGGTCATCGTGATGAGTCATGCAACTATGAAAAACGCTTCTGTAAAAAGGCTTCACTACGTCACAGCAGCCTAACAAGTAAGCTTTTCCCCCTCAAACCACCTCTCGTCTCGACCAAAAACAGAAACCATGATATTCTCATGAGAGAGTCCAAGGTGGTCTCGAAAGCACAACAGCCATCCTCCATCCCAACGGTCTGAAACAATAAACAGATGTAGACATAGATCCTAATAGGCATGTAGAGGAGGAGGTACAGTCAGCAAGGAAGTAAGTAAGTCATTCATAGAACAAGCTACAGTCGTGCTTCTCAGAGCTCATCACATGCTTGTTGGTTGCTTTTTTTCAAAAACACACACACACACACACACACACACACACACACACACACACACACACACACACACACACACACACACACACACAGTCCTTAGGCAATCTAGGCCAGGGTGAGTGTGTGTGAGTGTGTGTGTGTGTGTGTGTGTGTGTGTGTGTGTGTGTGTGTGTGTGTGTGTGTGTGTGTGTGCAGCTGAACAAATTTACTTTTCCAGCAGCTCTATGGCTAATGCTGCCCAGACACAGAGAGCACCGGAAGCTTATAGCAGGATGAGCTCACAGATTTATGGGCTGTATGACACCATACCATGGGAAGTGGTGTGTGTGTGTGTGTGTGTGTGTGTGTGTGTGTGTGTGTGTGTGTGTGTGTGTGTGTGTGTGTGTCTGTGTGTGTTTGTGTGTTTGTGTGTGTGTGTCTGTGTGTCTGTGTGTCTGTGTGTGCGTTATGTAAAGTGGCCAGAGTCCTGTGGGGGGTGTGTGTATGTGTGTGTGTGTGTGTGTGTGTGTGTGTGTATGTGTGTGTGTGTGTGTGTGTGTGTGTGTGTGTGTGTGTGTGTGTGTGTGTGTGTGTGTGTGTGTGTGTGTGCGTGTGCGTGTGTATGAGTGTGCTGACGGTGAGTTGTGGTTTAGGGGAAAACTGACAGATGGGGACATCGCTTGTGCTTCCCCCGGGGCGAGGAACTACGGTACAGTAATACTGTAGTACAGGTACTGTGCAGTAGTGTGTAGTGTATCCTCTATGATGAGACCTGGAACTCATCTGTGAGAGTGACTAGAGCCACGTAGCAGCGTGCCAGGGGAGGCTAGTGGAGGGAGAAATGCTACATATCAAACGTGTTTGATACCATTCCTCATTCCTCCACCGGCCTCCACTGAGTGGAATCCTGGTTCACGTGGCCAACAGTGTCCTAGATCTGCTCTGCCCCACTTACACACTGGCATGACCAACGCTGTTAGAGAGCAAGCTCAAAACTAGAACAAACAAGTCGACAGTCAACATGTTGTCCCTCACCAACGATAATGTAGCGCCCCTCCTTGTCTGAATTGGTGACAGTCAGTTAATCAGTGTAACTTCAGAATTTCAGTTGTTTACTATTGGGTGTCAAACTCTACTTTTGAAGGTCAGAAAGTCTAACCCTAACCCTAAATCTGTTCAGCCTCTACATACTACCAACTGTAAACAGAGCATGAGCTAGCAAACTGTCATTAATAATCTTGAATAAATTCACTGGATTCATTACAGGCAACTCAGTAACCAAACATTAGCCATTCAACTGGTCCCCAAGCTTTATTTAACATTGAAATGACACCCATTTTAGCTTATGATTGCACAAAGCTGGAACCCAGCCAACTGGCTCAGACTCTTATCATGTTCCACCGTCTCTCACAAGGGGGTCGGAAGATTTACTGATCCTCGAGCGGAACCAGATACGGAACACACTTCAATCAGCTCCCCGAAAGGACGGTTGCATTCACTGACACTGCTGGGAGGCAGAGGAAACTGGGACACATGTTTACGTCAGCACTGTGACGG
>NC_139659.1:5560439-5570439 GCF_951799395.1 Argentina silus
TGTACTGTATAGCATCCATTGATACAGCACAGCTCGCACACACGCACGCACGCACGCACGCACGCACGCACGTACACATACACACACACACACACACACACACATCCAAGTGTCTGGTAAGAATCTCTGTGAGAAGAGAAACAGCTTTCATCAACATCTTGAGAGAGAAGCTGAGCCCCACAGACAGATGGTTTCAGGTGAGTTTAACTGAGTCTTCACTTTGTTCACTGAAGAGGGAGCGCTGCATGAAAGAGACATCCTATTTCTGCACTCATCAGAGCTTTCTCTCACTCACTCTATAAACATTATTCACTCTCAGATGCGTTCGCTTCTGTCTCGAAAGTAAACAAGCTTTTCTGCCGGGGTTGGGTTTGATGTGGGTTATATTTGGAGCTATTTCTGTTTTGTGGAATTCCTCTGAGATCCGCATTGGAGTCTTCAAGGCTTTATTTCGTGTATGCGCTGCACTGGTAGCTGGTGAACGTGATGCTTGTCCTCACAACCACTGGCCCTGTCATTACACAGCTGTCTGACCACTGCCCTTGACCAATGTTCTTTAGCGTCACTAGGAACTATGGAAATTGATTAGACCTATTTCTGATGTTGCGTCCCTTTATTAGGATACTGTGTCATTGTCAACGATGGTAAAGCAGTGAGTGAAGATAAGATGGTTGTACAGTAAGATAAGATCCACTGTCAGCGTAAGAGAATATAGGCTTAGTTTGATCACAGAGATAAGGAACTTGAACTGAACTCAGTTTAACACACACACACACACACACACACACACACACACACACACACACACACACAGTCTGTACATATCTATCGAAGTTAGAGCGTCAGAAGGTAGTCAATATGGTAGGACCATTTATAAAACTGTCTGGTTATTTGTGCTCGCTAAACAGGATGATGAAATGCACAGAGCAAACAGAAATCAATAGTGATATTCCCCAGCATTCATCACTTAGGCTTAATGAAGCAGTCGTGGCTGGGCCTCAGGAGCCTGACCAACATACTCTAAACACACACGCACACGCACACGCACACGCACACGCACACGCACGCACTCATGCACACACACAAATACACAAACACACACATCCCAAACCACACCTGGGAAGTCTGCTAGTGGGCTTAAGTCAGAGCCTTAAAAGGTGCAGAGTGGTCCGTGGTCCTTACATGTAAAGTTTTGGTCCCAAGTCATGCCGTTATAAGTCAGCAAGTGGTCCCAAGTCAGACGCTTAGTAGTTAGCAAGCAGCCTTTACTTTGGTCTAAGGTTATGGTCTCATGTCAGTGCCTGTATTAAGGTGGACTTCATGTGTTTTCCATGCATTACAATGAGCCCCTCCTCTGATTTCTACCTCCTCTTTAGAATAGTATAGGGACTGTATGCCATACACTGGCACTGTGTGTGTGTGTGTGTGTGTGTGTGTGTGTGTGTGTGTGTGTGTGTGTGTGTGTGTGTGCATGGAACTAGATTATGATTATTCACAGCTCCGCCCAGCTTTCAGATCCGTAGGAGGCCTGCAGCCTGCATTCCTGTCCTGACAGAGAGGAAGTGTGTTTGTTTACTCAGTCTCAGTGTGTAAACACTGTAGGACACGGACACACACACACACACACACACACACACACACACACACACACACACACACACACACACACACACACACACGGGGCCTGGGTATGTAAATATTGTAGGAGACCCATCAGGCACCAGCTAAATCTCTCTCTGATATCACACACACTTCTGGAAGTGGAAGGGAGGAGGGGAGGAGGAAGAGAGGGATAGGAATAATGTGGTAAAGAGAAAAAGGGAGGGAGAGAGAGAGAGAGAGTCATACTGAAATAGCGTCCTGAACACTCCACTTTTACCAGTGACGTAAGAGACAGCCTTTTAAACTGACCATGGCTGCAAAGAGCATCATTAATTTAAATATATTATATTGGCCCATTTTAACAGCCACTTTGTCTAAAACATCTTTCATAACAACATTACATTACAAATCCTCTCCTTTTTTAACGACACACCATCCCAAATGTCAGTGGTATTTGCTTGCAGTGACCTCAACGTCGTTATGCAAGTCAGCATCAACGCAAACCTCACCAGACGAGTGTAGTGTTGACAGTTGGTGGCTGGCCGCATTCTTGGCAGGCAGAGGAGGGTATGGATGAGGGCATAGCCACAATAGCAGGCAGTGTGTGAAGGACAATGTCATTGCATCATCAGCAGAGAACTAGCCCAGGCTTCTAGAATGTTGGCACCCCTCAACTCTCTAGACACATCGGTCTCACAAATAAACTATTGGTCAATTCAGCCCATGTCCACAAAAACTTTATTTGTATGGCACAGAGTGCAAAAATGGATACCAATATAGTCACCATTTCTGCATGTAAAGCATGCAACCAGCAACTTAATCCAATGCAATGGATAGTGACCTTGAAAGTAAGATTTCTGCTCGAACGAAACAGCCCAACACGCTTGTAAAGAATGCTATCCCCAAAAGGCTGAAAAAGGCCACCACAGAAACGTGTCTGTTCTTGACCTCTGCTGCAAAGCATTAAATCATAGAAAAAAAAGTATTTCTAGTGAGTGCGGGTTTTATCCTTCATACAGAATCCCATCCTCCTACAATCCCTGGAGGATGAGACAGATGCATCATAATCAACCAGATTCCAGCGGAGCCTCATCCGCTGGGACGGCCATGTTAAGGTCATGTTGTTGCTGCTCTTCCCGAAGCAGACAGGACAAATCTGGTTTACTGCCCCTGGGTCTGACCCCTGGAGACCCTGTAGCCTGGGAGAGAGCTGCTACTGCTCTACTGGTCACACCATTACCATACCACGGAAGATGGAAGATCCAGTGATAAACAAGGTATGGCAAACACACACTAC
This sequence comes from Argentina silus, assembly GCF_951799395.1. NCBI lineage: Eukaryota > Metazoa > Chordata > Actinopteri > Argentiniformes > Argentinidae > Argentina > Argentina silus. The sequence continues at coordinate 5,563,339 of NC_139659.1, forward strand.
TGTAGAGGAACAAGTTCAAATTAGAATTATTTTTTTATTTAATGATGAAACAAACAAGAACAACTGGAAACAAGCCAGTGCTTAATCTAGGTTCTGGGGAAAGTAGCCCTGGGTTCCACCACTGCTGGCTGGAGTGTACCTCAATGTACAGTCCTGCCATCTGCCCATGCACAATACTCCCACCACGAAGTGATAACACTAGAATCTAACAAGACAGAATTCAATCAATGTCTGTTAGCCTGCCTTGGAGAAGCTAAAAATACAGCAGCATTTCCCTGTAATCAGATTGATTAAACCGGTCCCTGGTCGGAGCCCTCCCTCTGAGCCATCTGGCTGGACCGCTGTCAACACCGCTCACCTTGGTGTGTACTACGGAGTGGGCTAGCAAGCACGCTAGCGCATTCAAGTCATGCTACATAGGCCCACTGCACTTCTACTGAATGCACATCACTGATGATTGCGGTCTGGTCATGCTTGTAGTCAGCTGATAAGAGAATAAAGAGACTGAGAGATGAAGATAGAGATGAGATGTCGAGGGGAAAGGAAAGGGGTACCTTTACACACCACGACAACCAATGGAGGCTGGTGGAGGGAAAACAGCTGGAGGACGGGCTCCTTGTAATGCAGGGAACGGAATGAGGAATGGTATCAACCACGCATGTTACATTTCCATTCCCTGCATTACAATGAGCCCATCCCTCTGATTTTCCCCTCCACCTGCCTCCACTGGGTGCAACATTGAGGGTCAGTGTGCTATTAATCAATGCAAGCTGGCATCGCTTCTACACAAAACAGTCAAAAAGGTAGAATAAAAGAAAGGAGGATAACACCCCTATCTGCCTGCCAAGCGCAGCAGTAAACAGGGCATAATAGAGGAGCACGCCAATGATGGTGCCAACTTGGGTCATTAGACAGCAAACGAGGACAGGCTAATGTGTGTTGAGTGCTGTTCTGTCGAATTTACTGTAAGCAGAGCAACAAGCAGCACACGAGAAAGGACATGACAACCAGAAGTGGGATTGGCATGAATCACTCTGCAAGTAGTGGAGGTGGAAGTGCCATCCCATAATTCCTTGCCATCGCATGCTTATTATCCTTATTTTTTTTTTATATATTATAAATTATATAATATTATTTATATTTTGTATATATATATCAATTCAAAGTTCTTGTTCGCTACGATATGTTCCATATCCGAAAATGCATGTAGTACCTAGCATTATACTGTAAAACCCCAACCAAAATCTCCTGCTCATAAACCAATCTAACACCACTGGTTTTATCTAACATTTTTACCGATCACAAAAAGAAGGTCAGTTGGAGACACACTCACAGTCACACAGTCACAGAGTATCCAGTGGTAAGTGTCATCAGGAATCAGGCTCCTCAGATCACCAGCGGCCTTTTCCATGTCTCAGTCCTTGCGTGCTAGCGATCAGCATAGCAACGGTTAGAATAGCCACTCACAAGTGCGACTGAGGCAAGGAACATTGTCACACCTCATCACTACTACTGATGACTGCTGCTACGCACTCTTGGCCTCCGCTATGAGGCCTCTGCAGCTCATTCAGAACGCTGCCGCCCGTCTGGTGTTCAATCTCCCCAAATTCTCCCATGTCACCCCCCTCCTTTGCACCCTTCACTGGCTCCCGGTAGCAGCTTGCATCCGATTCAAGACCCTGGTGCTCGCCTACCGGGCAGCAAAGGGAACAGCCCCTCCCTACTTGCAAGCAATGGTCAGCCCCCAAACCCCTGCCTGTTCACTCCGCTCTTCCACCTCGGCTGGCTGCCTGGCACCGCCGCCTCTACGTGGATGCAGCAGTCGCGCTACTTGGTCACGGCTTTTCACTGTCCTGTCGTCCCGCTGGTGGAACAAGCTTCCCACTGCTGCCAGGACTGCAGAGTCACTGCCTATCTTCCGCCGTAGATTGAAGACCAATCTCTTCAGGCTACATCTTAACTGTCCCTCCTAAAGACCTCATCATACCCCCCTTTACGTGGGGGGTATTACGTTTCTCTACTGTAAATTAATTAATTAATTAATTAATAAAAAATAAAAAAAGTAATTATTCCTTCTTCTAGCATTGTGAGTGCCAATAGCCCCTGGTCCTAGCATAGATTTATTTTTCTTGTGATGACTGATGGATAGATGATTCACTTCCATATGTATTTGTTGTAAGTCGCTTTGGATAAAGGTGTCTGCTAAATGCAATAAATGTAAATGTAAATGTCATCACCCAGTGGGGCTAAACATGCTATCATAACCTTTCACACTTACTGTACTCTACCAGTCAAAGTAGTGCTGAGCTAGCCACTGTATGGCTAAAACACTGCTATCATTGAATATCTTTCGCTACACGTCCTGATGCTAAGCTACAGCTAAATTTACACTATGCAAGCTACCGCTACTGTATGTTTCACATCCTGTTGGACAATCTACCACGAAACAAGCTTAAGATAAAAGAGGCTTATGCTTAAAAGGTTAGCGTTTAATAAGCTAACGCCATAGAGGGTGAGTGACAGGTAAACACAAGCTAATGACACGTAGGGAGCTCTCGCTGACTAGATCTCATGCCACTTGACCTCACTCACAGGGCCAGTCATGGGGGAAATTAAGGAAAATAGATTAGAAGGTACAGTAAAGATACTTCCTTTCTGTTTAATCCTATTTCTCTACTCCCTTTCTCTCTCTCTCTCTCTCTCTCTCTCTCTCTCTCTCTCTCTCTCTCTCTCTCCCTCACCTTCCATCTCCCTCCCTCCCTTCATCATACAGCTAAAGTGGAGCCAGTGGATTATGTCGTAATCTCCAGTAAACTCAAAGATACAGAGTGAGAGAGGGGGTCAGAGGTTACAATGATGAAAGAGATGTCTGGCAGTGGGGTAGAGTTTCCCATGGCCCTGGCATCTGACCATATTAGACACTACAGGGGGTCATCAAGGCGCTCACTGCAGGTCCTGAGTTAATCCCTGTGAAGCTACACAACTACACAACTAACACACTACTACTACTACTACTACTGATTCTTTAAATAGACAAACTGGCCACCATATTTGGGCTCTGAGCTCTATGAATTGAAGGAAAATGCCACAGTGCAGTGTAGACTATGACAATAGAGATTGTTTGGCCAGACAGATGTGCTGGTGTAATAGCATTGGAATTAGTATATTAGTTTTGCTAATATATATAGAGTTGTGAGTAAGTGTGTACACACACACACACACACACACACACACACACACACACACACACACACACACACAACATGGTTCATTTAGAATACTGTACTTCTGATGAGAAGGCTAGATATAGCTAACCTTGGTCTCGATCTTGTCTCTACATCTACCACATGTCAACAGCAGTTGGTCTCTAAGGTAGCCACTCTTTTAGAAACAAGGTCAAACTGGTCCTGGTGGGGATTTAAAACTGAGTCCTTGACAGAGGACAGCATTGGATCTTCTAAAATGAATGTACTGACACTGTACATTGTGTACCCATATTACCAACAAAACACACCAGACAAAACATAATAGTTGTGTGTTTGTTTTCTAAAAAGTACAAGATAATGTTGAGACACTGATTCGCTCTCATCAATGTTTTTTTTTTTTTTTTTTTTTTCCACACTCTTTCATCTGTGTTTGTTGGTTCCATAGGGAGGATGTTTGGTCTGGTTCTCAGCCCAGGGTCCCTCTGAGGTCTGCCCAGGCAGGGCTTCTTGGCAACAAGGAGGGACAATACTGGAGTCCCAGGCCTTGGGGCCTAAAGTGTGGCTGAGCCACTAGGGAGAATGATAAGCAGATGACTGGCCTTGAGCGAAGACATCTTTGGTCATGGTTGATTTCTCATCAAACGCAAATGCTTCATAATGATCATGTGCTTCAAACTTAGATGAACTACAGTATGATGTAATTTTCAATTCATAAGGAAAAGCTGGAAAGCATCACCCATGCTCACTAAAACAGCACTAGACTTTATTCAGATTCTTTATTCAGTGTAAACATGTTTTTCAAAATAATGACTAACAGTGACAGTTTGAAATATGCTGCTGACCTGGCTTTAGTGGCATGCCTGTCTGACAAACTTTCTATAAACAGGTACTGTATGCAAGGGAGGCTGGTGGAGGTAGAAATTGGAGGACGGGCTCTTTGTAATGCAAGGAATGGAATGATGAATGGTATCAAGCTACCAGACTCCACTGACTATGTGAGCTGCATGTCAGTTGTATTCCAACAACCTGGTCTCCTGTTTCGATGCTAGTTTCCTCAGGCTAAATGTCAAGAAGACCCAAGAGCTGTGTCTGGGAGGCATCAGAACAAACGGCCTACCCCACCCACTGTCCAAGTCACGTGCACTCACGGAACAGGAGGTGGAGCAGACTTTACATTGATCAACACCTCTCATTCTCTGGACACGTGGAATCTGTTTTTAAAAGGGCTACACAACGGCAATTTCTTTACAATGTACATTTTGTTGTATTGCGTGTGTGATGTGTGGTGTTGTTGTGTTGTGTTGAAAGCCATGGAATAACTATTACAATGTTTAACCTGAAAATTGATAATGAAGCTTTTGAACATTGAACTTGTAGAGGACCGAGAGGTAATGAACAGTAGGCCTGGGGCGAGCCTCAACATTAGCCTCAACATAATAGCAGTGTATCATTATCAGTAGCAGTCATGTCAATGGCAGCAGGCAGGAAATTACTTTAATGACTGCGTTGAAAAGTAATTATGAAAAATCAATACATTGTCCCTGTAATCATTGATTTCCCTTGCAGTTCAATTCTGTCTCAACCATTCTCTGAAACCAAGCAATAAATATTGTTTTTCAATACCTCTCAAGAAGCAGACATAACAGTGAGGGTGGGATACGATTGATTAACCTCAGTGTATTAAAAAGTGATAATCAAATCAAAAACATCATCCCTGTCATGTTATAAAAATAAACTACAGATCTCCAGTCTAGCGTCTTATTACTACAAAGTAATTTACCAATAACCTATTCTCCTTGCCACCCAAGCAATAAATCAGCCTGCAATTGCTCTGCAGAGACAAAATGGCCGATCAAGATAAGACAGCTTAGCAAATAAACCACAGATTAGTTTGGCCACTAGACCACTTCCATCAACAGATTAATCAATGAAAGATTTCCATCATGGCTTCCCAGGAGGGCTTGCTCGGAGTTGGGCTGAGCCATGAAGAGGAAGTTGGGAGAAAGCTATCGGAGGCCACAGATCTCAATTCAATCATCCTCAGCCAGAGTAAACCCACTAAGTGATTACATGTAGATGTATGGACCCTGTCAGCCCTGGCCAGTCTGTCTCTCCCAGCATATTAAATGTGTGATAAACCTTACCAGTATATCAGGTCCGGCCCTGCCCAGCGACAGAGAGGTGGTCGTAAAGTAGATCTCAGTTCAATCAGGTTGAGGTGGGAGGTGAGGAGGAGAGGAGGGACCTGGCATAGACCAGTTATGGATGGCCTCTATAAAACAGGACATTTGGCTGACAGAGATCCCAGGGTGCCTATCACTCAGGGTACCATCCCCTTGTCTGCAGGGGATAGCTTTTATTTTATCTGATCATTGGAGGAGTGTGTGTGTGTGTGTGTTTGTGAGTGTATGTGTGCGTGAGTTGAGGCACACTCACACACACACACACACACACACACACACACACACACACACACACACACACACACACACACATAGAGACTCTCACACTGATGGAAACATCCTTGCACTTAAAGCTACTATAATGTAGTTATAGTAATGGGGTGTACTTTTTTTTGTACATAATGGGGTGTACTTTCTTTAATACACCTACTGGTACATTACATTTACGAAATGGCCATTGCGCTGTACGTAATTTGGTGGAATATGTGTCACAGCAACAGTATGCCCTAAGCACATTCGCACGTACGCAAGCACACACACACAGACACACACACACACACACACACATACATACACACACACACAAACACACACACGTCATACACCTAAACATAGACCTTGAATAATCATGACCTTCTTCTCTGCAAATAGCCAGTAAAAAGGAATATTTGTGTGCACAACTACTGTAGTGTCCCTCTGTAAGCTCAAAGTAAATACTCCCTCGCTGTTATTCGAGCTTAGTCACATGTCTCACACTGAGAACTCAGCGACTGTTTCCCTCTCTCTCTATCTCTCTATCTCTATCTCTCTATCTCATCCCTCTCTTTCATCATTCATCACGCGTTCCATGGTGTTAAAAATACACTTCTCGGACAAGACAGCTGACTCGATAACCTTGACGTGATTTATGCTTTGCAATTACAGGAGCCATTGTAGAATCAATTGATCGAATCGGAAATAACTGCAAGGCTAAATCTAATAACGGATCATTGATAAGGACTATGTTTAGATAAGTGAAGAAATATGAGTCATCATTACGGCTGCGTTGGGTCATTATTCACTCATGACTATTGTGATGTGACGGTGAGACACCAACTGCCCTCTGTGGACACGACCTAACTGACAACGCGGGAGATAGACATCACTGACAGTTTCTCCTCATCCTACACAAACGCTTTACGGTGCTATATTCGCTGAAGGAGTCCACAATGTCTCTAGGGTCATCACCTCCATTACCTCTAAAAACTCTTGAACGCAGCCCAGACAGAACCATCAACCAGACACACTCACGTCTGTGCTGCCACAGAGCATAGCACCTATGCCCTACATTATTTCTAAATGTCAAAAGCCATCTGTTGCTCTAGGTTGTCTTGAACGCAGCCCATGTCAGAGCTGTTGACCAGAGGCACTCACGTCTGGACCGTCAGAGAGAAGGTGTTGCTGGAGAGAGTCTGTCGCTCCTCGGATGAACCTCTTCTTCTTCTTATGCCCGGCCCGGTCGGCGAGGTTGCCCATGGTGACCCAAAAAGAACCCACGACACGAGGATGTGCAAGAAAATGACTGCGGATTACTGCTATTTCATCAGAAGAGCTTTTTTCCTCTAATCTGGCTCTCTCTCTATTTCGTTAAATGTTGCTGGCGCTCTCTTGCTTCCTCGCTCTTGCTCTCTCTTACACACACACACATACACCCCCCCCCCCCCCCCACACAC
>NC_139659.1:5577939-5610439 GCF_951799395.1 Argentina silus
AGGAAACCCCCTGTCCTACTACCGCCCCACACACACACACACACACACACACACACACACACACACACACACACACACACACACACACACACAGAAGAACCACCACCCTCATTGGAACAAACAGAGTCCCCCGACACCTCTTTCCTGAGTGGCGCTGCCATACTAAAATAACAATGACAGGCGGGGTGGAGATGCACCCTCCTTTTACCCCCCCGCGCACACACACACACACACACACACACACACACACACACACACACACATACACACACACACACACACACACACACACACATACACACACACACACACACGCTGTACACACCTCCCCACCCACCCCCTGATGACTTCCTATCCCACTGGGGTGGAGGGGTGGAGAGTTGGGAGGGAGGGGGGGGGGGGGGAGGGGGAGGGGGGCAAGGCTTAGAATGACCCAGCAGAGAGCACTGTCTGTGTGGAGGATGGATTAACCTCCCGTGTGGAGGTCTCAGGGGTGAGGTCATTGAACTAATGTACAATAACACACTGGTTCTTTATGAGGTGTTAAACACATATGCCAAACCAGATCACTGATTGCAGGTCAGAGAGGTCAGTCACACACTGGACAGTTGAATGAGAATCAAGTACTATCAGGTTGTTCAATATCTAACACTGTTTTTAAGTTTTTGTGACTGATCGGCAAGACAAAATCATTCTTAAGGGGACAGAGTGTCATCTCATCTGGAAAAGAGAAAGAGGGAGTGAGAAAAGAGAGAGAGAACCAAAATGGAAAGGAGAGAGAAAGAGGAGAGAACCAAAATGGAAAGGAGGGAGAAAGAGAGAAAATGAGAAAGAGGCAAACTAACCTTACAGTGCCTTCAGGAAGTATGCATCCCCTGGATATTCCACATTTTGTTGTGTTAAAACCTAACTTAAAATAGATTTTTAATTGATGTGTTTTTGTCACTGATCAACACAAAATATCCCATAATGTCAAAGTGAAAAGCTGAAATGTTATGAGTCAATAAATATTTACCCCCTTTGCTATGTCACTCCTAAAATTAGCTCAAATGCAAAAATGTCTTCAACAAGTCACTCAATAAGTTGAATTGAGGCCATCTGAGTGCAAGGATAATAGTTCATGTGATTTCGGAATTAATATATTTCGTTTTTATAGGGTCTCTGGTTTGCATAGGAATCAATTACACATTGTTAGGGTTAGGGTTAGGGTTAGGGTTAGGGTTAGTAACTTGTTGAGAACATTCAGTAACTTGTTGAGAACATTTTTGCATTTGAGCAAATTTTAAGAGTGTCATAGCAAAGAGGGTGAATACCTATTGACTCAAGACATTTCAGCCTTTCATTATTAAATAGTTTGTAAACATTTCTAAAACATAATTTTGACTTTGATATTATAGGGTATTTTGTGTAGATCAGTGACAAAATAAATCTATTAAATCTATTTTAAAGTCAGGTTGTAACACAAGAAAATGTGGAAAAAGTCCAGGGGGTGAATACTTCCTGAAGGCGCTGTACATGGTCATGTGAGAGATGGAGTAGCAGCTGAGCAGATGAGGCCCCCAGGGAATGATGGGGAAAACAGCATGCATGATGGGATAGGACAGGCACAATTGCCTCATCTTCCAACTCAGAGAGAGAGAGAGAGAGAGAGAGAGAGAGAGAGAGAGAGAGAGTCTGAAGGAGATTGTGAAGGAGTGGGAGACATGCGTCACAGACAACATACAGTTGTGGCGATGGGGACACAAGCGAGGACGCTATGAGTCTAGACTCCACACAGACCCACCACACCTGATCGATCTTGGCTGCTGCCAAGCCACCTTATCAACACAAGCTGTCTAAGTTGCTGTAATGGGCATACATACACACACACACACACACACACACACACACACACATATGCACACATACAAAGACACACACACACACACACATACAAACACACACACACACACACACACACACACACACACACACACACACACACACACACACACACACACACACACACCCTCCAGTCCTTAGAGAGCCCACCATCACTAGTACCCAATCAGCCTTGGCCCAGAGCCTGCCTACTCTCCGTCCTCCGCTCTATGTTATAAACACAGGCACATCTACAGTAGGATGTATTTATTTGAGTTGTAAGCGCTTTGTTATACTCTGACCTAACCCATTATATGCAGTGGAGTGTTTGTATAGCTGAGGACTAGGAAGACAAAGCTACAGGGTTCGGCTCAGGTTCAGCCTAAATATCCATCGAGACACTCACAACTAGGTTGGTTTAAAATAACCCTTTTCCTTATTCCAATGTGGGAAGTGGGAAGTGTGTTTCCTGGGCCTTAAGCAGAGGAAGACCATGTACTGCATGTAGGAGCTAACGGAGTCAATGTTTGAGATGCTGTATGGTTACGATGAGGCACTGACTGTCCTGCAGCCGCAGCTGTCATCACGATAGGGGCTTAGATATATATAGTAATATAGGCCATTTAGCTGACGCCTTTATCCAAAGCAACTTACATTGCAGTGAGTGCATACATTTTTCAGTATATATGGTCCCAGCAGGAATCAAACCTACAACCTAAGCATTGTTAAGACCATGCTCTACCAACTGAGCCACACAGGACCACCAGGCTTAGAGGAATCGTTCGGTCCACAAAGGGTTCATGATAGGGCCAGGTCTATAAGGCTGGGATCATAGTGGGGTAGGGGAGCCTGGTGGAGGTAGAAACCATCGGACAGGCTCATTGTAATGCATGACATGGAATAAGACGTGATACCATTCCTCATTCCATTCCATCCATTACAAAAGAGCCTCATCCTCTGATGACGTCTGTTGACCTCCACCACCAGCCTCCCTGGTGTAGATGGGTGGCGTTGATGATGATATACTGACCGTCCTGTAGTCGTAGTTGCCGTAGGTACAGAGGGTTCTGCAGGACGTTACACCTTCCAGGTTCGTCCTCTCTGGTCACCAGCATCAGGTCTGTGTAGATGAACACGGTCACCTGGAGGACAGAGAGAAGGCGGGGGTGGGGCAGGGGGGGTTAACCTTCTGCTGTGAGGTTCTTCGAGCTAAACTTGACATTGCAGTGCATTGCATACATTCAAACCCACCCACATAGTTAAACCCTCTCACTTCACACCCTAAACTCAGGCCCACATACACACAAACACAGACACATGCGCGTACAAACACACACACACACACACACACACACACACGCACACACAGGTGCAGAGGCAGTGTCAACCACCAGCGACCAAGCCACTCTCTTTCTACAAAGGCAGCTCTTGGCAGGCTGTAATACACTTAAACACAACAGGAAATGTTGTTCACACACACAAACACACACACACACACACACACACACACGCACACACACACTCACACAACAGCACTTTGGAGTTTCAAAAGCCCCTGGTCTGCGCTCTAAAAATTTAACATGCATTTTCCACTTACATGCATGACTGGTCTAAACTGACTTATTCATAAGTAGTATTTACAATTGTCTGACCTAAAAAGCAGAAGCCTAGGAACGGAGCGAAATATGAAGTAACAACCACAACCCAATCAAGTTGAATACAGTAACCTTCCAGTGATGTTTGAATACCACACCTAGAAATTTAACAAATAGAGCTGAAATGACTGGCAGGTCTACTTGAGATCATATCTGTTCTGCTCCAAGCAATTGAAACACAGCAGATGCCAGGAGACCCCAATAGCAGTGACTAACCAAGGCAGCTTGTCTCTCCTTAAAGCCTAGTAAGTTTTGGGAAGGTGAGTGGGGTGTGTATGTGTGTGTGTGTGTGTGTGTGTGTGTGTGTGTGTGTGTGTGTGTGTGTGGGAGGGGGGGCTCGCGTGTGAGGGAAGAGAAGAGAGAGAGGAGGGCAGGGCACACACTGCCTTCCCAAACTGCCTTCCTTCCTATTTCAGAGGGTGTGTGTATGGGGATTGTGTGTGTGTGTGTGTGTGTGTGTGTGTGGGTGTGTGTGTGTATGTGTGTGTGTGTGTGTGTGTGTGTGTGTGTGTGTGTGTGTGTGTGTGTGTGTGTGTCTGTTGGGTATATTTTTGGCAGAAGTACTCCTGTCTGTCAGTGGATGGTTCTAAACAATGCCGGGGGAAAGACGCCCTCATTGTTAAGCCTAAACAGACAGGATCCCCCTCCTCTCTGCTTCTGCTAGCATCTGTTCTTCTGAAACACTGTGCTGGATTTCAACTGACATAGGCTGTGGCAATGGAGAGACACCCAAGAAGAAGTGAACATTGACTGGCTGCACACTGGAACGACAGTTGTATTAGAACCAGAACAGACGGTCTGAGTACCAAACTATACCTGCTTTAATTCATCGTTTGTCAATCTATAATGAAGGCACACAATCCTAAAAGGCTACTACAGGAGTGTGTGTGTGTGTGTGTGTGTGTGTGTGTGTGTGTGTGTGTGTGTGTGTGTGTGTGTGTGTGTGTGTGTGTGTGTGTGTGTAAAACCTAAAACAGCCAGAAGAGGGACTGAGTGGCTCTTGCCGGTTTACTGACAGACCAAAACAACGGGGTTGACATGCTTAGTGGAAGAGAAGAGTGAAAGAGAAAGAATATGGAAACAAATCTATACATTCTCACATGAATGCAAGCAGGAGTGAGTGGACTCACACACAGGACACTCTAAAGCAGGAGTGAGTGGACTCACACACAGGACACTCTAAAGCAGGAGTGAGTGGACTCACACACAGGATACTCTAAAGCAGAACTGTTAAATACAGCTCTCTGATTGGCTGTAATATCTAACCCTCTGATTGGCTGTTGGTGATTGAAATTGAAAAATGTGATTGAAAATGTTATTGATGCATATAGTTACAATACAAGCTTACAGTATATGGGATTGAAGGTCATTGAACATCTGTGAATGACCTGTGTGTCGCGTGGATTTATATGTGTGTGCATGTGTGTGTGTGTGTGTGTGTGTGTGTGTGTGTGTGTGTGTGTGTGTGTGTGTGCTGTAGAAAAAGGAAACAACATGTATGTGGTCATAGCCATTGATTTGCCTCTCTCGCAGCAGTTGCCCACAGCAGCAGGCCACCAGCTCCTGTTAAAGGTCAAGTCTCACATCAGTATGAAACTAACAACACACTCAGTTCCCCCCTGGGCAACACCGGGCTTGGCAACCCCAGCACCAGGGAAACCAAAGCAAAGGTCTCACATCATAGGCATAAACATGCTCATCAACATAGTATCTCACTGTGTAACTATGTGTGTGTGTGTGTGTGTGTGTGTGTGTGTGTGTGTGTGTGTGTGTGTGTGTGTGTGTGTTTTCCTGTGAGTACAGTTAAAGTTTGCAAGGTAACTGGATGTGTCTACTATAGGCTGCTGCATGCGTGTGTATGGGTGCTGTTAGGACAGATTAGCTCTTTGCAATCGTTGCTTCCTCTGCAAATAGAGATAACAGTGAGGGGCTCATTGTTGTGGTCTGGCTATGTGTGTGTGTGTGTGTGTGTGTGTGTGTGTGTGTGTGTGTGTGTGTGTGTGTGTGTTGTGGTTTCTCAGTACGTGGGTAGTCGGGGATATAGATATATCAGATACAAAGAGGGGAAAATATGATTAAGGTGTTAAATACAGGAACCTCTGATGATTCTTGTCAGCTTATATTTTAACAAGGTAACTTCAAACACACACACGCACACGCACACGCACACATGCACACACACACACGCGCACGCACACACACAAAGACAGATGCCCGCAAGCACGCATGCAAGCAACAAATCAAATGTCACTGGATTAATCATGTTCACAATGATCTATATGAACATGGGACTTTGATGATGATGATGAGGTGGTGATTCTGAGTTCATACTGCACGTCCACTGTGTGTGTGTGTGTGTGTGTGTGTGTGTGTGTGTGTGTGTGTGTGTGTGTGTGTGTGTACCCAGGGCAGGACTGTGTGTCTAACTCAGTTAAAGCTGTAATAACAGAGATTGCTCATTAAAACAGCCCCAGTCCAATATCTGGCCTCACCGTGACAATGTACAAACACTGCCTGTTAAATATTTGTCTTCTTTTATCAAGCCCCAGCCAGAGGCCTGAATTACCATACTGTTCCGGCTCTCTCTGAGTGTGGAGAGAGAGTCTGACAATGAAGAAAAAAGAAAAAAGTACATTTCTTCTTCAACTCTCCACAAAAGGAAGGAATTCACACTATCACCACACACACACACACACACACACACACACACACACACACAGCTCAGAGACAAGACCTTGTCAAGACGATTCAAAACCATAGAGCAAGTAATAGTGTGATTTTATCAAAGGCTCTGCACCTCCTCCCCCCTTCCCTTCGTCTGGTTTCCCTGTCTTCTATCATTCAATTAGCCCCCCCCCACACACATACACACACACATACACACACACACACACACACACACACACACACACACACACACACACACATATACACACACACACACAGTCAAGTAAACAGCTTGTTTTTTATGTCAGCTGCCCAACCCCTTCAAACACTCTGTCTTTGCTCTGTCTTTATTTCTTTCCATGGCGGAGGGGGGGTGGAGGAGGAGGGGGGGGTGTGTGTGCGTGGGAGGTCAAATGCCACTCTGCCTTCCAACTGCCTCCTAGGATCATAAACAGGTTCTCCTGCTCTTCCTCTCACAGACCCCTGCCAATGCACACGCACACGCACATGCACACACACACACACACACACACACACACACACACACACACACACACACACACACACACACACACACACACTTCCTTTGGACAATATTATCACAATGGCTGCCCAGCTTGGCATAGCATTCCTCTCTCACCTAGTTCCCCTGTTCCCATAGCATAAAACCTGAAAAACACAGACCTGCGTGTGTCCGTGGTGTGTGTCACAGAAATTAGCGATAGAACTAGCGATAGAATACAACTTAACAACGGCAAATATGACAACTAAGTCTCATTTTACCAGGTATTACTCTCCTTTCAGCTTTCAGACGAAGGCTACTTTATAGTTTAACACAGAGGAGAGGCTACTGTAAGAAGCTTTTAAGGAAAGAAGGAGTTTGGATCGTTAGCCAGCCCAGTCCATTGTATATTACATCCTCACTCTCATGACACGATTCCATCACAACAACAATGCACCCATTGATAACTGTATGTAGACCAGTGGAGGCTGGTGGAGGTAGAAATCGGAGGACGGGCCCATTGTAATTCATGAAATGGAATGAGGGATGGTATTGAATAATGGTATTGGAACACAAATTTGATACCATTCCTCATTCCATTCCATGCATTAGAATGAGCCCATCCTCTGATTTCTACCTCCACCAGCCTCCCCTGGTGTAGACAGCTCCAGAGGAAGTCCTGAAGGCTACACACTACTCCCTCTCTGATAACACGACACAAAGGTCAGGAAACATGATGGAGAGATGGAGAGACAGGAAGAGAGAGGAAAGAGGAAAGAGAAAAGAAAGAGGGGAGGAAGGCCATATGATGGCCCTGTGTGAATTGAAAGAGGTAATGGGGTCAGAGAACATTATCATTCCTGAGACTATTGTGTGTGCTCTCATGATGACTAATCATAACTGTGTGTGTGTGTGTGTGTGTGTGTGTGTGTGTGTGTGTGTGTGTGTGTGTGTGTGTGTGTGTGTGTGTGTCTGTGTGTGTGTCTGTGTGTGTATGTGTCTGTGTGTGTGTCTGTGTGTGTGTGTGTGTGTCTGTGTGTGTGTCTGTGTGTGTGTGTGTGTGTGTCTGTGTGTGTGTGTGTGTGTGTGTGTGTGTGTCTGTGTGGTGTGTGTGTGTGTGTGTGTGTGTGTCTGTGTGTGTGTCTGTGTGTGTGTCTGTGTGTGTGTGTGTGTGTGTGTGTATGTTCAGCAGAGTTGGCGTTTACATATCTTGAAATGATGCATCGCACACAGTGGTTGTAGTCAAAGACTCCAAATGAAAACAAATGGGGTATGACTAAAATGGCTGCTGTCTCATCTTGAATAATTGATGTCCCCTGCAATTGTGCTGGTCCCAAACTAGTCCCCGGATATTAAAATAGAAATGTGTTTGCTGTTGTCATAATTTATTATCTATGAAAGGCAAACATACTTTTGATAATGACTCATGTGTCACACTGAAATGTGAGAGGAGTGGAACCATGACAAATGAAGGTGTGAAAAAACAGAGAGAGGAGAGACACAGAAAGACAGAAAGAGCATAAGAAAGAGAGAGAGAGAAAGAGAGAGACAGAGAGAGAGGTAGAGAGAGAGAGCGAGAGAGAGAGAGAGCAAATGGATATGCAATAAATCGAGGAGGAGAGAGACAAGGGCATACGCGGCGACAGCATCTGTCATCGTAAGAGTTTGAGTTTCAACCAGGGAGAAACTCTGTGGTACATGAAATAAATCCACTGTCACTGGAGTCTGTATCATTCTCAGCCTTGCTCAATAATTCATTCACCACAACTAAACAACTCCGCTTCATGTACACACGTTGTGCTGAGCAACAGACTGATTGATCAGGCATATCTTCAGAAGTCTCTCACACAATAAAACAGAGGAGAGGAGAGGAGAGGAGACAGAACAAGAGAAGAGAAAAGAAGAAAAGTAATTCAAAGAAAAAGGCTTCTGAAAGAGGCTTTGAAGCACATCTCTCTCTTCTTCTCTCTGGTAGCACACATATACCACAGCTGGAACAGAAGAAGCATCAACAAGCTTCAGCCTACGCCTTTCAATTTGGGCCTCTGTGTTCCCTTCCTGTCAGGGGGGTATTTTAGAACTGTGACCTGTGGACCTCCACAATGCATTCCACACACATATAGACCACAAAGACACACAAACACACACAGACACACACAGACACACACACACACACACACACACACACACACACACACACACACACACACACACACACACACACACACACAACTCTCATAGGTCGCTATTTACCTTAATGGAGAGGTGCTTGCTCTCATGTAGGATCATCTCCTCTGATATGATCAGTGTACGTGTGGGGTTACACAGGTCCAGAGGCTACACAGGAGGAACAGCAAGGGTTAACACACATCAACTCACCGTTAGATTATTACAATGGGTTACAATTGGAGATTAAGATGAGGTGACATCCTGGGAATTCTAGATTTAGTTCACAGCATCCATGTAACAACACAGGCATGTATCATAACAATAAGTCAATAATTCCTCATACCAACAACAAATGAAAATCACTCGCAACATATAACAGTCAAACACCACTGACAACATCCCTAAGAATGATCACAAGGATCACAATGATCACAAATGTCTGGAGGAGAGAAATGGTTAAGAGGAGTGATCACATGAATATATCCACATGTAAAAGAGAGAGGGCATGAGGCTACAGTACCAACTCCATCTTGGCTCCAAGAACTTCCATGCTTTCTGCTCGACACCACAGCAAATGAATACAGACTGTTACGGCTGGCGGCTCTAGAAGTTAGCTACAGTTGCAGAGGACTCTATGGCGATTCTCACAGTGCGAGATGTGACTGCGGGACACGCTCTATAAGGGTCTCGCTCTGTGAGAAGGTGTTTAAGAGCTAGCGCTAGGCTAAAAGCACCACAGCAGCGGGGGTGGAAACCACATCCTCCTGTTGTGGACCAGGGTGAGATTAAATGTGAGGGAGGGGGAAAGACAGAGAATGGACGGGGGCACAACACAGAGAGAGAGAGAGAGAGAGAGAGAGAGAGAGAGAGAGAGAGAGAGATGTCGATGGATTTATATTATATCACTTTCCATATGAAGGTTTGGCAGAGACTTTTGACTATATTTTATTAATAGCAAAACATATGTAATATTGATAATCTGACTCCAATGTAATTATCACTGTGTGCAAAGAATTGTTGAGTTTGTGCTGAATTAGTGCAAGAAAGGTCAAATAGAATGAATCATTTGAGGCTTTAATAATACTGTATACTTATACAACTATTACAAGGCGAATAATTCATAGAGAAATGTTACATCCTAATAGAGAGAGAGATAGAGAGATGACCACTGGTCATTCAAAACAATGCTACTCACAACATGATGATAACCTCACAACAGGACACGGGAAAAGAGAAAGAGCTTTTCCCTGACCTCTGCCTTTTATATCACCCTAGAAACCACAGTATTTAAATCAGAGCTGTTGTTAAAGAGACCCAACCACAATCAATATTATTACATCCAAACTGATGACATCACAGCTTTGACAGCTCAAGACACTCCACAGAGCTCACAGCCATGTTCCTTCATGAGGATGGTAAACTTAAGAAGCCATGTTCCTTCATGAGGATGGTAAACTTAAGAAGATTGGGGCAGAATTTAAATAACACTATAGGGAGAGAGAGCAGAGAGCGCCCAAAAGGACAGTTTCATTATGCTTCAGAGGGGGGTGGGGGTGACATTGTGAGGGAGGAAGATAACAGGGAGGACTGAAGTGTTACAGACACTTAGCTGTGGCATCCAGAGCGACCTTCTAGTAGACACACACTTAGTGGAAGACAGTGCTTCGTATTATAAACTAGCTAGGCTAGCTTCTGATTCTAAACTTGCTGCCCAGGCCATGATAAATGTAAACCCTAACCGTAACCCTTCGCCTTAACCTTAACCATAACTTTAACCATAAACCTTACCTAACCTATAACCCTAATCTTAAACCTTACCTTAACCATTTCCAATCTCAACTGCAATGGTGTGAGGTATGAGTTGGGCCATCCCAAGCATCCCATTTAGTCTTTACCATCATATAGAAAGAAATCCTAGGCAGGTCACAACCTTTAACACATTTGTTAACCTCTGATGTTAAGTAACCAGTATTGAAGCATCTGTCTGCCCCAGTGCAGGTCATAAAGATTGGTTCAGCCAGGGGTCACCATATACCGACCATATACCCCTGACAGAGAGCCAATCACTGGGCAGGGATATAAGCATGTAATCAATCCACGATTATTTAGAGCAGGGTTTGAATGCAGTCACGTGTATTTCTGTTGTGTTTGCAATGCAGAGTTATGCTACCAGTCATACTGTATAGATTCAAAGGGGTGAAGGGAAAAATGTATGAATACAATCAGAAAGAAGAAACGTAAAATAGGAAAAATAAGGACATAGAAATATGGTGAGACAAAGTCACAAATGCTATATAAACACACACACAGACACAGACACAGACACAGACACAGACACAGACACAGACACACATACACACACCTGTACAAAGATGGGGAAGATGAGGATCTTGGGAGCCATCGTTTTGACGTAGCCATAGTTGCCGTGGGATACGTGCGAGCGTACAATCGTGCAGTTCTGGTAGTTGGCGAAGTTGGAGTTGGCCGTGCCGGAGGATTTGGCTGTCTTGCTATTAGTGGGGCGTCGTAGGAAGGTGGTACGACTCGGTAGCCCGCCTCCGAAAGGGGCGCTGCCACTCCCCTCTGTCTGGGGCACACTGGCCAGGCGCGGTGGGTACAGTCTGCCCGCTAAGAGAAGGACGGGGACAGACGTGCTCACACACACACACACACACACACACACACACACACACACACACACACACACACACACACACACACACACACACACACACACACACACACACACACATGTCACGGGAGTGAGGCAGGGCCATACGGAGGTACACTTATATAATGAGTTCATGTTTCACCAAACATTAATCTATGAAGATGATGAGAATGAAGATGATGATGATGATGATGGCTGTATATTGTGCATTGTAATTGTGCTTCAATTAGTAAATAACTTACCCAATGTGCCTTGGTTGTCTTGGTATACAGGCCTCAATATCTGAAAGAAAAACAATATCAAAGTAGGTACAGTATAACAGAGTTGGAAATGAGCTCTCTCAGTACTCTCTGTTCCAGGAAAATGACAGTCAAGTGCATCCATCTAGCCTGAAGTGAAACTGAAGCAATGCCTGTACAAGTTGGTCATGAGAAGGGAGGCATACAGAAGGGCACACTGTATCTATGTTACGGTACAGTTGGTGATTTCAGACCGTCGGCCCATGTCCCATATGTACAGTCCTATGGGCGCGTGTGTGACCGTGTGTGTGGTGTTCAGTCCTATGTGTGCGTGTCCTATGTGTCCGTGTGTCCGTGTGCGTCCATGTGTGTGTGTGTGTGTGTGCGTGTGTGTGTGTGTGTGTGTGTAATTCCCTTTATATTTTTATTTTGAATAAGCCCAACTGTATATCTTCACTCCCCCAAATGCATCCTCTACCCTCCTTTATCCCTTTCTATCCTTCTTTACCCTTTTGTACCATGCATGCCCCACTCTACCTCTCTCTTAAATCCTTCTTTCCCGCATGTACAGTAATTCTTCCAGCTGCCTCATGTATCTATCCTTCCCTCTTCCCCTCCATAGCGTCCCACTCATCCCTCTCTTCCTCCTAGCATCAGCGTTCAGTAGGTATTCCCTTCGTGCACTCTTAGGCCCCATGTCTTCTGCCTCTCCTACGCACAGGCCTGAAGACTCACACACACACACACACACACACACACACACACACACACACACACACACACACACACACACAGCAGTCACCCAATGACCCTCCTGTCTCTAGTCTACAATCTACACAGTCTCATTTAGTCCCTCTACAGGCCTTATACCGAGGAAGCTACTGCTGAGTCACGGAAGCCACACACACACACACACACACACACACACACACACACACACACACACACACACACACACACACACACACACACACACACACACACAGTCTCCCCTGGTGTGACTGTGACATAAGAAGTGAATATATAAATGTGTGCTTGGCCCTCTGTTTCTGGTGTTCCTCTCTGTATGACTTTGATGGCTCCAATGCACAGTGGGTGGGAGAGGGACAGGCTGGGGAGAAGCCCTAACAGCCCTACCAGCCCTCTGCGTCTACCCCTCCAACATGGCCTGGTGTATGTCTACATGCTGGCAAAATCAAGTTCACAAAATCAATGCGTTTTTTTCGCCATCTGGTGCACTTTATTATGCCTTCAACATAAGAACTATTACCTCATTCACAGCATGTTAGATGATGTAACTTTGTGCATCATTTGACAGGTCACCCTTTAGGACCCTAAAGCTTTTACCATAGAGGGGCTTGAATACTGATGTGGCAGTAAATTGTATAGGTGTCACAATTTCAATAGACAAGTTAACTATGTACTATAGTTCAATAGATATAATATCTCTGCTTTACAAATTGCATATATTTCTAAGCTTTGAATGGCACACGTTATGCCTATCTCATGTCTAAATTACACATAAATCTAACGTCTTGGTGTCTCTCGGAATTGAGAGGCACAGATGGTCTAAATGGCATAGGTTTGGATGTCACAAATACCTCAGATTCTATCCGATCATATAATATAAATAGATTTAGATTTAGATTGTGCCATCAAAATATATGTTCATATATATTCTGATATATATCAAGATATATTCTGATATATTCAGATAGTGCTGTCAAGGAGGTGGGGGTAGGGGAGGAGCCTGGGATGGACCATGGTGCCTTGCTGGGGGGCCAGTACCTGGCTGCCGTGATTAATGGGGGCCAGGATGATGTAGTTATCCCCGTTAGACGCCTTCACTCTGGTCCCCTTCAGGGTCTGGGTGTGGGCCTGGGCATGGGCCTGGGGCTGGCTCTGGGTCTGGGGCCTGGGTTTACCATCCATCTCCTCTGGGGCTCCGCGGCTAGCTCTCTCCCCCCAGGGACCCCCGAAACCCGGCCCCATCCCCCCTCCACCTCCCCCGCCCCCGCCTCCTCCCCCCTCGGACCCGTTCACCAGTAGCCGCCGGCTGGTGCGGTGGTGGGCGGGAAGGGGGGGTACGACAGGGGGGCTCTTGGTGTCTCGTCTCCTGGTGGGGGGGGAGGGGGCGTCATAGTCGTTGGCGGTCTTGTAGGTGGGCCGGTGGAGGAGTCCCTCGAAGCTGGGCTTGGCGGCAGGGCCGGTACGCCAGACCACCACTGTGATCTCACTAGGACTGTTTCTGTAGGGGGGGAGGGAGGGATGCATGGAGGAAGAGAGGGAGGGAGGGAGGGAGGGAGGGAGGGATGGAAAGATGGAGTGAATATGACAACAAGTCAGGAAGAGTGAAAAGATGAACTCAGCACAAACACATAGGTATGGCAAATACATGTGTGTTTTATCATGGGGGTGGCTCAGGGGAGGCTGGTGGAGGCAGAAATCGGAGGACAGGCTCATTGTAATGCATGTGTTTAATACCATTCCTCATTCCATTCCATTGCATTACAATGAGCCTATATCCTCCGAAATCTCCACCAGCCTCCCCTGGTGTGGCTCCATAAGAAGTGAATATAGAAATGTGTGCTTGGCCCTCTGTTTCTGGTGGTCCTGTCTGTAGTACCTGATGGCATGAGCGAGGTCTATACACTTCCATTGTTCTACAGGCTGGCTGTTGAGTTGTAGCAGTGTGTCCAACTGCTGTAGGCCTGCAACATCTGCTGGCCCACCTGGGGAGGGGAGAGAGGGCAGGAGAGGGTCACACACACACACACACACACACACACACACACACACACACACACACACACACATAAACTTGATCTACTGGACAGCCTCAGGAGAGAGGAGAAGGCAAGAAAGGGTCAAGTACAGATATACGGTACACACACACCCACACACCCACACACCCACACACACACACACACACACACACACACACACACACACACACATATAAACTTGATCTACTAGACCGCCTCAGGAGAGAGGAGAGGGGAAGAAAGGGTCAAGTACAGATGTACAGTACACACACACATCCACACACCCACACACACACCCATACACACCCACACAGACCCACACACACCCACACACACACACCCACACACACACACACACTGTGACATATGAGGAGCTTGCCTGGATCGACAGCTTGGACTCTCACTGGGGAGTCAGAGCAGATGGTGAAGCCATAGCCGTCCTTTCCGCGAACGATGGTCACCTGCAAGAAACACACATATACACATCAGGTTACTGTACTCTAAAGCCACTATTCATTAGACAGTATATCTATGTCAGGGGAGGCTGCTGGAGGTAGAAGTCGGAGGACAGCTCATTGACATTCATGGAATGGAATGAGGACACCCTCCACCAGCCTCCACTGATCTATGTTCATCAAAACAAGGTCAAACTTCAAGAAGCTGGTCAGTGGGACACCATGGGACAACTCACACAAACGTTCAAACACACATATCCATACACGCAATCACACGTTACACTATAAGGAAACAACTATCGCACTGCAAATCCATACAATCGACTATGTTAAAGTTAAACACAGATCTGCCACTGTGGACTACATCAGACAGAGGCATGGGAGGCATGTCATCAGCATTAAAGTGTCAGACCTCCCTCTTACTGGCTGCAAAGATTTATGTAACACCGTCTCATATAAATTATTTTAGGATAATAGTCAGGCAGTCAGAAAGTGTCATTGAGGCAACGTCTCACATCAAATCTAAATAAATCTACGTATATGTAATTGCAGTGAAGTGAAAAAATATTTCCGCCAGTGGGGACTACATCAGAAACAACAAGCAGTTGCACCAATATGAGCATATGTCTGGAGATTACAGTGGCTCTAGCTCCCTGGCCAAATGTTGTCGTGTATGTGTGTGTGTGTCTGTATGTGTGTGTGTATCTATGTGTGTGTGTGTGTGTGTGTGTGTGTGTGTGTGTGTGTGTGTGTGTGTGTGTGTGTGTGTGTGTGTGTGTGAGTGTGTGGGTGCCAGCCACAGAGATTAGTGCTTGTGCCCCTCATCAAAGGACAGCAACGATTTGTGCTAATCTGATGCCAACTGTAGACAACTCAGTCACGCAGAGGGATCACACACACACACACACTCTCACACGCAGAGGGCAAAACAATTCTTTCTCTCCCTCTTTCACTCAACCACACACATACACACAGACACACACACACACACACACACACAGACACACACAGACACACACACACGCACGCACACACGCACACACACACAGACCCACACACGCGCACACACACACACACACACAGACCCACACACGCGCACACACACACACACAGACCCACACACGCGCACACACACACACACACACACACACACACACACACACACACACACACACAGTGTCAAACCTCTAGGAATAATGCCAGTGTGTGTTTGCCAAAACCAACAGCTCTCCACTCCAAAACATTGTTTCCATCTCATCAGGGGCCTTCGAGTTCAAATTCTGTTAAAGTCAGCACACACACACACACACACACACACACACACACACACACACACACACACACACACACACACACACTGATACAGCTAGAGAGACCACGCTAAGAGACTCACAAGCTCCTCCAAAGACACAAAGTAGAAGTTGGATGAAATCCGTTCCCCTCGATGGCTAGCTAAGGACAGAGGCTAAGCTGATCTGAATCAAAGCCGATGAGCAACTTCTACCCAAAGCATAAAAGACCATACTCTTACATAAAAGACCATACTCTTACATAAAAGGGTTCTGTGTTCTTCATTTGTCCCTGTAGGGGAACCCTTTGAAGAACTCTTTTGTTTTCTATGTAGAACCCTTTTAGGTTCCATGTAGAACCGTCTGTGGAATGGGCTCAACATGGAAGCCAAAAGTGTTTTACATGGCACCAAAAAGAGTTTCTCTACATTGACAAATGAAGAAATGTTTTTGGTAGTAACTTTAAAAGAGTGCAGCATCATGTGCATAGAGCGTATTACTCACATTACTAGAGCTCTCTGACTGGAGTGTCTAGAAGATGAACATCAGTCATGTGTGTAAGCTAGTAACTGTTAACCTCTTGATCCCATTGGTAGAGACTGTTTTAATGAAACACTTCTTGATAGGATGCTGGGCAGATTAAACAGCAAAGAACTGGACACACACAGAGAGAGACAGAGTCCCAGTTGTTAAACACAGACGACACGTCACCTCGCCATGGTGCCAGTTAGGTTGACCTCCTCCTGCTCACAGCCATGGCTGTGGCTGTCGCCAAATACACACACACACACACGCACACGCACACGCACACGCACACGCACACGCACACAGGTGCAGACACACACAAACAAACACACACACACACACACACCACGCTTTTTTTTTTTTTTTTAAATGACGTTGCATTGTTTTTTGGTTGTATCGTTGTATATCCATCATGACAGAAAATGATATGGTCCAGCAATGTCTAAGTCCAAACGTTGTGTAGGATGTGATTCACGGTTTAGTGCCAACCATAAAGAGACGATGGGAGAGAACTGGGACACCGTTAAACCGAAACATGCACAGAAACATGCACAGAAACATGCACAGAAACATGCACAGAATCATGCACAGAAACATGCACAGAAACATGCACAGAAACATGCACAGAAACATGCACAGAATCATGCACAGAAACATGCACAGAATCATGCACAGAAACATGCACAGAAACATGCACAGACTTGTAAAGTAGGATGTGGTAACAGCATCTCATAGAAGTTATTTTAGGAGTCAGAAACTGTCATTCAGGCAACGTCTCATATCAAATCTATGTATATGTGATTGCAGTGAAGCAAAAAAATGTTTCCGCCAGTGGGGACTACATCAGAAACAAGAAGCAGTTGCACCAATATGAGCATATGTCTGGAGATTACAGTCTGGCTCTAGCTGTCCGGCCAAAAGTGTGTGTGTGTGTGTGTGTGTGTGTGTGTGTGTGTGTGTGTGTGTGTGTGTGTGTGTGTGTGTGTGTGTGTGTGTGTGTGGATGGGATGTGTATGTGTATGTGTATGTGTATGTGTATGTGTATGTGTGGATGCCAGCCACAGAGATTAGTGGACAATAAAGATTAATCAATCAATCATGCAGCTGACAATCATGCAGCAAGGTTAGATAATGAACATCAAATGTCAACCTCAAGTCAAAATGAAAAATACATTTCCAAATCACATTACAACGTCTAATGAACTGTTAATTCCAACCAACAATTGACTGAACATTAACCATCAGGTCAATCCAACATTGCACTATTGCATTGAACATTTGCAATTTTGACATTTAAAACGTTCAAAAACAATACTCTCATAACCGTTGTACAACGTCCGTTTGGATAGTTTTTGTGACCAAATAAAAAATGTCCATGGGGTGGTGTGTCAGATTGTGTGGACAGAGAAGTGTCAAGTGCCAGACAGGAGATCAGAGCAGACAGTTGTGTGTGGAGGGGACTGTTTAATCACCCTGCGGCCCGGACATGACCGCTACAACACGGGAGTGCGCGGAGGGGGGGGGGGGGGGTGTTGTCCGCTGGGTGAGGGATTGGTAGGTTGGCACAGTGGGGGGGGGAGTGGAGGGGGGGGGGGGTAAAGGAGGGTTGGGGAGTAGAGGGGGTGTTAATGAGTGGTGCCCCCTGGCCTCTCTGAGCGTGGGATCGGACCGCTGGGAGACTAAACACACACCGGCTGGCATCCAGTACCCAACAGCGGGCAAATGGTGGGCACACACACACACACACACTCAAGGACTCAAACAAACTTGCACATACTCTTTCATAACCTCAACCCTCATCTTCCATTATTTCCATCTTTCCTGGAAAGCCCTAGCAGCACACACACACACACACACACACACACACACACACACACACACACACACACACACACACACACACACACAGACACACACACACACACACACACACACACACACACACACACACACACACAACACACACACACATACACACGCACGCACACAAACACACACACACAGACACACACACACAGACACACTTACACAACCATGTCCTTCAGTATTAATGTGAATCCAAGGCGCAAAAATGAGCAACAACTGTTCCTTGTTCTAAGAACCCAGGGCTACAACACAAAGACATGGCAACACACAAACAGGGCTCAGGGTGAACATACAGTATGTGGTAGGATTCTATTTTCCCATCTCTGAATCTGTCTCAAGAGTCACTGAGGCCTAGCGGTTCCAAGCCCGCTGTATTGTGCTGCAGAGTGTCCAATCACTCTCTCATACACAGTGACTAGCATCAGTATTTGTTGTGAGGCATGTCTATTCAAATGAGCTGAGACGGGGGCTTGTATAGTGTCTTACGTAACAGCTGTGCGAATGTGCGTAGGAGTAGTGTGTGTGGAGTCGTGACCGGTCCTGTCCTCTGTTGGATGAGCAGTGAGTGTGTGTGTGTGTGTGTGTGTGTGTGTGTGTGTGTGTGTGTGTGTGTGTGTGTGCGTGCCTCCGTATATGCATCTGTGCGCCCCCTCTCTCTCTCTACGCTGTTCAGCCCCATCTCTCTAGTAAAAGATGTTATCAGACCTGACCATAACAGTGTTCTGCCTGCAGCAAACAGAGCCCATACACGGTCTGTACATTTCTGCTGTGTTCAATGCATCTCCAGTCTGACGAGATGTGCATCGACGAGTTGTGCATCGATGGTTTCAGGGGGAAACACACAAACACACCCACACAAACCCACACAAACCCACACAAACCCACACACACACTAAGTCCTCTGCCATCCACCACCACCTCCATTATGCTTCTAACCTCAGCCAACACAGCACCCCCTGGTCCATTGTAGACTAGAGGAGCATATCTGGGTCAGTGTATTTTGGTGACAGGGTGTCTAGGCCACCAGAGCCACCAGGAACAGAACCCCCCCCCAGCCTCTCAGCCAGCCTCTATTGTTCCCATGTCAACGATATGAGCTCACACTTCACCATGCAAACTGCATTCAAAACACTTATTGTATCAAACTATACTATCTCTCTGTGTCTGTCTCTGTCTCTCTCTGTGTGTGTGTGTGTGTGTGTGTGTGTGTGTGTGTGTGTGTGTGTGTGTGTGTGTGTGTGTGTGTCTCTCTCTCTCTCCCCCTTCCCCCTGTCTTCCCTCGTTCTAAATGAATAATGCAGGTGGCGTCTCAGGAAATAGGGAACACACTTTCACTTCTCATCCTTTCATTGTTATACTTGTTTCCGTATGATTACTTCCCTAATGTGTTAGATGACATTGTGAAATTGCAATCGTTCCTTTGAGCATCCCACAAGCAGCAGTACTTCTTAAAGACAGAGATTGTGATACACAGTGCATTCAATCCCTAGTTTCTCTCTCTGTTTCACAGTGCTCTGAATACAGAAGCCCTGAAGGGTAAACCAAGAAAAAGCTTATCTCATTTGGACCACTTACTATCTCGTTCGGACGAATTACTATCTCATCTGAACGACTTAGCTATCTTGTTATAACGACATAGCTAAGTCGTTATAACAAGATAGCTAAGTGGTCCAAACAAGATCAACTTTGTGGGGCTACACTTTTCTTTTTTTTTTGTTTTGGGCTTTACGCTTCGGGGCTTCCATACTCTGATCCAATTTCACTCTTTCGTAAATGTTCTCTGTAGTTTCACAACCAATTGCACTTGCACTGCCTCCCAAACTATTGCTCCTCAACTTTCTCATTCTCTCTCTGTCAAATCTACTTCACGCCACTCAAAAAATGAGCCAGCTGCAGACAGTACACACAACACAACAAACAAACCCCAAAATACACTTGCCAGCTTCTCTCTCTCTCTCTCTCTCTCTCTCTCTCTCTCTCTCTCTCTTCACAGCAGATTATCATTGACCTCTCTCATTTTCCCTTTCTCTCCCTTACATCACACCCATCAGACAGACAGACACAGACAGACAGACAGACAGACAGACAGACAGACAGACAGACAGACAGACAGTCAGTCAGACAGACAGACATAAACATACATACACTCATCTCCTCCACTCCCCTTGAGTCCTTTCTCACCACCTTGCCCCACCCCACCGTCCTCCCTCCCCTCCCTCCAGGTGAGTGTAGGACAGACGGACAGACCGACCTGAGGTAGTCTACAGCTGATGCAGACCCTACACAGAGTATGGATGGTGTGCATGACTCCAGTCCAGTCCCTCCTGAGTACACACTTCTCAGTACACTCCTCTATGTATGCTCCTCTATACAGTCAGAAGACAGTGGAGGTCAGAGTTCAGTCCCAGTGGTGTGCCTGAGCACTCGTTTAGCTCCTCACTATATACTGTGGTCCCGTATAGTTTGGTCCTATTAATGACCGCTGAGCAACGGTCCACTCTGTGTGCGGTCCTCTCGTTCCGGGTCCTATTGCCGCAATCCCCTGTGTATGGTCCTGTAGGAAAGGTTGGTCAGCGGTCCTGGCGCAGTCAGCGTTGATCTCAACCCTTCTGTGTAGAGTTGCTGTATAGTCTGTTGAAGGAAGAGCCCTGTAGGCAGGAGATCCTCTGTATGCGGTCCAGTCTGTGTAGTCCTCTGACCGTGGTCCTGGTCTATAGCCTACAGTCCTCTGAACGCGCTCATGGTCTGTAGCCTACAGTAGTGAGTGGTCAGGACCTCAGCAAGCCTTCTCCACAGCAACGTATGCAGCACTATGAGTCCTCTTCTGATTTCTCAGCGTCTTCTCAGCAGAGAGAAAAGGTGTGTGTGTGTGTGAGTGTGTGCGTGTGTGTGTGTAGAGGCTGTCTGGTGTTAGAGCGAGTGTGTGTGTGTGTGTGTGTGTCGGTGTGTGGAGGCTGCGTGGCGTCGCGGAGGCGAGACTGGCGCTGTGTCGGCCTGCTCCAGCCACACTGCTCTTGGCATCGTTGTTCATGGGAACTCCGTTCAGGAGAAGAATGGGAGGAAGTGCCCCCCTGCCCCCCCCCCCCGCCCCCCCTCCCTCCTGGCCCCCCCAGCCCTCCATCCACCCACCGCCCCCCCCCCCCCCCCCCACACACACACACACACACCCCGAGCCCTGGCCTGGCCAGCCCATCAGCGCTTGTTTGTGTGCTCGATAAGGCTGGAGAGCTTCCTGAACCAGCAGTATGGGGCTGGGAAAGACAGGAGCTCACTGAGAGAGAGGGAGAACTCACACATGTGGACACAGAGGTGGGAGAGAGAGTATACAGAGACTCACTAAAAGGGTTGCTGCAAATGTTCACCCACACACACACGGGCATTACATTGGTGAACTTACATTTTTTCCACCCACACACTTTAAAAAACATGCATAGATGGATGTGCTTACATGTAGTCTTGTGCAACTCTTAACTCTCTCTCTCTCACACACACACACACACACACACACACACACACACACACACACACACACACACACACACACACACACACACACAGAGAGACACACATGCCTCTTTATTCTCCAGCAAATCATACAATCTAATCTCAAAAACACAGCACACACAGCCAATATTCACACCTAGACACACTTAATCCAATCTAGACACACACACACACACACACACACACACACACACACACACACACACACACACACACACACACACACACACTCTCTCTCTCTCACACAGCAATCTCCGACCAGACACCATCATGTTTGTTATGTTTGGTTCTTTCATATTTCCTGTCTTTTTCCTTTCATTTTTCCCCGGGCGGAAATTCAGGTCTGTGAAAACCGCGACTCCGTCAATCCCAGTTATCAAAACAACTCTTATTTTTGTTTTTGATTCGGTACGGTACGATAGCTGGGAACAGGGTTTCAAATCTATGAAACATAACAACAAACATCTCACGACGGGGCCAGGCAAAGCGGTTTCGGATGCAAAAACCCATTAAAGTCAGCTTGCGCTAGCGAAGCTAATGCTAACCCTGTCAGAACTTATTTATTCACAACATGTCTCCTTTCCATTGATCCCTCAGAGTTTTGCTCAGGCAAGGTTAACATCCACAGAGAAAGAGAGGGGCCAAAGAGGAGCCATAGTGAGCATGTCTCTACAATGCTAACAGACAGGGCAGAAAAGACCATTCAGCTCCTTACATCCCTTCTACTGGCCGTTTACAGGGACTTTTCTCTGTTTCTCATTTAAAAGGGGGAAGGTTACCCTTCAGTCGCACACAAAAAACGTGTGAGACTTCGTTCTCCGTCCTTCTCTCCCTCTGTTCAGGTCTAAATAGGCAGAAGGATGGATTAGAGAGAGAGAGAGAGAGAGAGAGAGAGAGAGAGAGAGAGACAAACAACCCTAACCCTCTCTCTCTCTCTCTCTCTCTCTCTCTCTATCTCTCTCACACTGACCTGAATAGAACAGCAATCAAAGACAGGCAGCTTCCACTCCACTGGGCAGACAGGAGTAGGGCCAGGACTAGGGTCAGGGATAGGCATAGGCATAGAGATAAGGTTAGGGCCAGGGATATGGCACATACTATGGGTGAGGACTAGGACTAGGATTAGGATTAGTACTGGATCTAGGACAAGGTTTCCAGGGTAGCCATCAAAGTGGAGTGCCATCAAACTGGGCAGACAGGACCAGGGCCAAGCAGGGACAGAGCAGGGCTGTGATTATTACCAGATCTGGAACACAGTCTAGAACTGCCAGTGCCTAGGGCTAAGGATAGGACTAGAGTGAGGACTAGGACATAGGTTACAAAAAAAGCATGGTCAGGTTTAGGGTTACAGCAAGAGCATGGTCTAGGACTGGAATTAGTTCCGGGGTTAGGGCCAGGGCACAGACTAAGACCGGGGCTAGAGCTAGGAGCCTAGGTCCACAAAGAGAGGAGACCTTGAAAAACTCTGAACAAGGAAAAACAACTGGACAAGGAAAACCAAGCGGACAAGGAAAACCAACCAGACATCCTCTTCTGCTCTTCCTCCTCCTCAAACAAGATAGCCTCCGGTTTTCAACAGGCAGGGAGTGGAAATGTGATGCTAGCTGACAGGCACTGTGTCGTCAGACATGGAAACCTGTCAGCAACCCAATCACATTAACATTCATACCCTGGTCCTATGTAAATAGGATAGATGGCTGAGATGGGTTTTCTCTGTCCAGTTAAAGTAATGCTACATGTTAACATGGCACTGACTGAAGGCTTTGCACTAGAGAACAGCTATAAAAACCTCCTTAATGTTGCATGGGACACAACTCAGTGACTAAGAAAGCATTCAAAAACCTACCGTGTGATGAGGGGACAACACAAGACTCATTTTATTTTTAACATATAACCTATTTTTACATAAGAGCTACTCCACTTTTTTCACATAATAGCTTTTCTGCAGGGTGGGTTTGATTGAATCCTTGTGCATGTTATGGTCATCTGTCTTTATTCAACCCGAGATCTCTTCTCAGACCGTTGTACAACAGCGTAAACAACTCTACCCATTCGTCTGTTAACCATTTGCTGGTGTTATGAACTCAGCATGGAACAGGTAAAGAGAGGGGAAGCCTTGGAGCTTTCTGATGATGAGTGAGAGAGAGAGAGAGATTAAGAGAGGGCAGAGGACAGAGGACAGGACACACAGATGAGGGGTGCACTGGGCCGGAATGGAAACCAACTGAAAAACCAGGGAAACACAGAAAGCCTTAAGGTTCCACTTTCAGTCTGTCAATGTACTTTCCCCCTTCTTCTTTAACAGGCTCTCTAGAGAACACCCCACACAGACTGCACAATCAGCCAGCACTGCGATTCACCCAGAAAAAAAGGGGAAAGAGAGGAAGAAAGAGAGGGAAAAGGGGGAGAGGAGCGTTCAAAAGCGGATGTAGAAGTCTTTCATCTAGTGCTGTGTTACAGAAACTCTGTTTCCCTGAGTTAGCTTTCAGCTCGTCACAGACCCGTCTTCACCCTCAAACTACTTCAAACAAGTGTTTGTTGTCCAATCAGGGCTGTGATCCAACTGCAACCATGTGCTCCTTGAGTAATGAGAATGTTTTGATGGAGATCATTTTTGCTTGAATCATTTTGTGCAGAGAATGGAACATGAACTCTGAGAAAATCATAGGTTTGCATACACGATTCATATCTAGGAAAATTGGATCCTGATCCAGCATTATGCAAAATAGCATAATCAACCCTTTCCTCCTCATCTCACACACACACACACACACACACACACACACACACACACACACACACACACACACACAGACACAGACACACACACACAGTCAATGTTTGCATGTCTCCGGTTCATGAAAGGACAACATTTGTGAAATGAGGAACATTATATATATATATATATATATATATATATATATATATATATATATATATATATTATATAAAAGCGCTATCTAAATACAATTAATTATTATTTGTATTATAACCCTTAACATAACCATACATCGAACAATTCTCAATAGATGACCAGAGGTTTGTAATATAATCCTCTATGCCAGAGCTTAAAGTTACATGAGGTAAACGAAACAGCATTTCTCAGTGATGTGAACAAGGGAGAGGAAAAGGAGGACAAGACAGAGCTGGATAGTGGAGAAAGAGGGATGGGCGGATTTCTCCTTTCTGGGAACAGGGTCAGAGAACGACTGAGCAACAGACGACAAGAACTAGACTCAATCTCTTTCCTAATCCCAAAATATTCTTCTCCTCTCAATGTGACACAAATGCACGGGACCATGTTTACAACATCCCTTTCAATAGGTGACATAATCGTACATGCAGCCTGCATGCATGACTCTATTTACAACTCCATGGTGACTATGTGACACACGGAATACAAGACTGTCTTACCGCATACTTCACATGCATGATGACACAATTAACATTAACCAGTTGAAATATGGGTCAACTTCTGCACACACACACATACATAATGTATACACAAGTCAAAACAGATAAACACATGCTCCCACTCAACTCAAGATCCCTCTATAGTACATCTACACAAAAAGATATATGTGCAGACACACACACACACACACACACACACACACACACACACAGTAAGAAAGTTCAAACCCGGGTGGGAGTCACTCACCGTTAAGCATTGCATATTCTCAGGGCTTGTGGTCTCGGTGGCAGCACCATGGTTTGGCAACGCAGCCTCTGAAAGAAAGACAAACGAGTCACGGGCTGAAACACTCCCTTTAGAGAACATCTCTCTCTCTCTCTCTCTCTCTCTCTCTCTCTCTCTCTCTCTCTGTCTGTCTCTGAGCCCTCAGGACACCGACAGGGGACTCCCCGTCCTGCTCGATATGACAGCGCTGGAGTCCTTGAAGTCCTTGAAAAGTTTCTCTGTGTGATAAGACCAAGCGGGTGTTGCCTATCAATAAGTCTGCCTGGGTGTGTGCGGCTCCGGGAGACTGGTTGGTTAGGATCCCCGGAAACAGATCAACCCAACTTCTGGGAAACTCCTCTTAGGTGTGAGGTTCCGCCAAACTGGCCAAGAGAGGAGAGCTCAAGTGAGAGGGAGAGAGGGAGAGAGGGAGAGAGGGAGGGTGGGAGGGTGAAAAAAAAAGAAAAGGAACTCCTCTCTCACTCTATTATCCCTCGTCTGAGGGCTCCTGTGAGGTTACCATGGTGATCGGGCCTCGCCCCTGCCTCAATGTCCTTTTAACCATTCCTCATAAAGGCAGCATTCAGCTGGGCCACAATGCTGATGCCTGCTCCCCCCCCCCCCCCACCCCCCCCCACACCCCTCCCTCTCTCCCCTCCCTCTCTCCCCTCCCTCTCTACCTCCCTCACTCTCTCCCCCCCTCTCTATACATACATGGGTAACTCTCTCTCTCTCTCTTGCTCTCTCTCCCTTATTTTATCTTTCTCTCCTCTCTTTCAACCATTCCCCTCTCTCTCTCTGTCGCTCTTTCCCTCTTTTCCTAACCCAACTTGTGAAATTGGATTTCAAATTCCCACCACCTCAACCCAACACCCCTCTCTGGTTCATGGTATGAAAGGAAGGGGGGCAGGAACATTGCATTAGCCTCGTGAGGAGTTATCATAATCACGTTAGCATTGGCACAAACTCAAACAAAGACACACACACACACACACACACACACCCGACATTTACGGGACATCTGTATGCACTGGGTACATCAACATCCATTAGGACGTCCACCCACAGTGCTCAGAATAACAAATATCACATTTGGATTATGGTAATTCGTGTAAACAGAATAGAAATTAAATTAAATAAAGTCGAACAATGTTCTTATACCAACAACGTATGTTTGATTGAAAAGCAAAACTTTACAGCCTGTCTGTTGCATCTTCATGCTTCGACCTGATAAACAGCTCTGATCAAGAGAGCAGAACATTCCACATTCCAGTAGAGGCTATGGAGATGGAGAAGGGTGCATTTTGGCTATTTGTCCCAATTCTCACTGTGACAAAAGATGTCCCACATTAGGCCTCTACTATAACATCACACATTTCAAAAACCATCACTTATTTATTTTTTTTCACAATCAGGTTCATCGTGCCACATTCAGTCATTCACTCCAGCGTTATGGGTACGTTCATAAATTTCCTTCAAGCATCAGAGCCATGCAGGGCTCAAAATGTACTTTTTTTACTTGGTAGCACCAGTGCTCCCAAACCAGAACATTTAGGAGCACCAACTAAAACAACAGTTCAAAACAACACTGCAGATAAGTCCAGTAGATCTTCACAGGCCTACTCTTGCTCCATATGAGAGGTGAGGAAATGAATGATCGCTGATCAGAGAAGCAGATATAATCCAATTTTAATTGTCTGATAATGACACAATCTAATGTCGTAGTCCTAAGTCCAGGCTGTGTTATTGGTTATCACTTCTGTGTGTCGCATGTAAACCCACGCTAACCTGATCGCCTGCATGGACACATTATCTCTCAAACATGTTATTTTTTTTCTTCTTTATATATATATATTTATATATTTATATATTTTTATTGTTTGATTGACAATTTTATTTATCGACTCTTCATAATGCTTTTATGGAAAGCCTAACACAGACTTACACAGATGTGCAAGAACACTG
This sequence comes from Argentina silus, assembly GCF_951799395.1. Lineage (NCBI taxonomy): Eukaryota > Metazoa > Chordata > Actinopteri > Argentiniformes > Argentinidae > Argentina > Argentina silus. Next base: position 5,605,751 of record NC_139659.1, read on the forward strand.
ACAAACACACACACACACACACAAACAAACACACACACACACACAGTTCTTTAAAGGCCCTGGGGACATTCTCTCATCCCATAGATGAGGTTGCCGGGGTGATGGCCAAGCTTCAAACGCAGGAGAGTTCCGTCACTCTAATCCAGCCTGCCACAGTTCCCAGAGGGGAGAGGCTAACCTGCATGGCCACGGGCCCAGGGAGAAGGCCCTTTGTCTGGGGAAACATTCATCACACAGACAGACACGGAGCTGCTGGCACCGAGCCTGCTCAACTACACACCAGGAACTACCCTGAACCACGGACGGAGAAGAGAGGGACTGAAAGAGAGGGATGAGAGTGACGGGGAGGAGAACAGAAGACAAGAAGGATGAGCAAGGAAAAGAGAAAAAACAAGGAGAATGAAAGAAAAGAGGGACTGTAAAAGAGGGGGAGAACATAAGAAATGTACAGAGAGTGAGAAGAAAAAAGTGAAAGAAAGGGAGAGAGAGAGAGAGAGAGAGAGAGAGAGAGAGAGAGTGAAAAGAAGGAGTAGAGTGCTGGCGGTCAGCCACCATTAGCCAGTCTTGCCACAGATCTGTCGCAGTATAAAACACTTCTCTCCTCCAAGTACCCTCGTATCACCACTCACTCACTTGACACCCTGACCCTCCTTTCACACCCAACCAAACAAACACTTGATGGAGAGAGAGCGAGAGAAAAGAGAAAAGCTGTCTTCCATCACTGTTTCACACTTGTTTAAGATCAGCTCGAGCGTTAGGCCATAATAGTAGCGCTCGGGCGCCAACACACCCAAGGCATTGTGTCAATGGGAGAAGGGGAGGGGGTTGTCTAATCCACTGTGACACTGACACCATGACAAGTGTCTGATGAGGTGTGAGAGCTCTAAGCGTCCCAGGGTCGTGACTGGCAGCAGCCTATATCTCACTGGCACATGAGACATAACAGACACTGTTGTTGTGCCTCCACTAAGATGGCCGACGTAAACAGACATGAACGGTGTTGACCGGAGTGGAAAGTAGAGAGTGTGAAAAATGGAACTATGTATGTGCCTTCCAATAAACGAAAATATTTGAAGAATTCAACAAATAGGGAGGAATCTAACGAGGTTAGAGTGAGGTTTTGAAACCAGGACGGAGTTAGTTAGTGTGATTGAATTACGTGCTCAGTCTGTCTGTCTGTCCGTCCGTCTGTCTCTCTGTCTGTCTGTCTCTCTCTCTCTCTCTCTCTCTCTCTCTCTGGCTGTGATTCGGAGCAGTGCGGAGAGCAGCTTTTGGGCATTGAGAGTACACCCTTGTGTTCTTTTAAGCACAGGGTACATCTGGAAGAGAGGGGCACCATGAAAAGAGCCCATTATCACACATGACCACGTCTTAACAAACGCCTCTTTCTCCCCGTCAGGGACAGCTAGCTAGGGACAGCTAGGGACCTCACTAGATGGACAGCTGCTGTTAGAGAGAGAGAGAGAGAGAGAGAGAGAGAGAGAGAGAGAGAGACAGACAGACAGACAGATAGACAGATAGACAGATAGACAGACAGACAGAAAGAGAGAAAGAGACTGAGAGTGAGACAGAGACCATATATACTGAAAATGTATGCACTCACTGCCATGTAAGTCGCAATGACACTTTCATCCGTTAGGATGAAAGTGTCAGCTAAATGACATATATATATATATATATATATATATATATATATATATATATATATATATATATATATATATATATATAGAGAGAGAGAGGGGGGGGGTAGAGGGGGGGGGGGTTAGAGAGAGAGAGGGGGGGGGGGTTAGAGGGAGGGCAGACACGAAAACCGAGAGAAAATAAATACATCGACAGAGATACTGAACATAAGGAAAGACAGCAGAAGAGAGAGAGAGAGATACAGACAGAGGCAGACAGAAAGAGAGAGAGACAGATACAGCAGACAGACACACAGAGAGAGAGAGAGAGAAAGAGACAGAGAAAGAGAGAAGAGAGAGGGAGAGAGAGAGAGGGAGAGTGGGAGAGAGAGAGAGAGAGGGAGAGAGAGAGAGAGAGAGAGAGAAGAGAGAGAGAAGAGAGGGGGAGGGAGGTCCAGAGAGAGAAAAGAGAGACACGTAACCTGCCGGTGCCCTGGCTAAAGTAGCCCATCAGATGCTTAGTCATGCGTGGCTTGGGAATGTGACCTAATTACACCTATGTGGAGGGTTTACCCTACAGTATGTACGAGCTGAATCAGGGAGAAAGGATAAACATGTAGAGAAATGGAATAAAGCAGCATTCCCCTGGGGCTGAAAGTCACAGCTCTGCCAGAGAGAGGGGAGGACAAAAAAAAGACACACACACACACACACACACACACACACACACACACACACACAAACATTAAGTGATGGTCGGGGTGAAATGCAATTTGGTTATGGTTGGGTTGATGGCACTATAACAGCCCTCTGATGCGGAGGGAGTTGAGAGCGACTCCAACACGTCACATGTCAGAAAGGAACAGACGAACAAATGAATAAACTATAAACGACAGAGCGTGTTTCTGCCACGCCAAACTGAGGGCCAATGACTCATAGACATCCCATTATAACACACAGGGCGCAACACAACCGTTAGGACAGCCGGACAGCCGTTGCCATGGAGCGATGATTGACAGATGTCTAATTTCCTGATCCTGCCTGGAGGGCCAAAGCTGCCCAAGGAGATTATGGGTCCTGTCAATCAAAGCGCGTGTCATCAGCCCCATTGGGTGTTTCCCCATCGTCCTGGCTCCAGGCGGACGTTGAGTGAGTGAAGGTTAAGGTTGAGCTCAAAGATTCTCCTTGATGACTCGTTGGTTTCAGGGCTCAGGGGAGTCAGGGAGACAGTGTGATGAATGTTAGTGTCTTTGGTCAGTATACCATACAGATGATGGTACAGGGAAACACAACAGTAGCAAGCTAGCTGTACTCTTTTAGGGCATCATTTGTACTGGCATCATTTGTACCTCATAATTGATAGATCGATTGATTGATTGATTGATTGATATGATTGATGAAAAAAAACGATTAGGAGGTAAGGGATTCATACATGATAAAAGATGAAAAGACATCTAATTTTAACCTTCAAATGTTATTTGTTTGACAGATCAACAGGGACAGGACGTAGAACTATGCGCAATGATGTAGACAGCGGAGGAGGACAGGAAATGACCTATAGGGGTAGAGATTTCGCTTCAGATCAAATGGACATGATCGCCCGAGGCCGAAGTTACCCTTTAGTTAGAGCGTCAGCCAAAGTTGTCAGTGCATACACACACACACGCACACACACACACACGCACACACACACACACACACACACACACACACACACACACACACACACACACACACACACACACACACACACACACACACACACACACACACACACTGTCCACCCACTCTACTCAGCAGGGGAAATAACCTTGACTCATTGAAATCACTTGTCAAACTGAAATCACTTCTTAAAATGTTACTTATTTACAGAAGCACCTTTGAGAAATGTGGTGACACACCGTTTCTCTGTCACCCATTGTGAACAGAGCAGTGGAGCCTAGTGGGGGTAGAAATCGGAGGATGGGCTCACACGTGTTAACGATACCATTCCTTATTCCATTCCATGAATTACAATAAGCCTGTGCACCAACGTCTTCCTCCAGCAGCGTCCCCTGGAACTAGGGAGACATTACCAAGCTTGACATTTACCATAATCCCATATCCATATTTAATCTGCATCTTAACACACATCAGGAGCCATCTGGTAAAAGGCCATAACAAAAGCAATCTAATTGTATACACTAATGTAGTAGAAAGGTCGGTTGTGCTTCAGTGGGCAATGATGGAAAAGCATAAAATATGAAATTAAACATATTCTGTGTTGTTGTCCCTTTGCTGTTGAAACTTTTTTTTTCTGATACACAGACATCACACGGCAGCATGGCCTGTTCTGATCCGTCATCTCTTGTGGTGTGGCTTGTGATAATGTGCTTCAGGGCATTAGTGTGCGTGTGTGTGTGTGTGTGTGTGTGTGTGTGTGTGTGTGTGTGTGTGTGTGTGTGTGTGTGTGTGTGTGGTGTGTGTGTGGGTGTGGGTGTGTGTGTGTGTGTGTGTGTGTGTGCGTGTCTGTGTGCATGAAATTCAGTGTCATCTTTGCCATTCCTCTGGTGTCCTCTAATGCCAACAGAAGCCTGATGTCAATGTTACACTCTGGGGACGTGCAGTAGGTGTAAATGTTTAATTACATCAGGGCTGGGGAGATAAATGAGTGTTCAACTGTGTGTGTGTGTGTGTGTGTGTGTGTGTGTGTGTGTGTGTGTGTGTGTGTGTGTGTGCGTGCGTGCGTGCATGCATACTTTGACACACTAACGACAGACTCACTTGCTGCTATTCTATTTCTGTGTAGCCACATGAGGAGCCACCTGACCCTCTTTGCAACATGGTTGTCATGCGTTCATTTCAACATTTAGACAGGGTTAAATGTGCACAGATGTACAGGTCAATGTGTGTCAGTTGGAGTTTAGATAAATACACACACACATACACACACACACACATACACACACACACACACACACACACACACACACACACACACACACACACACACACATCAGCCATGCAGGTAGACTGTTAGCATAATTGGCTACAGATACTTAACCTGCATTAAGCACTTCTTGGGGAG
>NC_139659.1:5615439-5710439 GCF_951799395.1 Argentina silus
ACACTCATATACACACACACACACACACACACACACACACTCATACACACAGACACACACACACATTTTGACCAATCTTCTCCAGAACTGCTTGTTTACCCTGACTACAGTGAGCGAGCAGAATGCTGTATTCTCAGTGCCGTCCGTTCCTTGTCCTGCTCTAAGCCTGCAGTCTGGGCTCTTTTGTAGTAAATACTGTAGATGTGATCCTGTTGACTGTGACAATAATCGCGGTAAAAGCATCTTATCTGAGTGGACAGATTTCTGCGGGCTGTGGGACAAGGGGGGAGGGAGGCGGAGGGGGGAGAGAGGGGGAGGGGACGCATGTACTGCACAGTCTAAATACTGTACCACCACTGACCACTATAATACCCATTTAACAGGCAGACACATGAGAGAGTGGGGGGAGAGAGAGAAAGGGGGAGAGGGTGAAAAAAGAGAGAGGTGAGTGAGAGGGAGGAAATGGGGATAGACTGATGAAGAGAGGAATAAAGAGACTCAAAGAAAGAGGGAGATGAGATGGAGAGGGAAGGGTAAAGGATCAAGATAATAAAATGTGGAATAAGATGCAGGGATAAAGAATAATAAAGGGGAAGAATAGGAGGCAAGAGGGAGGGAGAGATGAATAGAAGAGGATCCACATGACTCAAAGCATAATCTGCTCATTAGCAAATTAAGCCAATTAAATATTAATTTATCTAAGCTTTAGAGGATGCTGAGCATAAGCCAGGCCAAAAATTTGATTTTTGGATACATTTCACTTGGATACATTTTGATTTGAAATGCCAGGAAAAGGATTACTTGGTTTGGGAAATCGAGACAGTCTCAGACAGAATATTGATTGTGATTGTGACCGTGTGTGTGTGTGTGTGTGTGTGTGTGTGTGTGTGTGTGTGTGTGTGTGTGTGTGTGTGTGTGTGTGTGTGCGTGCGCGTGTATGTGTGTGTGTGTGTGTGTGTGCGCACGTGTGTATGTGTGTGTGTGTGTGTGTGTGTGTGCGTGTATGTGTGTGTGTGTGTGTGTGTGTGTGTGTGTGTGTGTGCGTGCGTGTGTCTGTGTGTGTGTTGAGTTCTTATTACAGTCATGTAAATCTTCAAAACAGGAAAAATGTTCAGAAACTGCAAAAAATAATAACAGACATCAAAAACCTTTCTGGTGCAGTCTTCTAAAAAGGGTCTGGAACTTCAAATATGTGAAAGCCTGTGAGTCCTCTCTCTAATAGTGAGGTAAATCATGAATAAAACACAAGCCTCTGTTTGGCTTGACCATTGCATCAGAGGACTGAGTCAGAGGAAGTGTACAGCAGAGTTACGGCCCTGCTACACCACGCACTTGAAATCCACGTCCGTGAGACTAGTTAGAGTTGATAGACTATATTGTATTCAATGTTTCCTGTTACACCAGCGTGTGCGTAAAGCGTACTGTAGACCTTGCACAGCTACTGTGGCAGCAACGTAGAATTAGGTTGGGGATCTATTTTTCTTGGATCCACGCAAACACCATACAAAGTTCCTGAAATGATAGGTGTGAATGCTTTTTGGGCGCTTAAATCAGCTTCATAGTATTGGAAAGTAATGGAAACATTGATAATAGTAGTACATACAAGCTGATAAACACGAAATATAGTCCTGGTTTATATTTGGAGGTAAAGGACAAACCGCAACTTGAAGATATTCAGATTTGACAGGCCTCTCAACATAAAACAATTTAAATGTCGGTGACACATTTGAAGTTCCATGTAGAAACAGACTTGGAGGGCTATTTATTCTGCATTGAAGCGGTGCAACTGTTTGCGCACACTGCATCCTGGTGTAGAAGCTACGTAAGAGTAGAATGCTCTTCAATGCTGCTTTCCATTAAAACAACTGAAGAGGATGAATCTCAATCGTCTATAGCTTCCTCCCTGGTCTACTTCCCTTTAGGTATCTCCATCAGGGGAGGCTGGCGGAGGCAGAAATCGGAGGATGGGCTCATTATTAGTGCATGGAACAAAATGAGGAAAGGTATCAAACACACATTATTTAATGTCTCACTCACCCCTCTCTTTCTTCCTCCCTTCACTCTATTAGTGCTCTCATCCCTGCCTACTCTCCTCTCATCCCTGCCTACTCTCCTCTCTCCCTGCCTACTCTCCTCTCTCCCTGCCTACTCTCCTCTCTCCCTGCCTACTCTCCTCTCTCCCTGCCTACTCTCCTCTCTCCCTGTCTACTCTCCTCTCTCCCTGCCTACTCTCCTCTCATCCCTGCCTACTCTCCTCTCATCCCTGCCTACTCTCCTCTCTCCCTGTCTATCTCCAGCTCTCCCTCCTCCTCTCTCTTGTCTCTCGTTCTCTCGTTCTCTCCATCTCTCCCTTGTCTCTTCTCTCTCCTTTCTCCTTCTCTCTTCCCTCTCTCCCTCCTCTCTTCTTTCTCCTCTCTCCTTCTCTCTCCCTCTCTCCCTTCTCTCCATCTCTCCCTCTCTCCCTCTCTCCCACACACACTCACACTGTTCTGGCCTGCTATAGTTGCTCTGCACTAAATGAGAGTTGTTGCTTTGATTCTCACTTAGCTTCATTAATATTTTACTGTGGAGATCAGGGGAGGCTGGTGGAGGCAGAAATTGGAGGATGGGCTCATTGTAATGCATGGAATGGAATGAGGAATGGTATCAAACATGTGGAATGGAATGAGGGATGGTATCAAACACACTCAGCCCAAATAAAGTCTTGCCTTGACTAAAAGCACAGACCTCTTCACCTTGGGGTTAGAATGTGGTTTTCAGTGTATGACATGGAGGCAGCTCTGCCTGGCCACAGGGAAAAGAGACAGTTTATGAGGTGAATAATTAAACAGGGAGTAGAAAGGAGAAGAGCTGAGGAAAAGGTACTGGACCTAAGGAAGACCCAGCTTTAACTACTTATAACTCTGCTGGGGGACACACTGAAATTCTGCACCAAGCATATCAGCTCTCATCTGAGGGAGAGAGAGAGGGAGGGAGACAGAGGGTGAGAGGGAGAAAGAGAGAGAGAGAGAGAGAGAGAGAGAGAGAGAGAGTTTATATATCTGGGGATGTGAGAATGTGAAGGAGAATGAGTACCAAGCTTGACAAGGTGTGTGGGGGTGTGAAGAGTGGAGTGTGTTCTGACAGCTCACACACAAGCTGACAACAGAAATAAATCGCCTCCAGTCACCTTACACATAAGAACAACTAAACACATCTACCTGTCATAACTGAAGGGTTGGATATGAATGAATATGAACGTTTGCGTGTCATTTCTGTTCCATGAAGTAATGTACCCAATCTTTGAAATACCAAATTAACTGAAGATACCAGGTGACCTTGTAAGTACAAGGCCTCTAAGCCTTATCTTTTACCAGGCCCAAATATACAAAGAATTCATGATATAAAATCTCTGAGTTTTCCTGACTTGGAGACAGACTATGCGACTTTGACTGTGGTTGGTTTGGTTTACTCTCTCCTGCAGATCTGAAAACGGATAAAATAAAGACTTGGTTTCCGATTAAGTGGACCCCTGGACTTGTGTCATTATTTAAGTACGAAGAAGTTGCTTTCAACAATTTTGTGCGGTAACCCGGATGCCTCAAGTGGACCCGGACCCTTTTCCATCAGCTGAGGGGCCCACTCTATCAAAGCCGGTAAAATAAGGTAAGACTCTTGTTCTTACAAATGTTGGTGTCTGTGGGCAGCTCAGTTGATTGACAGTTAGGTTCTCAAGCAGGCATCCGTGAGTAAAAATATTTGCAAGTGCCTCTGGCGTATGTCTCACAAGTCATTGTGATGGGAGCCAGTCGGGAAAAAATAAACTTGGGTCGGCAGACTGGTGTTTGTCAATAACATTGTAAAGGGAGCCAATGCAGGAAAAAATGAACCTGTGTATCTGACGAGAACCTGGATTTTATATGAGGCCAGCCATAAGATGGTGGTGACCCGGGCTCAAGAGCCGGGCTTCTGGGGCTCATTGTAATGCATGGAATGGAATAAGGAATGGTATGAAAAATGTGTTTAATACAAATTTTCATTCTGTTTAATGCATTGCAATGAGCCCGTCCTCCGATTTCTGCCGCCATCAGCCTCCCCTGTCAGGACTACTGTAAGCTGACTTACAGGAACTAGGGTATCTGGGGGCAGTAGTGATGTCCTGTAACCCCGGAGGACCCGGAGGTGTTTCCTGTAGATTAGGGTCACTCACTCAGTCTGGCTAAACAGGCCTTTTCATGGTCTGCTGACCACACACACACACACACACACACACACACACACACATACACACACACACACACACACACATACACACACACACACACACATACACACACACACTGACCCCTTATACTGGTGCAAAGGAAGTGGTGCTGAGAGGGCTCTGTGTTGTGAGAGTAGAGCAGTCTTGTCCAGACTCACCTTGTCTGGGTCCATGAGGGAGCGCACTCCGAAACTCATACACCCCAATAGCTCACTGCTCCTGAAGACAGAGAGAGAGAGCAAGAGAGAGAGAGAGAGAGAGAGAGAGAGAGAGAGAGAGAGAAAGAGAGAAGAGAGAGCAAGAGAGAGAGAGAGAGAGAGAGAGATAACAATGTTTGTACTTCTCAGCTACATGCCTGGCCCTCCACCCGTCAGATTCCTGCCCCCCTGCTGTGGCACAACCCAGCAAGACAAAACTGGATGACACATAATATTCTGGGTATAAAACATGCAGTACAATATCCCAGCTCAGGCATAGCAACATACCAGGGGAGGCTGGTAGAGCCAGACATCAGATCACAGGCACATCCACATCCATGTCATGCATGGACTGGAATAAGGAATGGTATCAAACATGTGTGGTTGGACGTGTTTGATACCATTCCTCATTCCATTTCATGCATTACGATGACCCCTCAACCTCATGCAGGGAGGACCACACATAAAACAACAGGATACAATATCTACCGTACCACCGGCTGACATTCCTTTACCATTACCATCATCATGTTCTCATTGTGTTTCCCACAGGGGAAATATGGGCAGGAGGGATACACTGTGTTGTGTCAAATTTGGTCCCATCCATTATAATGTGTGCTAGCTAGCCACATCGTTGGGGTTCTGGGTGTTGTAGCAGTGGTTTACTAAATGTGCTGTGGAAATGCTACATGCTGTGTCACATTTGTACCCCCCATTATGAAGTGTGCTAGCTAGCTACAGAGATAGGTCTTTATTGTAGGCGTTACAGCAGTTGTGAACTAGAGGTGCTGTGATGTGAGAGTATTTCTGAAGTGGCATTACATGAGCTGTCTTTTACTACATGTTACTACAAGTTTATTACATTTTGTGTCGCATTTTTGTCGCCCCTTTATAAAGTGTACTAGCTAGCGGCAGAGTTGGATCTGCAGTTGTTAGCAACCATGTATCTGATGTGCTATGGTTTGAGAGTAGTTCTGAAGTGGCACTGCCCCTGATGATTTATTCAGGAGTGCACGGAAGACTTGAACTACTGTCCCTGGTGACATATTGCCGTACAGATGGAGGGATGAAGTAAAGTATGGAGATGGAGAGGCAGAGTGATGAGAGAGGAGACCTGAACTGCTGTCCCTGGTGACATACTGCCCTACAAATGAAGGGATGGAGGAATGGAGGGGGGGAGGGGGAGGGGGAGGGGGGGGGGGGGTACAGGTTAGAAGTGTGTGTCTCTAAGCCATAGGAGCATAGGGTCAGACTATCACTATACCGCTCTACCACACACAAACACACCAACCTGATCTCATTGCCCATACGTAAGAATGTTCCAATTGTTCATGTCTCAGAAGTATGCTTGACCACGTGAATTACGGCTTATGTGGCGGTTAGGCAGTATTAGGCATTAACTTCGAATGGTTAAGGTTAGGGTAAGTTGTCATGGGAAGGCATTAACAAATATTAGCATAAGCAACAAGAATTAGCAAAAATTAGTACCAAAAACGTTAAGTAGGGTCCCAAGCGCGATTCAAACCAGCAACGTTCGGGTTGCAAGTAGGGCGGCTTCTGCCTCCACTACCCCGCCAACCTGCTTATGCGTCTGTATCTCAGTGAGCAAGTTGCGCACACACACACACACACACACACACACACACACACACATTTTTCTCTTTTCTCTGTGTGTTGTTGTTGCATTGGCTAATCTGATGATAAGACTACTGAGAAAACTCCTCAGATTCAACAAAACTCGACAAAGACTTTTGTAGTTGTATTCATTTCTTGACCATGACCCTCTGTCTAAAAAGAAATACCAAATGATCATTCTTTCCAAAATGTAGTTCATTCTCCGCTGCTGGCACTGTACTTGGCAAAGTGCCTAATGCATAACAATGTGTAAAGAGCATAATGAGTGCATAACACGATGGCAGCTTAATAGTGGGCTTCTCTAAAGCCACTCAGCCATGATGTAACTTGTGGAATGTAAGATTCATCAGCCTTATGTTCTCTCTGACCCTGTTTCAACACAGGCTAACAGAGGCAAGGAGGCAAGAGTAACCACAGATGCTCGTGCTGCATCCACACAATAACACACATGCACACATGCACGTAAATACGCACACCTCTGCTTCCTCTGTAGCCAGGCAGAAACTGTACGACACGCACTCACACACACACACACACACACACACACACACTCACATACAAACACACACACACACACACACACACACACACACACACACAAAGCTGCTGGTTGAAGGGGCAATTGATGCAGTGTGTGTGTGTGTGCGTGTGTGTGTGTGTATGTGTGTGTGTGTGTGTGTGTGTGTGTGTGTGTGTGTGCATATGTGTGTGTGTGTGTGTGTGTGTGGGTGTTTGTCATCATCATCATCATCATCATCATCATCATCATCATCAGTGTGATACCTTGAGGTAGGGTCACAGTTCCACATGGTGAACAGCAGTCTCTTGGGAAGCTCCTCTTCAGTGACGTCACTGATAACAGAAACACTAGTCAGAACCGTCACTGCATCCTGATCAACCATAGTACAATGAGTCTAAGCCAACACTGGGACACAATAATACAATATAGTGTGTGTGTGTGTGTGTGTGTGTGTGTGTGTGTGTGTGTGTGTGTGTGTGTGTGTGTGTGTGTGTGTGTGTGTGTGTGTGTGTGTGTGGATGTGTGGTATAGTCATAGTCTGACTCTTTGCTCCTATGGCTTAGAGACAGCTCTCAGTGAACGGCTAAATGAACACAGGGCAGACAGACCCACAAGCTGACATAATGAGTAATGGGTTGATGGATAAACGCACTGAGCGTGACTGATAACAGAAGCTGTGACTGCCATGGATCGGAATCATTATAGAAAACATTAGGAAGGGCTCACAAGTAAAAGGTTTCCAGGAAGATGGGGTTCTTGCAGTCTGGCACCATCTTAGTCTTCTGACGACACCCAGGATCACTGTCTGGGACCATACCCACCTGAGAGAACACACACACACACACACACACACACACACACACACACACACACACACACACACACACACACACACACACACACACACACAGGGAGGGTGGGAGAAGACATGACATGGAAGAGAATTCCACAATACACACAGTTGATAACACCACTGCACTGGGATAGATCTTTCTGACCTGTGCTTAAGGTCTGCTAGGAGATTAAGTCTTTACAAACAGGAAATCATAAACCATCTTTCAGTCGGGAGTCATGACGACAGCTATCAGTCCTGACAAGCACACAGGCATCTGGATGGTGTTTGTGTGTGTGTGTTTATGAAGGCTTTTGAGTTAGTTAGATCGATAGATAGATAGATAGATAGAAAGATAGATAGATAGATAGATAGATAGATAGATAGATAGATAGATAGATAGGTACTTTATTGATCCTCAAGGGGAAATTAAGGCGTTACAGCAGCTCACAAACAACAACAACAAAATAAAGTGACAATAGAATAATAAAATAAAATAGACATCTGAAACATCATATACAGAAAGAACAGTCCAGTGTTATTTAATATCCCCCAGCCTGACTCTGATCACCCCGATCGAGCCAGCCAGAGGAGGAGTTGTACAGTCTTATTGTGCCAGACAGAAAAGATGCCCCAAAAGAGTCCCCATTGAAAGTGTAATTTAGTCCAGGGCTGGCTTAATCTAGAGTTTGTCTGGAAAACCATTCTTATAACATGTTGTTGCTTTATACACTGAAGTTAAAGTTAAAGTTTATTTGAATTTATAGTGCATTTTACTCGAAGGTCAAAACACACTGGACAGGTAATACAAAAGTAGCCTACAAAACAAATACAAGGTTTTTAAACACTGACTGCAGATTGCTGGGCCGCTGTGTTTTTCAGCTCCCACTCCCACACCTGCGGTACCACCGCAGAGTGAGGACAATGTGTTGGCAAATAAGTGTTTGTGTGTTCAAAAAACAAAAAGGGTTTCAAGGTCAAGATTTTCTTTTTTCAAAGAGGGCCTTGATGACATCAACATGAAGCTTGAAGGCTTAGAGGACATAACAGTTGTAGGCAAGACAGCAAGGAATACAGGTAAGAACGATTCAAGGGTTGCAGCAGATTTAGCTTCCTCTTAATCCTGTTCTATCAGAGTATGTGAGTTTGAGGGGTGTTCTATCAGTATGTGTTGGAGATGAATAGGCAGGGAGCATTTCATCTCATCCAGATGTGCCTGTTGCAATTTGCTCTCTGATGGTTTCAATCTTTTCTTGAAGAACAGAATGTATATATAATAGACAACATAATGATGTTGTTGAGAGAAACATAATGAAAAGAGAGCATTATACGAGCATGAAAGCAATGAGCCACACACTGTACCTTAACATAGGAGTCACATGTCCTCTGTTCTTTTCCCAGGAGGCCCTTTGCCTCCACAACTGTGGATACAAGGTTGGATACATGGAAATGAATAATTCACATCAAATAATGAAATATCAACCATCAGTTCAACCACTACTGAACAAACATGTCTCACGAGAGCTTAGGGTGAAAATGCACAAATAACGTGTACAAGAAAAGGGAATTAGTCCTACAAGCAGGGTGATGTCCTCTGAGACTTCAGATTCAGATACAGAAAACATGAATGTCCTCAGAGAGGCCATTTGTTGCGCAACATCAGTTCATAAAAAATACAGCAGACAAAATAAAAGACAATAACAACATACACCGATATACACAAATAGCCCTATCCATAGTGAGCCATAGAGTTTGTGCAAAATGCAGGAGGTGGGCTGCTAAATTGCCAAAGGTAATGTTAAGGTGTATGATAGCTTTAGGGATGAAAGAGTTTGTTTCTCTATTTATTTTCACCCTGGGGGGGTATCTAAACCTACAACCTGGGGGGTGGAGTTAGAATTCCTACAACCTGGAGGGCGGGGTAGCAAGAGTCCAGCGCAATCTTGTCTTTGCAGGACTCTGGCCAGATAGAGGGATGACAGCTGTTGTTGTTCCCCGATGATTTTCCCATGTGACCTGACAATTTTCCTCATCAGGTTGCTCTGTGCCACTCTAACATTCACGTACTAGCTGGTCAGGCAATAACTCAGGATGCTCTCTATGAGATGAGATCCTCATATTGAACCATAGACCACATATACTATATGTAGCAGAGGTGATTTAGAATCACGAGGTAGTCCTGTCTGAGACATGGAAACATAAGTGTTGCCCTGAGTCCTTGAGGATGTCCACTAGGCCTGATGGTAGACACTTGTGTCATCCATGTGGGAGACCCAGGTTTGAACCCCACCCATCACATACATTACAGTATATGTATATGACATCAATGCATGGACCTCACTACATACAGTATGCAATCATTATGATTTCTACCATTATGTAAAGTGGCTTCCACCATACTCAGCCTCAGATCCTCTTACAATGGCAGTGAGAGTGGAAGGTGTGTGTGTGTGTGTGTGTGTGTGTGTGTGTGTGTGTGTGTGTGTGTGTGTGTGTGTGTGTGTGTGTGTGTGTGTGTGTGTGTGTGTGTGTGTGTGTGTGTGTGAGGCCACTAGGGGGCGTGTCCCTCCTCACCTCCCCACTGAGGAGTGTCACTGAGCTGGGGATATGTTCTAGGAACCCACTGACACCAGATATATACCTGAGGTTTGGGTTCACAGTGACTTTGCAAATACAAATAATACAGCACACACACACACACACACATATAGCACACACACACACACACACACACACACACACACACACACACAGTGGCCTTTGACTTGAACTGTTTTGACATTTGTTCCCTTTGATTTTTTCACTCAAGGCTAAGAAGTGGCTCTCCACCTCAGCAACACACATGAGGAGAAAAACACAGACACAACTAGACACTAACAGAAAACAAACAGGAGGCAGGGATAAAGCCCTACAGACATACCGAAAGAAGCACTGGTATAAACACAACGCTCACAGAGACCACAAATGACCCATAATTACATTCTCTTAACGGATCACTTAACATTCTATAACCTTACATGCGTACATAAACATGATGCTATCAACCCACTTAAAGATGAGGTCAATTTCAAAAGAGGGCGATTGTTAACCTGTTCAGTGCTGGAGATGACATCATCAAACCTGTTGATTGGAAGATGACATCCTGGTACTCACCCTGAATGACAAGGAGTCCATCCTCCGGGGTGATTGACAGCTTCAGCTGACCTACAGTATAGGAAGAGAAAGACAGATGGGGACTGATAATGTTTCTCTTTTGTTTGTGTGTGTGTGTGTGTGGGGGGGGGGGGGGGGGGGGCAGGGGATGGAGAGATTGCATTGCCTGGTGATCAGACATACATTTGTGTACACAAAAAGCAGACAGCTCTGACAGTGTTATACACACACAAGCCCACAGACTACACCACTGGGAGACAAGCTACAACTACAGTTGCTGTGTTGCAGTGTGTGTGTGTGTGTGTGTGTGTGTGTGTGTGTGTGTGTGTGTGTGTGTGTGTGTGTGTGCGTGTGTGTGTGCGTGTGTGTGTTCCGGCCATGCTGCTATTTACCCTGGGAACTGTTGATTTTGGCATGGAGAGTTTCTAATGAAATCCCCCCCATTAGAGCATTACCTAAAGTTGGGTGAGAGCAGCTTATATTGTATGCTACTATGGCATGGTACTGTTTGTTTTTCCCACAGTGAAATTGGCATCGTTCTGTAGTTGCTATAATGATACAGACTGTAGCTGACTATAGTACTTTATGCCCTTAACAATTGGTCCAGACTTGGTTCGGGTGTCTGGCAGAGATAGGGGAGAGGAGAAGATGAGAAGAGGAGGAGAGCAGTTTTTTGGACAAAGAGAAGCACACAGAGCTCATGCACACACACACACACACACACAAGCACACGCACACACACAGCTTTTTGGAGAGACAGAGGCACACACAACTCATGAGAGCAGGAACGCAGCTTTTTGGAAATAGAGAGGCATACACAGCTCATGCACACACACACACACACACACACACATGCAAGCATGCGAGCACGCGCACACGCACACACACACACACACACACACACACACACACACACACACAGCTTTTTGGAGAGATATAGGCACACACAGCTCATGAGAGGGGGAGCGCAGCTTTCTGGAAGCGGAGGGCACAGCCTGAGAGAGTGGGAGTGAATTAATAGAGCGTGGCAGATGAGGGAGGAGTGTGTCCTACACACCACAGACCCTGCTACACACACACACACACACACACACACACGCATGGACACGCACGCACACACATGGACAGACACACGCACGCACACGCACACACACACACACACACACACACACACACTTTGGTTCTACACTCTCCAACCCACAGATCCTGCTGCTACAGAGCTTAACATGGAGGGGGCATACACACACACACACACACACACACACACACACACACACGCACACACAATACCCACACAATACCCACACAGACACACTTTGTTCGTCCCTTTAGAAATCGAATTTGAACCAAAACCCTACTTTGGCTGCCCATGCCCTCACACTTGCTCTATCCGAACAGTGCACTTATCCACTTAAGGCTGAACAACAAATTAGAGAGCTTGAACTATTTGTGCTAAAGGTGTGAAATCAGTAATGCAGTAAAATGCATTAGCTTTGCTAAACAACCGGTGGCAAGCTATACTTAGTTTGATGTTAGCTAGCTACTCCTAATGCTGGAATGAGGAGTTTATATCAGCCAAAAGAACATTGCAAGGATTGGATACAATAGAGAAAAGGCCTGCTAGCCATTACTGGAGAGGGAGATTTAAGACATTGTGCCCCAATTTGCTCACGCTAAACAGTGGCGTGCAGCACTAAAACCATGTGCAAAGGCCATTTTGGCAATTTGGTGTCTTAGTACCCTTAGTACCCATGTAGGTGGTCTAGTGAATGGGAGTGCCGGTGGACCTGTTAAACATCTATGATGTTCCAGGTTCAATAATTACCAATAGGTGAAAATTACGTGGAAGTAGGCCTAGTGTATATTCTTGCATTACTAGATCCTTTAAACTATATTCCCAAAAACATAGAACGACCAATGTGGCATACATCGATCCCCTCCATGTGCCAGTTACTAATTAAATCA
This sequence comes from Argentina silus, assembly GCF_951799395.1. Classification (NCBI taxonomy): domain Eukaryota; kingdom Metazoa; phylum Chordata; class Actinopteri; order Argentiniformes; family Argentinidae; genus Argentina; species Argentina silus. The sequence continues at coordinate 5,627,985 of NC_139659.1, forward strand.
TGGAACCGTATGTCTTTGATAGAGTATAAAATCAAATAGGAGAATATCTTAAACATTGTATAGTGTAGAACAGTAATTGCCAACCTGTGGGCCCCATAACTTATTGGTTACTGCAGATGGATTGCCAAATTATTGCGAAACATAGATTTTTTATAAAAATGAAAAATATTGATTTTTGAATTTTTTGATTTTAGATTTTAAGAAGTATTAAACAGATAGGCCTGTATATTTTTGACCAATATCAGCTTCATTGTTCAGAATTTCAAAGGAGTTTCGTCCTCCCTAAACTACTGAGAGCATGAGGGGAGGGGCTGGTCCTCACTCAAGCCCTTGCTCACATACACACACACACACACACACAGAGAGAGAGAGAGAGAGAGAGGCCGCAGAGTGGGGGAGAAGCGATCTTTCCTTTAATGTGCCAGTTCATTCATCCACTTTAGATTATGGATAATACAGTTGCTGAAGTGACTGAAGAAATCCTGTTTTTCCCAAGATCGTACCATGTCACCTACAGAAAATCTCCAGTTTCTACCTAACTATCGAACATGTTGGGCAGTTGTTTCTCCAGGGAAACTTGGCTAAGCCATCCAACTTGTTCCGAACTGTCCAACATTTTACCAAAATATTTGAAACATTTGTTAATCTGAGCGGCTATAGCTCAAGCATGGACTGTTAACTGATAGGGTGGTTTAATGGACTCTATTACGATAGATAGGAACCTATGTGACGACGTGCACCTGCACATCTTGAGGTGAACTTGTGGCGCCCAGGTGCTCTGTACCTCTCATTAGGTGAGTGATATGAAATTTGCGTCTGTCAGATGAAATTCACTATGAGTGTGTGCCAAAGTTCCTGAGTGAGAATGTGACATTTGGCTTATCATTACTTGCGGTCGGGGGTGTGTGATATTTTCAAGTGGGCGCTGCAAACACTTTTGATGTTTACAAGTAGGCCACGAGTCGGAAAAGGTTGGGAACCACTGCTGTAGATACTTGGAAAATATGCGTACCTACTTCATAATCATAGAAAATACGTTTGGAGAGCCTTTATGCACAAACTAAAGATGGTTGTTAGAATCATCCTGAAAGTTGTCAAATTCCACTTATTCAATCCATGGTAATATTGGGAGGTGAAGATCATATAAACTAGCATGCGATAGGCCTATGTAAGTCCACCTCCCACACTGCATGATCGTCCCTACTGATCATTGGAATCGTGTGCATCGCTGTCCGAACAGGTTTTAAACAATGCGCTACATAATGATTGCGCAATGTATTTATGTTTGTGTTGAATATTATCCACTATTGCCAGCTACCCCAAGTAGGCCTACTGGACAATAGGCTACTGTAGTAATAACCTACATTCCTGACGGCATTTACAAAGAGGAAACAAAAAGGTATGAAATTATATAAATAAATGCATGTAGGAAACTGTAAGACCACACTAACGTCGCAGTTAATTTTAGTTATGACTGGGGGTTGCTAGAGATAAAAGATAATTTCCTATTTATTTATCTTATGGAAAAGATAGCAGCTTGAATTTGGGATGCAACTGTAGGCTTGTTGAGTGCTTAGATTATGATATCATAGACACTTCAGCTCATGGTTACATGTGTTACACCCAGCCTCCCATGCTCCCTCCCTCCCTCTCTCTGTCCTTTCCCTTCCCTCCCTCCTTTCCTCTCTCACTCCATCCCTCTCTCCCATGTGCCTACTCTGTGCACTCTGCCCTGGGAGGTAGTGATGCCATATCCTGCCCAGGCTTTGTCTGTGGCTGTTGTCTGTGGCACAACTAGAGCGTCTTTAATGGTCAGGGTAACGGGAGGTCAGGGGGAAAGAGCCCACTGTCTGGAGCTAACCAGCCCAGAGAGGAGCACTGCTCCATGGGCACAGAGCAGGGAAGTGGTGGGTACTACTGCCACACATTGGTAGTGGATGAGGTGAGTGTGGTGAAACTGGGAGAAAGATAGGGATAGATTGGGAGAGAAAGAGAGAGAGATAGGAAGAGAAATAAAGAGAGAGAGAGACAGTCCAACAGAGAGTCCTAAAAGGTAATAGGCATAAGACAGGGAGAGAGACAGAGAGACAGACAGAGAGACAGACAGAGAGACTGGCGAAAAACAGAGAGAAAGACTGACAGGAACAGAGAGAAGACAGACAGACAGACAGAGAGACAGAGAGACAGAGAGACAGACAGTGAGACTGGCGACATGGGCATGTCTCTGATAACCTCTCCTTGGTAACCCAGTGCCTGGCTCCCAGTGCTAGTTTGTGTGCCAGCCCCTATTAGGACTAATAGCTGGTGCCAGTCTCACACACCACTGAGCCCAGACGACTGTAAGAGGGCACAGTCAGGTCACAGACACACACACAGACTACAGAGATAGCTGCAGACAACATGGCTGCCTTTCACAGACAAAACACACACACACACACACACACACACACACACACACACACTTTTACAGTACCAGACTACAGAGCCATCACTGCAGACAACATGACTGCCATTCATAATAGGAACACACTAGGAAGTTATGAGTTACTGAGAATAATTCATTCATGATAGTAAGGAATGTGGCCGTGGAAAACACAAATTAGGCCAAGCATGTTGATACAAACAATGGAACTCAAGCAGCACACTGTACTGTAAAAGTGTGGTACTGTCCCCCGATTTCTACCTCAAGCAGCCTGCTTTCATGTATGCCTTTAGTACCACACGTTTACAGTACAGTGACCTGCTTCACCACCCCCAACAGCAACTGTTCAATAAAGAACCAATCAACCAAGCATACAACCTGTCAGTGAAAGCCAACGGCAACCCAACAACCCCTTTGGGCGGCTGTGTTAGACAGTTGTATGTGTACTAGCTGCTGTATGTTCTTCAGAAGGCCGGGAGGCAGTAAACCGAGGCTAATGAGACCTCATACCCTGGTAACCAGTGGAGGCATCCATGTAAAACCCAATGCTATTTCATCAGCGCAACCCTGTCAAAACACACAATTTCTCTCTTGCTCGCTCACTGACTCTTTTCTCTTGCTTTCTCTCTCTCGTGCGCGCGCGCTCTCTCAGCTCAGAATCGCTCTGTTGCCTATGTCTCTGTTTACATTCTAAAGTTTGTGCCAGACAAGCATTTAAATTCTATTCCTGATCAAATGAATTGTTGATGTGTAAACTGTGGTGGCCATTGTCTGTAGATGAGGAAGGAGGCAACTAATGGATCGGGACTTACAGAGTTGTTCAACTATTTTTAAACGTTTTTAAACTTCAAGTTATAATTGCTGAGAAGGGCAGAAAAAGGCCTGTTTTCTTCTGGGAGGAGGCCAATTCTCTCCATTTTATCTAAAGGAACAAAGAAGAGATTTTATAAGAGACAAAGAGAGAGAGGGAGTGAATGAGAGAGGCAGGAGGTTATTTGCTTCTTTTCAGAAACTCAGAGACCCTTTTACTTGTAAATTATATATAACCCCCAAACTAATTTTCTAATCCAGTGATTCACCTGCTAAAATCACAATGGGCTTCTCAATGAAATACAATCACAGAGAGAAGAGACTTTCATTATCAGCTTCAATAGAAGAGCAAGGTGAACTGAGGTTAGCCTCACAACACAATCATCTTTTCCCTCTAACTCACGATATGGAACCAGGCTAGCTGTAGCTCCCTTGCCAGCGATTTGAGACACTATCACTTGTCTCAAATGGAACAGAAAGGAGGAGAAAACGACTATCGATTAGGAGGCATAAAAGAAGCTCCTCTCTCTCCCATCTATCTCGACTCTCTCCCTCCCCTCTCAACCATCTCTCTCTCAAGACATAAACATGGCACGACATAGGCGCTCGATGACTCAGCGACTTTTTTCCTGTAGCCAGTGGTGAGACAAGCCCAGCGGGGACTGAAGCTTGGAGACAAATCCTCCGCTGGTGAGCTAGCTATGCATTAATAAAACCACGTAAAAGGCTGATCACACTCTACAGATGAAATATTCCTCTAGAGACTCCACAGTAAAATATTCATGAAGCTTAGAGGGAATCAAAGCAACAACTCTCAATTAGTGGAAATCAACTATAGCAGGCCAGAGGAGTGTGGGTGTGTGTGGGGGGGAGAGAGGGAGAGAGGGGAGAGAGGAGGGAGATAGGGAGAGATGGAGAGAAGGAGAGAGGATAGAGAGGAGAGGAGGGAGAGACGGAGAGGGAGAGATGAGAGTAGGCATGGATGAGAGTGCTAAGAGAGGAAGGGAAAGGGAGGAAGAAAGAGGGGGGGGGATAAGTGAGAGATTTTTTAATATTGAGTGGGAAGGATGCATGAATAAGGCATCAATTTTATTTTAATCATAACAAAATTCAGCCGAGGGAGATGATGAAGAATGTTGAAATGCGCTTGCATACATACCCACAATACCCCCCCTCAACTCTTTTTCTCAAAAACTTGCTGTACTCTGCTGCAAACTCCAATTATACAACTTCTACCTTTGTAACTTCAGAAACACTATCTTAGTCTGTCTGCTTCTTCTTGGCTGTGCCTCTCTCTGTTTTGACATCACCCATTCCTTACAGGCTCTGTCTCTCTCTCCCTCCCTCCCTCCCCCTCTCCCTTTCTCCCCCTTCTCTCTCCCGTCATTACTCCCTCCATTGTATCATTCATGACTTCTTTCCTTCTTTTTCTCAGAGACAGCAAGAGGCAGCAGTAACTTCAGCACACAGAGCAGAGCCCCTACCTACATCAATCTACCCCAATGTTTCCCAGTCCTGTAGTCTGACAGCACTGCAACAGTCAGTTCTAAAGTGCCTCTCTAGGCAGAAGCCCACAGGCAGAGGAGAGTGTCAGTGGAACTGTTTTGAGTCCATATCCTAATAGGCAGCTCTCGCAGGGAAAAGCCAGAGAAAGGAAGCTTAAGAGGCACTTAATCTAGAAGGCCCGTTCAAGATCTGTCAAATTCAATTGCTGTTCCCAGCACATACTGACTTCCTGTTATGATTGGGTTGGGTAAAAAATAAATATGTGTGTGTCTCCCGGCTGGTACAAAAGTGTGTGTGTGTGTGTGTGTGTGTGTGTGTGTGTGTGTGTGTGTGTGTGTGTGTGTGTGTGTGTGTGAATTGTTTATAGGTTTAGTGAGAACACATTAAAGCTGTGGTTATTCATGGCATCCTCTGGAGATTGGACCAAGCAGTCAATTATGATGTCCTGTTGGGTAAAGTCAGCAAATAAAAGAGTGTGTCTGTGACAGTTTGCAGACGTGGGTGGTTACAACAGGCTACGACCTCGTTTCAGGTCAGTCTCATGTGGGCTTCTCTTGCATGACTTGCACCCCATCTGCCAGAATGAACAACAACGTTGATTCGGATTTCACCCGAAAGAAACTTGTACTCAGCACTGAGGCAGACTGTGTGTGTGTGTGTGTGTGTGTTTGTGTTTGTGTCTGTGTGTGGATGTGCGTGTGTGTGTGTGTGTGCGTGCATGTGCGCGTGCGTGTGTGTGTGTGCGTGTGCGTGTGCATGCATGTGTGTGAGGCAGAATTTCTTCCTCGTTGGACTTTAAAACCACAGGAGAATGCATTACTGGAGGCAGCCTGCAGACACGGCAGGCTGAGACCACGTAGAGTGCATAAGGCCAGCAGCTTTGTGGAGGATTTGGTCGTTTTATCATTCCTTTGTGTGTCATATCTACAAGTGAGAGGAAAGCAGCTGCTGCAGCAGAGTAATGACTCTCAGATATGTACTGCTATGATCCCTGTCAACCTCACGTTACTGGTGCACAGCTTCTCCAGGCCAAATAGACCCTTGAACAGGACATACCGCTGGTTAGTTTGAATGCTTACCAGGAATACAGAGGAATATAGAGGTTTTGATCTCATGAAATGCCATCGCTAAAGGGTGAAGGGATGATGAATTGAATTGCTGTACTGCAGCACTGTTCAAATGGTTTCAAAGCACCTCATAAAGTACATAACTCACACCCACTACTGATGTGTAGCACCCATAACCTGTGTTATAAGGGGTTCGTAAAAACTTAATGAAGAGGGGAAACATCATCTCTCTGTCATATGCTTCTCTATAACTTTTTCATAATGTTATGGTCTCAAGTGGAATTCATCGCTGAACCCCTTACCACTCCCCCCCCCCCCCCACCCCAACCCCCCTCCAGTCCCTTAATGCTCCTTGCATATTGATGGAGCAGGGCAGGTAGACATAGCTCTGGACCAGGGCTAAGGTAAACATTGCATTATTAATCAGCTTAGCCTTTTGAACGCAGGTGCATCCTCCTGTCTGTCTGATAGCCTATATGAATGATTTAGCATGCCACTAACAAGGGGGACCCTAATTACACCCCTAATGACGGTATGGTACACCTGAGGCCACTCGAGCGCCACAGCTAATCCACATCCGTCTCAGGTTCACCGTCCAGGTGGGCTGCTGCTGGAGCTTATGAGGCTGTCATGCTTGTATGATCACATTCCTGCAGTGGCAATATTAATGCTGGTACATTAGTGCAAAAGGATGAGGAGCAGGGATGAGGTCTTGGTTAGTTCTAAAGTTGCACTATGCAGAAATATACAGTAAAACCCGGAATAGAAAAGAGAATTGTCACTTGTCGCTCTGGAATTTACATATACTGTACTTAATGAGCAGAGAAAGAGACAGACAGAGAGAAAGAGAGAGAAAGAGAGAGATAGAGAGACAGAGAGAAATGTATGAACGAGAATGTGACTCAATCTCTGGAGCTGGAGCTGAGTCACCAGGAAGTTTACTGAACAGACACAACTGATTGGCTATTGCTATGCTACAGATGCACAATACAACACATACAAGCCCTTCATAACACATACAGGAAGCAATTTTGAATAAATTGTAAACCCTCCCTTGGAAGTAAGACAAAGGGAAACGCAGCACATTACTCACCGAAGGTTTTGAGAAGGAAGGAGGACTCTGTGGTGTTTTCAGATGGGTTGCCCAGGGAGACTCTGTGGTGTACACCAGGAGAGTCCATCCCTGAGTGACTCTACGGAGAGAAAGGGGGGTCAGAGGAACTGGGGAGAGGACAGAAACCTGACGCTAGAGAAGGAGAGGGGGAGAGAGAAGAGGGAGAGAGAAATGGGGGGAGAGAGTAGTGAGTAGAAAGTGAGAGAGACACAGAGAGAGAGAGAGCCGACTGAGAAGGATGGAAAGGGAGACTGAGAGGGTAGAGGAGAAAGAGAAGACAAGAGCAGACTGTGGGGAAGAAAAGAGTGAAATATATATATATATATATATAAAGAGAGAGAGAGAGAGAGAGAGAGAGAGAGAGAGAGAAGCAGCTATCCATGTCATGTCTACTTTAATCCTTTCTGCTTGACAGAGTAGACGAATCCTCCTCCAAGAGAGTGTGTCTGGTAGAGAGAGAGAGAGAAGGAGAGAGAGAGAAAAAAGTAAAGGGCAAGGCAATGCCCTTTGGACACCCAACCTGATGCATATCACTCTGATTCAATGATGGATACTTGTGATTGGTCAGGAAAAGCATTTGATTGAGGATATCAGGGGATGAGGGTGGTTCTAAAAAAAAGAGGCAGGGTCTAGTCAGTTGCTACAGGTGACAGTGGAACGACCAAGGCTTCCCAAACTACCAAAGTGTCACTTATAGCACTGTCACCATGATGGATTTGCACAGCCTACTCATGGGAGGGTGTAGCCTCATTAAGTCAGACTCTTTCTGGGATTCGGTGATTAAGGAGGCTGTTTTTTAAAGAGATTATAGTTTCTACACAGCTTAACACCTCATAGGTGAAACGTCAAGTAAAACAGTTGACTGTTGGTTTTGGCTACTGTTCCATGGGGTGTTATTTCCCCCCGATCTCCTAGTAAGACTAGTCTAGTAACCCAGAGATGACCTGCCCACTTTCTACAGGCCAGGCTGAGCTAGCAGGCCCCCTTAATCCTGATTACCACCCAGAAGGGGACCAAATAGAGCGCTTCATTTGGTACAGATGAACAGCTTTAACCCACAGTGAGAGGCTTAAAAAAATCCACTCACAATGCTACCCCCCACCCCCCTTTAGTAATATAGCACAACCTGAATATGTCATTTAATTTGGATAAATAACAAAACCCATGACTGTAAGCCATAAAGAACACTTACTGGCAGCTTCTTCCGTCTCCCCTCTCTCCTCTCTCCTCTCCCCTCTCTCCTCTCCCCTCCCTCCTCTCTCCTCTCCCCTCTCTCCTCTCCCCTCCCTCCTCTCTCCTCTCTCCTCTCTCCTCTCCCCTCCCTCCTCTCTCCTCTCTCCTCTCTCCACCAGGAATTCATCATCTTGATATTTGCATTATTTGTTTAAAAAAATAAAAAATTCTTTCACAGTCTTTTTCTCTACAATGGGCTCTTATTTATACACTATTTATCATTTCATCTCAAGAAAAAACAAAGCAGCACTTTGAAGCTCCTAGAATACTCCCTGTATGCCAGAGGGGAAGCTAGCAGAGATAAGGACAGGACAGCCAGCGTCTACTTCTGGGAATTGACCCAGACATCTCCCTGAGTCTAGCTGAGCAGGCACAACACACACACACACACACACACACACACACACCACACACACATATGCACACACATACACACACACACACACACACACACACACACACACACACACACACACACACACACACACACACACACACACATATGCACACACATACACACACACACACACACACACACACACACACACACACACACCACACACACATATGCACACACATATACACACACACACACACACACACACACACCACACATACACCACACACACACACACACACATACACCACACACACACACACACACACACACACCACACACACACATGCACACTCATACACACACACACACACACACACACACACACACACACACCACACACACACACACACACATACACCACACACACACACACACATACACCACACACACACACACACACACACACACACACACACACACACACACACACACACACACACACACACACATACACAGAGAGAGAGATACAGAGAGAGAGAGAGAGAGAGAGATACAGGATATCCCAACAACCATCTCAACTGATGTCAATGAATGGGAACAGAATTAGATAAGGAAGGACAGGACAATGGATGATGTCACCAATGTCAAGATGATTGTCAAACAAGAAATTCTAGCACTAGGGAACTGCACTGGATGACATGAGCCTCTGCCTCCCATACGTTCTATAGATACACACATGACCAGTACATGACCCTCTCAAGAGGCCCGCCAGCACAGAAAAGACGTCAAACAAAAATATGGAGAGTGAGGGAGAGATGACGTGATGGAATGATGGAGTGATGGAGTAATTGAGTGATGGAATGATTGAGTCATGGAGTGAGGTCCAGGATAATAGGGAGAGACAGTGGGGAGAGGGGTGAATTCACAGAGCTTTTCATGCAGACGGAGCAGTGGAGGCTGGCGGAGGTAGAAATCGGAGGACGGGCTCATTCTAATGCATGGAATGGAATGAGGAATGATATCAATATCATTCCATGCATAACAATGAGCCCGTCCTCCAATTTCTACCTCCACTAGCCTCCACTGAGACAGACAGAAAGAGGAGACAGAGAGAGACAGACAGAGACAGAGAGAGACAGAGAGAGTCCTCTGATATGAGTGTGGCAGGGTAGCGATGCTAACAGTGAACCTCTCTCTTTCTCTCTAGGTTAGCTTTAGCAGATGGCAGGACAGGTGCTATCTGGAAATGCTACAGTGAAACTGGCTGAACAAATGATTTAAATCTCAAGGGAATAAATAATATTGTAATAGAAAGTCCCTTTTCATCCCTTTTGAGATTATATGTGCTGAATCTTGTTTCTGGTGTTGTCAAACCTCATGTGTAGTAATTATGTTTACAATGAAGAGCAGAAGTTGACTCCCTGCAGGCCCACAACACCTACCACTGTGTACACACGCTTGCAAACAGTCATTATTAAAGACAAACAGTCCGGCAATATTACACACATACATACGCTAAGAATATACACACTTCCTCCCATATCCACACAGAACACAAAACAACAGCATGTGAGCATACACATGCACAAACACACACACACACACACACACACACACACACACACACACACACACACACAACACACACACACGACCACTTGCCAAAGGGGCTCCAAAAAAGTGACTTATCTAGGCCAAGAGAGAGAGAGAGACGGAGGAAGCAGAATAAAAACAAAACAGGATTCAAAACACCCCCCCCCCCCCCCCCCCCCAGCCTAACCTAAATCTAAAACCTAAAGCTTCCCAACCCCACTGAACCTGAGGTGTGAGAGGATGAGTCCTCGGCGAGGTGTGCCTGACGTTTATGACAGTGGGCCGGTCATGGCTGGGTCTGGCTCTGCACATCCACATGCTATGACATGATCTAATTAAGACACACACAGAGCATCTGAATTCAGAGGGTATTTCTGGAGATGGCCAGTGGACTGGCCTGTCTGTACTGTCTGTGGAAAATATGGGGTCTTTATGATGATTTTCTTTCCATAAAGAGATGGAGAGACTTCGTCACTCAGTTAGCCTCGGAGTCTGTAGTGGGAGAGAGGAGACTCTGATTTGACGGATTAAAGTGTGTCTGAAGGAGTGTCTGTTTGCTCCAGGCAGAGGAGCAGCAAACAAAAGCACTGCTACAAAAAAACAATTACATGTAGCTGCAACACAACTATACATATGACATAGCATGACATACACTTTTATGCATAACCTTTTTTGCCGATAATGGTAAAGCCAGTGGTCTAGAGGTAATTGAAGTTCACCTTCATCATTGTCAATCGTTCCAATTATGTGATAATGATAATATTGTTTTATGTATTATTGAGTGTGCTTCAGACTTCATTATCTAATGGCGATTATTCATTAATGTATTTAGGACATTGGACCAGATCATTCCCATGCAATGGCAGAATGACAATGAAACACAATCCTATCAATTGATGGCAACTAGACATACAGTTCAACTACGAGACGAGAATATCATGCCATGGAAAAACCATGCACTGACATAAAATGACATGGACAAAAAATATTTCTACAACAACAGAGACCCCGTGTGGTGATTCACCTTCAGCAAAGAGTGCACAGCCTCTATATTGATTATAAACCAACACAACCGATGCACACGCAGGGCCAAAACGTCGGTTGGATTGGGATCGGCAAAAACAGACGGTGCTTGTCAACAACCCACCCATTGATAGTGAAAGCTGAGGGCATGCTGTCCCGAAAAGAAGGGATAGTGAAAAGAAGGGATAGTGTCACAACACTCTATAAGACCCGTTAGCGTCCCTGCCAAGTGAGTTAACTCTCTTGGAGCAGTGGCTAGCGCGGCTGGTTGGCAAGAAACGAAAGTTGAAAGTTGAGTTTGATCCCCGTTTAAGGCAAGCTACTCAACCCTGCTGTTCAATATGTAAGGAAGAGGAAAGATTAATGTGAACATGACCGGAGAGCATACTGTATGTTATTCTTGTCAAAGGTATCATACTATGTAATGAACAATATATAGCTAACAGAAAATTTAAAAAAATGATTCATCATTCACCTTTAAAGTTGCCTGAAGTAAGGAAGTCATTGCATCATGCAGTGAAAGGGCATGTGTTCTTTGTTGACTGTATGTTTGAGCTGACATTTTTAACAAATGGAAATAAGCTAAACTTTCCTAAGACCAGGTGGATACTTTGGTCCTCTGTGTTTGAAATATTATCTAAAGTTCTTGATATAACAATACAACCTTGCCCCTTTCTTGCTATTTTTGGGGTGCTGGCTAATTCTCTTCCCTGGAATTCTGTTGGAACTGGTATTATTGCATCCACCACTCTTTTACCCTGTTTTGCCTGGACATCCCCTACTTCTCCTTCATTTTTGAGCTGGTTGAAAGGTTGTCTTTTTTAAGTTTACTCTCAGAGGGTCAAATGAAAGTTTATTTTTGAAACGGCAGCCTTTTATATCTTATTTAATAATGTCTGTGCTCTCTGACTAAGTGGTTTGCGCTACGTTGATTTTTTTTAGCACCTTTTTTTGATAGTTGTACGCACCAATAACATGTTTTTCTGATTATTCATGTTAAATGATCATTTTTTATTTATTTATGTTATAGCTGTGTGTTTAAAATGTTTAAATGGTAAAAAGAAAATTGGAGATGTAAAATGTGTAAACTTCAGATTTCTCCACCAATACACTGATCCTTCATGTCGTACCCCTTCTTATACCTTATTTGACTCTTTTGTTCCACTTAATTATTAATTAATTATTAATTATTTCTGGTGAAAAGCAGGTGCAAACTTTGTATGTAAATCTGGCCTTGAGTATTCTCTGTTACAAAATCACAGTAAGCACAGGGACCTATACACAGAATATTATAGTGAGTCTTCCTTGTCTCTCTGTCCATCAGTCATTATGTGTCACTCATCACTGTGCTTTTTCACACAGAAGTGAAGACAGGTCTCACTCAACAGCATTCCAGTGTTCAGCTCATTGAGGATCAGAGAGCAGTGGGGATTTCTTTTCTTATGCCTACAGGTGTGACAGTAGCCAGGTGTACGTAAATGTTAAGTGACATTGACATAAGACCTTACATCTTCCAGGCAGAAATGTTACCAAATGGGACCAAATGTTTGGTATTATTGATCTAATTTTGTTCATTCTTCATTAAGGATCTACTCATTATTAGATAGATTATTTGAATAGAAATGTAGCTTTTTCTTTCAAAAAGAGAGAGCATTTAAAAAAAAAATGTGTGTGTGAGGCAATGTGTGTATGTTGAATGGCTATAGAGCAGCCAAATGTAGGCAGTTGATGTTCAAAATCATGAGTTGCTCAGTTTGAGTTTCCCTCGGTTTTAGCCATCACTAGAGAGAGACGAGTTGTTCTCATCTCGGTGGACCTGACTAATGGTTTCTGTGCCGTACCTGCAGAATTTGAAAGAATGAAAGTTGGAATGGCACTATACTGTAGATCTACAGTATATTGTCTGAAGTCAATCCTTGTAGGAACATCCTATAGTATCTTGATCAGGTTTGTCTGTGAATAAAGGTTACGCAGCATTGTAATTGCACTGCAGAGGTATGTGTAGTCTAGGTTGAGACCAGATCACATGGTAAATAAATCCCCTATCATCCTCACCCAGGAACGTTGCAATGCAGGAACTGTCTTTCCAGGAAGCAAAATAAATAAAGACAGCAGACACTGTTTGTTAACTTAATGTTAATCCATGTTGTTCCAGTGCAATTAGAAGGGTGTGGAAGAGTGCTGCCGCCCTACTGATATACTGGCATATAGCTGGCATTTTGGTTAAAGCAAAGCAGCATGGTTAAAGCAGTGATTGGTTTACATCTGGGCAGGTCTGATGCAATGTGAATTGGCCTTAATATGCTGTTAATCAATAGATTATGACAATATCTTTTTTTTGGTGAAATATGTTGCTTGCACCTTTCCAGTGTTGTATGGTAGAGGGTTTAGCTTTGTTAACCCTCGTCGTAGACAATTCAACATCACAATGTCTTGAAATTGAATAAACCAGTGCCGCACACTAAGTGAGTGGAGGGGAAGCCAACGCTCATCAACTTCTAAGATACAGTTCCACACCTGCATAATACTAATTTACCTAGTTGACAAAAATAATACATGTTAGCGGGAAAGTGTATGGGGAAATTGAGTAAGAAGGAAATGTAGAATGCAATCTGGCTGTGGTGCATCAGTAGAATGAAGGAAACTATTTTCTCCCAACAAAATGGTATGCGGATGTGTGCCTATTTTTTAAGATCATGCTTTCAGTTGTAGACATTCTTCACAACATCTTAACATTGTATAAAACATAAGACTCAGGTCCAAGAATTAAGCATTCTACACTCTACCATCTTGACACATTTTAGAGAGCTAGAAATTGAGCCCTTTCTTTTTGTTCAGACTGTATCATTATTTATGACTTATATACACTCACTGAACACTTTATTAGGAACACCTCTACACCTTCTCATGGTGGAGGTGGTGTAATGGTGTGGAGAATGTTTTCTCGGCACACTTTGGGCCCGATAATACCAATCAATCATCGTTTGAATGCCACAGCCTATTTGAGTATTGTTGCTGACCATGTGCATCCCTTCATGGCCTCAATTTACCCATCTTCTAATGGCTACTTCCAGCATGATAATGCACCATGTCACAAAGCAAAAGTCATCTCAAACTGGTTTCATGAACATGACAGTTCAGTATTCTTCAGTGGCCTTCCCAGTCACTGGATCTGAATCCAATAGAACACCTTTGGGATGTGGTAGAACGGGAGATTAACAGCTTGAAAGTGCACCTGAGGGAGGTAAGGGTAAGGGAGGTAAGGGAGGTAAGGGAGGCCCTACCCAGTATTAGTGTAGTATTCCTAATAAAGTGTTCGATGAGTGGATATACTGAAGAATACTCTATGCTGTGGGTTTGGTAAACATTTAACTGTTGTTAAACAGTTGTCAGTTCAATGAATGAAACATTTGCAAATGAAGACCTAGAATTTGTATTTGTACTTCTTTTGAAACATGGGAGAGAGGACTGGGAGGTGAGCCTCGTACAACGGGAGACGATTTGGATTCACCAATTCAAAACTTTACGTCTCTCTGGCATGAAATTGGACTTTGATATTAGACCATTCCTGTAATGACTTTGATGTGCATACCTGACTGTGGTTTCTTCCTTGTATAATATGTATAATATATCTATATGTTTATCTGCATCCCTATGTGAGCACTGATGACTGATGGTGTTATTTCCGTCTTTAGATCCTGGGCCCCATATAGGCACATGGCCTTGTTCAAAGTTTTCCCATTGGATCCTGAAGCTATAACATATATACATATCGTGTGTTGTCATGTCCGTGAACTCACCTGACAAAGACTTCAGTTTGAAGTGAAAAAGTTGTTGTTTTGTTTGGTGCAGAATTAAAGGGGAGCATTGATATACCGTGTGCAGGCCTTTTCCTTTTCTACATAATATGTTTTACCTACCTTTTGCACCGAATATGAACGTTTTTTTTTGGTATGTGCATATTACCTCTACTCTTCATTCTTTTGAAACACAACATTATGGTTGTTGGTGCATTATGATATTCTAAACCATCCATCAAAGCTTTGCTGTGGTGACAGGATGGAGCCATTGTTGTGAACACAACCTGGAACGCAACCTCCCTCAATGGTTTGTTGCTCACGTAATCACAGAAAAAACTAACTGGAGAGACTACATGCCAGTGTAATTTGTTACCTCTAATGCTTTTTTTGGAAGGAGGAAAGCCCGTTTACTGTAATCCATGCAATATGTGACATAACAAGCTGATCAAGCTGATTAGTAATTTTGCTCACTTGTTTTTTAAATGCTCTCTCTTTTTGAAAGAAAAAGCTACATTTCTATTCAAATAATCTATCGAATAATAATTTAGTCAAAACAATTTTTTAAGAAAAGATAACATTAACATTTAGTAAATAAAACAAGTACAATTTCTCAAACATGCTCTCTTTTTATAAAAGTTATCGATGTTTATCTCTTTTTACAAACATTTTTTAACTGATTAGCAGGCCTGTGCATATGTGCTTCATTATAATGAACATGTATTTTATATAGGCTATGTTCTATTGTTGGGAGATCTCACCTCATGTTCAGAATATTTATTGATAAACTGTTGAATTATCACATCACACATGCCACATTACACATGTAGTGAATAATGTAGCTGTTGGGATTAAGACCTAATTTAATGGCACTGGAAAGTGAATTTTCCAGTAGCCTATGTAAAAGTGGAGATGGAACGCACTCAACCCATAGGCCTATTCCTCCCCCCCAAAAGACCCATAGGCCTATTCCTCCCCCCCAAAAGACCCATAGGCCTATTCCTCCCCCCCAAAAGACCCATAGGCCTATTCCTCCCCCCCAAAAGACCCATAGGCCTATTCCTCCCCCCCAAAAGACCCATATGTTTGAAGGGTGCTTGAAGCCCTAAGAATCCATAATCAAATGTAATACAAGAACCAATGCAGTCCTGTAGCCCTTCAGTCATGCCCATGGCTGGATTCGATACCATGTAAAATGATCAGTCATAGCTTACTGAAGAAGCAGCGTCACAAACATTATCCTATGAAGACCTAGGTGTTGGTTGAGTGAAAAGAAGTGATGAAATGTTATTGAAATATAGGGTTAGGGTTAGAGTCACTTAAAGAAAAACTGTATTTGACCCTCTGGACCACTTTGTGCTTTTAGTTCCCATTAAGGCGTTTTTCTCTTGTAGTTACGCAAAGCTCTCAGGGCACTATCTTGTCTTTGAATCAAATTATGAGGAAGTCTGGAACATAATGCATGTTGCCTTGGCTTCCTTGTACGATGCATGACTTGTAATGTTTCTAAAGAAGTTGTCATTGTCTAAAAAGATAAAAAAACAGAGATAGAATTGATGTATGGCACATTCTAATAGATTTGTTTGTTAACGTCATAGAATATAAAATATTCTTGAATATAAAAGTAACTACTGATAGAGGATTATTTATCAAACATACAATTTCAGTTGACGCAATATTGATTTATTTGATGGTGAATGCTTGATATTCTCAAAATGCTTGGTATTCCCTCTCAGCCCATGATCACCTACCAAACATGACAGACAACATATTTGTGGTAGGAGAGTGCGGACACTTCGTGTTAAAGGTTGTTGATAAAACAAAAGAGGAAACATCACCTAGAGCTTGTATGTTTTGTTCTTGCAAAAAGACAAAGCAAAGATGATTCAGGTGAGGAGGAGGAACCAGGAACAAGGAAACACATCCCATCGTAAGTGCACCTGAGAAGGTGACAGCTCAGGTACATAAGGGTTGAACAGACCAAAGAGAGGCACCCGGATCAATTTGGAGCTCGCAGGTAAACCCAAACACTCGCTCATCATCTCTCTTTGTGTCGTGCTTTTGTTGGATGTACCTTTTAATGTTCTGCTGTTTCGGCTGTAGTTGAGTGTCTTTCTTCTTGTAAGGCTATAATTTGTATTATCATTTTGATTTTGCTGATCTTGCAAATTGTGATGTGACTGGAGAGTAGACAGTCTTACCTGGCATCTATTTGGTTTATGTTAGAGTGAGTTAAAAGCTAGATATTGGACAAATCTGAACTGTGAGCTTCTTAGAAGTCTGGATTGGGACCCTGAGCTAGGTGCCTATGAGACTGAGTGATGATGTATCCTACATTGATATGCAAAGTGTACTAAGTGTTACCGATTTGTGTTGACAGCAAATCATTTTCACTTCCACTTTTTTAAAACCCTCAAGCTACATATTTTGCATACATTGTTTAACAACAACCCAAATTGATTTTTTCTTTTAAAAAAAGCCAGAATCTGTCAAAAAGGAATATTTTTCTTTCTTAATAATTGACAACAACAGAAAATGATTTGTTTTGCGAAAAAACCGGGGCCTAAATAGGGCCCATGATTTCGTATGCTCCAAATCTGTAAAATCACTTTGAAACTATTTTTATGACACAGGTAGTGTCATGACAAGTTGCACATGCCAAAATGTAATGTTAATCAAGACTTCACCTCCCATAGGCTGAATTGGGAGAACTGTGCCTTTTTCTGCTCACCTATAACATTTGTAATTTTAAAATTTGACACCATATAAAATAATTTAGAGTAGTTTTTCAGTTCAGAGCATTGTTTTTTTTTTTTTACCCTCAATGTACCACTTGGGGTCTGGCCAGACCCCTGTTGGTAGTTTTAGGGTTAACTTCTAAAATAAATCTTTAATGGGGATGAATATCACAGCAGAGTGTGTTGTTTTCATATTGCTGCTATATACACATATAAGTATTGCATGTTTGAACTGCTTATGATAAAAAACACTGTGTGTGTGTGTGTGTGTGTGTTTTCAGAGATGAAGTGTATTCTCTGCCTTCTGGCCTTGGGTCTGTACCTGTGCCTGATGAGCCAGGTTAATGCCGGTGAGTGACATTTTCCACATCACTTTTGTTCCTGAATGATCGAGCATGACTGCAGAGCTGTGCATTGTCAACAGAGAGGAGAGAGAACAGATGTAACAGATACATTGGTTAAGCGCTTTTGTTACGGTGCTCTCATCCATATTATCATATCATAATGTTATCATTAGATTAAATTAATTCAGATCATGTCTTTGTTCACGTTTTTTGTTATCACTATTTCAGTAAATTTGTTTTACAAGTTATTTAAATTAATATATTTAAATTTCAATGGCTGTGTTCCAAAAAATGCATTCTTGCACTCTATCTGGAGTGTATACCAAGTACGGTACTGTACAGTATATGCTGGAGATCGAGTGCCAGAACGCATTTTGGAACACAGCCAATTACTTTTGACAAATATACTAACAGTATTTTGCCCTTCAGTTATAGAAATTGAGAGAAGGTTGTTTATTTTCTCCCCAGAATCACACTTGGACAGGAATTTCATCCTTAATGCTGTGAATGAAGTCAAATTAAGAGTGGACAAGGACTATGAGTACTCCAGGAAAGAGTAAGTGTGCAAACCCTTTGACATTATCAATAGTAGCCTGCGGTATAGCACACGGCAATCATATACTTTTAATTGTACCAAAGATGTACGCATATCTATTTGAGTGTGTATTTACACATACTGTACCAGTTGTCTCCTTCACCATCTGTGTGTGTCATAACAGCCGTGTGTCTCATTAGGGGAGAGAGTAGAAGGGTGTGGTACTGTATCCTCATTTCCACTCTGCTGCAGGAGCTTAGCGCGAGTGAAGAAGAATGTAGACAATCCTTCAAACACCCTCCGGTTGCTGAAGCAGCCGACCGGGGACACCCGCACAGCGGTGCGTTCTGCAGACTACATGGAGAACACCATCAGACTGATCGAGGAGAGGTCGCTCCACAACCACCGCATTCAGAAACGCTCCCTCAACGCCACAGGTCTGTTGTTTCCCACACACACACAGTCACATCTCAGCTGCATCCGTTTCATCTCCACATCACACAGCTCACTTACTATTGACCTCCTACACAGATCTGATCTCTGCTGAGGATCTGGAGACTATTGCTGATCTGGTTGGCTGCTCTGGCAGGGCGCGCCCCCCTTCATGCTCCACCCTTGCCAATCTGAACATTTTCCGCACAGCCACCAGCGTCTGCAACAACAGGTGAGCCAGCCAAGCTACAGCCACACATACAGCACCAAGGCATGTCAAATGTAAAGATATTATCCTGTTACACCAAAATGCAATCAAGATAACAAAAACAAGGCAAATATCAATGCCCAAAACGTTAACATAATCCTTTATTAATATTCATAATAGAACAGGTTTTGACATTAGTCATTCATATCTGTTTTCCCTTCACCCCTCCCTAGAGAAAATACTCGCAAAGGCTCCTCCAACACCCCTTTTGTCCGCTGGCTACCTGCTGAGTACCAGGATGGCATCTCACTGGCCAAGGGCTGGGACCCTAAGCTGCAAGTCAATGGAAACATACTTCCTCTGGTAGGACAACAGTGCCATCATTAACTACCAAATATCACATGATTATCACTAACATCCTTGTCTTTATAAGTGGTAGTTGAAGTATCCACTTTCTACTTGTTCTCGTGAAGAGATAAGCCTTAGTGGTGCATGTAATATTTTCATCACTCTCACCAGTGTGATCCCTTTCCCCATCTCTCCAGGTGAGGGAAGTGTCCAACCGTATCCTGGCCACAGCCAACGAAGATGTGGAGAATGATAACCTCTTCACCCACCTGGTGACCATCTTTGGCCAGTGGACTGACCATGACCTGACCTTCACCCCCCACTCCCCCAGCATCCGCTCCTTCAATGACGGCATCAACTGTGACGAAAGCTGTGATCGCACTGAGCCCTGCTTCCCCATCACGGTCAGTTTCTTCTCCTAGACACACGCATGCACGCTCGCACACACATGCACTCTCATTACCCTGGACTCTACAGTAGAGTAACATTACATGTTCATTTTAAATGGCTTAGTACAAATGTATTGTATTTACTTGTATTGACTTTTCTCCTGAAAACAAAATGGCACTACCTTTTTGAGAAACCAATGTCCTAACTACTCCCCTTCTCCTCTGAAACAGATCCCAGAGAATGACTCTCGTTTCCGCAAGGAGGAGTGTATACCCTTCTTTCGCTCTGCCCCAGCCTGCGGCACAGGCACCACTGGCTTCTTCTTTGGCAGCAGCAACGTGCGTCAGCAGATGAACTCTCTGACAGCCTTCATCGACGTGGGCCAGGTGTACGGCTCTGAGGAGGTTCTGGCCCGTAGCCTGCGAGACCTTACCAATGAGAAGGGCCTGATGAGGGTCAACACCCGCTACACCGACAATGGACGTGAGCTCCTGCCCTTCTCCACCATGGAAGCCAACATGTGTGCCAACCGCGCCCGCATCACCAATGACAGCAATGCAGAGGAGGTGCCCTGCTTCGTGGCAGGTGAGTGAAAACATAACATTCCATACATAAACTTAATACACACCATTATTTCTGTTAGCAAGCCACTCAGGCCATTACTCATGTGTGATGTACAGTAGTTAGCATTCCCATACACACAGATCCAGGTGGTGTGGATTTCAAGTTGGATTCATCCTTGGTTAAACATCCTTCAAAAGTCCTAAATAAAGATAAAACATTTTCTTGTTGTGTCCCAGGTGATGAGCGTGTAAATGAGAATATTGCACTGACCTCCATCCACACACTGATGGTGCGTGAGCACAACCGCCTGGCACGCGCCCTTGCCAAGCTCAACCCCAAGTGGACTGGAGAGAGACTCTACCAGGAGTCCCGCAAGATCATGGGTGCCTACTTCCAGGTGAGCTCAATGAGATGATAATATAACGCATGTGGTAGCCACAATCACACCATTATGGTGTTGTGAGACACATGTACACACATGGCTACCTGTTGGCTGATTGGGTAATTGAAGTGTCGCCCTCCCCCTCTCTCATAGGTCATCACATTCAGAGACTACCTGTTGCACATTGTGGGCCCAGACTTCGTTGCCAAGCAGCTGTCAACCTACCCTGGCTATGATGAGAATGTGGACCCCAGCATCTCCAATGTGTTTGCTACTGCCGCTTACCGTTTCGCTCACTTGGCTATTCAGCCATTCTTTTTCCGACTGGATGAGGAGTACGCAGAGAGCACCAAGTACCCCAGCCAACTGCTGCACAGGGCCTTCTTCACCCCCTGGAGGATTGTCTTTGAAGGTACAACTCTCAGTGGCATTCACCTTCAGTTAACTTTTACATGGCAAAGTGTAGACCCAAAATATGTGGTGAATATTATAAAATGAGAACTATATGGATATATACACCTTGACAACTTGTGTCTGCTTATATCTGCAGGTGGTTTGGACCCAGTTTTGAGGGGGCTGGCGGGTCGCCAGGCCAAGTTGAACAGACAG
Source organism: Argentina silus (assembly GCF_951799395.1). Classification (NCBI taxonomy): domain Eukaryota; kingdom Metazoa; phylum Chordata; class Actinopteri; order Argentiniformes; family Argentinidae; genus Argentina; species Argentina silus. Next base: position 5,649,440 of record NC_139659.1, read on the forward strand.
GACCAAATGATGCCCGACGAGCTGAGAGAGCGTCTGTTTCAGTTTGCCAGTGACTTGGCTCTAGACCTGGCCGCTCTCAACCTGCAACGTGGCCGTGACCACGGACTCCCTGGTAGGACCCTCTGTCTCAGTCTCTCTCTCTTTCTTGCTTTATCTGACTCATCTAAAACCTCTCATTTTTAGGGGTCTTTTAATTCATAAAATGAACATGAACCTTTTTTTTATTCTACAAATGTAAAAACTACAAAATCATTTTAGCTGGAAGTGATGATGGGACGGGTAAAACTAGCTGGGCTGGGTCAGGTACAACTATTTCACCCAGGCCTGTATTAGGATGACTGTCTATATTTGATTTTCCATTTCCAAATCAATTAGCCTGATACAGCAGCCTATTGGTGAACCACCACAGCTCCCCACATTGTCTGCTCTGTGATATCTTTATGAGAGGCGGCAATTTTAATCCTCCTCCATTCCCTCACCTCTTAGGTTACAACAAATGGCGTGGGTTGTGTGGGCTCTCCCAGCCCCAAAACCTGGAACAGTTGGCTAAGGTGTTGAACAACACAGTACTGGCAGAGAAACTGCTGAACCTTTATGGAACTCCAGACAACATTGATGTGTGGCTTGGTGGTGTGGCTGAGCCATTTGTCCCCAATGGCAGAGTGGGGCCCCTCTTCGCCTGTATGATCGCCACTCAGTTCCAAAAGATCCGTCAGGGAGACAGGTGAGCAGGGGGAGAGCTGAGGTCAGGTCTGGGTCTATTTAGAGACAGGCACTATTTCCATATGTATTTTCACGAGGCATTTTCAGGAAAGATTCAGCCCTGTCAATATCAGTAAGTCTTGTTTTAGAGTTAACACATTTTATTTTTCTTTCAGATTGTGGTGGGAGAAGGATGGGGTCTTCACACAGGATCAGAGAGAATCTCTGAGGAAGACATCCCTGGCTCGAATCATCTGTGACAACACTGGTATCACAGACGTCCCTAAGAGACCCTTCCAGTACCGACCCCGTGGGAATGGTTATGACCGTTGTGAGGACATCCCTGCCTTCGACCTCAGCCCCTGGGAGGGTTAGTTCTATAACTTCTGATATTATCAATACGTGACATGCTGTTCTGTCTGTAATATTCCCAATGTGTGGCATATTGGTGTGAAGTAGTGTGCTCTCAGGACATAAATATTTGGTCAACATTTGGGAGAAAATAGTAATGTTAATTGTGATTTCTCATTGTAAAGGTTCTTCATCAGGTGAAGGAGGGCAAGGACAACAAGGACCACCAGGGCCAGCAGGTACCAAGATCCCATCCTCTACCATTCCTTTTCTCCTCCATGAATACTCACAGATATTATTTGTATGATTTCTGATATATTCCACTAGTAAATCTTGAATGTTGGAGGCTTGCCCTAGTGATGGTAGTTGCTATAACCATTAAAGACTATAATAACAGTAGTGTTAACGTGATTCATAACCATGTCTCCTGTCACACAGGTCCCATAGGGCCTCGTGGTCTGACTGGTCCTGCTGGACCACCCGGCTCCATCTCTCCGAAATCTGCCTTCGCCGTGCGCCTGGGCTACAACTTCCCTAAACCCGGCCAGCCCATCATCTTCCGTGAGGTCATCTATAATGGACAGAAAAACTATAACACCAATTCAGGGGTCTTTTCCTGTGTAGAGCCAGGCGTCTATGAGTTTGAATTCCATTGCACTCTGTACCAGAACACCGGCAATATCGACCTCAAGCGCAATGGAGAGCTGGTGCTGCACTCTTTCACTACCCAGCAGCAGGGCTACACCACGGCCACTGGGGGCACACTGCTGCAGCTCAAGAAGGGGGACAAGGTCTGGCTAACAGCAAACTACGGTGGCAACGGCCTGACTTCTGATAGCTTCTTCTCAGGCCACCTGCTTTTCACTGTCTAGACCTCCCCACCCTGGACACTGTTACAGTGTTTTAGAAAGCCCTCTTTTGAAATTCAGGACATGCTCTTTAACTTAAAATCTTAATCTCATCTCAAAAGAGAGGGAAAATCAATGCCCTAGTTTCTTCTACGTGCACTGATAAGAGGAGAAAAAGAGTGGGAGAGTGCATTCCACATTTGTCTCTCCCTTTCTATCTTCCTCTGTGTCCTCTAGCTTCCGCTTTTTTAACCAAACCAACACCCATATCTGACAAACATTCCAATGTTTGCCAGACCCACTAATGTTCTCTTTTCCATTCAATGCTGTTCACACAGATTAATATAATCATATCAGTGAATTTAATGTTTTGATGTGTTGTATGCATTATTGATTTATAAATGTATTTTCATTGGTCATGTTCTTTGACTTTCTTTGCTTTTTCTCAACATGATATCAATGACTTCATATTCAAGGTTTTCATTATTTCATCACTCACATACACGATAAGCTAATATATAACAGTTATATACAATGATATAGGCTAGGCCTACTTTAAGCCATTAACATCAAAGACCTTACTTGATTAATACTTCATTAATGACCGAACATTTTTAAAGTGAGATGTTATGTTTTGTCAAAAGCCGCAAAAGACAGGAAATGCAAAATGAGCACCACCACCCATAACTTCACTCACTAACAAGGTTTTTCAGCACACAGCTTTGATACCTGCTATAGTATTGTCTGTTGGTCTACTGTACTTCAAACAACATGCACTCACCACTGGGTAGGTTGCTTAGGATTCAAGGCTTCTCTCAAACAGCCTAATTCATACTCCTCTGAGTGATATTACAAACCCATAGAGGTCAGGCTGCATACAGAAAAATATGCTGGTCAACATTCCATTTAATGGGGCTGCTGCTGTAGGTCTGACTAAGAACACTTTTTGATTGTTATGCTAATTTATTAAGGTACCTGGTAACCGCAAACGGTTGAACTAATGGTTTCAATATGCTGGGGATGTGTAGACATTGACACAGTGAGCAGACATACGAAATGACATACACAACGGCTGAGAAATTAGCCAAACCCATTTGGAATTTCCAATGGTTCAGGCCATAATTTGGCAATCGCCCAATCCTGATTCCCCAGACTGCACATACTACGCTTGCGTCTCAAATGGACTCGGTTTCCAGGACAACAACGCTGTCAACGTGGTTTATTTACGTAAAACAAAAATGGCCTCTTACATTGAGTTTGTGTCAATCTCTTATCTCTAATAAAGGCAACATATTGCATTATTCTTCACAACGAACAAAAGACAACTGCGGGAGCCTCCGTCTCTGTACAAGTGAGTACAGTTAATAAGTACAGTAGGTTACGATCTAACACTAATATATGGCTATCCCCTGAACATGTTTCCTACATAGCTAGCTTAGCTAACGTTAGCTAGCTTAGCTAGCTAACAATGAGTTCAGGGGATGCTTTGCTAGCCACATGTTGTCACTCTGAGCCTGATGGCTTAGTTTACACCTTACTTCACAGAAGTACATGCACTGGCTTAAATTAATGCTCCAATTTATAGAACATTACACCCCCTACAGAATAATGGAATTCCTCCCTGTACTTGACCCAGAGGACAGACCACGGGAAGGAATATGGTAAACAACATATCAGTTACACACTAAAACACAAACACTGTAGTCACTTACTCATCAGTACAGGCCATTGATAATACATAGTTTATACAAGGTGTTAACTACATGTGGTGGCAGAATGATGTTGATGAGTGTTGTTGTCCACAGGTATGCCCTGATCCCCAGAGGTGGAGGTCCTGGGGTTAGTGTGGGCCACACCTGCACATACACCCCCGCAGAGAAGGATGGAGGCAAGGGAAAGATCCTCATTATAGGAGGAGCCAACCCAAATGGGAGCTTCTCAGAATCCCATGTCATTCATCTTGGTAAATAATTATGACATCAACACACCATATGATGTCATGTTTTTACTATTTTCAGTGTTTTCCTTTTCTTTTTTTATCTCTATGGTTACATACAATGTCCAAGGCCAGTGGTATTCCACAGTACTTGTGTGACAGTGCCTCATATGTCTCTCTTGTCTCATAGTCCATGTCTTAGACTTGTAAACCCTAATTCACACTACAGAGCCAAGCTGAGCTGTACTGGGTGGGCCTGGTTACGCATCCACCATGGTTGCTGAAACAGTGCTGGATAGGAAAATACCCAAACTACCACAATATAGTTTGGGTCGGCCCTGTAGTGTGGAAAACCACTAAATGTATCTAACCAAAAGGCCTACATCACTTTCACTTTAATACATTTTAACCAGCTCTAGTCAACTCTCATATCACTGGCTCCTTGGTTGACAGTTCCTTTCTTGTTTGTCTCCCTGCTATCAGACGGCCACGAATGGGACATCCCAGAGTGGGCGGGACTGGAGGCGCGGTACGAACACTGTACCTTTGTGCCTGAAAGCTGTCTTCAAAGCCTGTGGGTGTTCGCTGGGGCACAGCAGACTGGGAAACTCAACTGTGTACAGAGTGTACAACTCACAGGTAGAGGGAGAGCAGAGTTTGCTGAGTGATATACTGAATGTCAGTTTGTACTAATAACCTCTGTGTGCAGAATCTGTGTGCATAAATAAGCGCACACATAAATAAGTCCTTGAAGAGAGATTTATGCAACTGAATAACACTGTCTAAGTCTAACAGGAGTGTATCATTGTTAACTTGTCTGTGTAATATGTTATCTCAGACCTTCCAGTCTCATTATTATATGTTCAGGGGAGGCTGGTGGAGGTAGAAATCAAAGGACGGGCTCATTGTCATGCATGAAATAGAATTAGGAATGCTATCAAACACATGAGGAATAGAATTTCTACCTCCACCACCCTCCCCTGCAGCTGTTTAATGGTCAGCCTGTGTGTTTGTATATGTGTCCAGACGGAGGGTCCTGGAGAGGGGTGGAGGTGAAGGGGACACCCCCCTGTCCCAGGACGTACCACACTACCACAGCCTGCATAGGGGATAGATTGTTTGTCTTCTCTGGAGGAGACACAGGGACCACTCCTGTCTCTGACCCCAAGCTTCATGTCTTTGACACAGGTCAGTAATCCAATGACACATTCAATGAATCAGTCAATTTATTTTTATTTGAGCCAACATTAACAACGATTCAACACATCTGACACACAACTCTGACAGAGAGGCCACATCATGAATAGACAGCACACACACCATCCATCCCAAGTAATGCTTGTCTTTTGTATGTCACTTAATCTGTTTTCCTGTGTGTGTTGTTATTGTCCCCTCTCTCTTTAAGTGAAGTCAGGTCTTCTTTGTTATCCCTAAGAGGGAAATTTGGATGGCATTTATAACAGGCATTCAAACATACAACATGTTACAATTGGAAAATACAGAACAAAAACCCTCTGTAAATCTCTCTACAGTCTCCTCCACCTGGTCCCAGCCAGACACCCAGGGCAGGGCCCCTCCTGCCAGGCACGGCCATGTGGTAGTAACAGTGGGGACCAAGCTCTACATCCATGGAGGCATGGCAGGAGAGAGGTTCCACAGCGACATTTACTCACTGGACACCAGTAAGCATGACTGTACACTTGAAAAGATAGGTCTTGATTTAGTTGTATTATAGGACAATTTCTTTGATAACCAACACTCTGAGATCACACACACACACACACACACACACACCTGTTTTCTGCTGGGCAGCCTGCTATGTGTATGACACACACACACAATTTGCAACTGAAATTTGGCATTCCATGGTGTGTGTGTGGTGTGTGTAAACTACTTGGGTCTGTTTTCTCTAGGCAGTATGAAGTGGGAGAAGGTCCAGGCTAAAGGAGACATCCCTTCAGGAGTAGCTGCCCATTGTGCTGTGGCTCTGGGGAAAAACATCTACATTTTTGGAGGGATGACCTCAGATGGGGCCAGCAATTCCATGTACAGGTTTCACTGTGGTAAGGCCACATCATTACTCTGCTCTGTTGGAAACGGCCCTGAATGATGTGACAGAACACCGCTGAACGTTTGACAATTCCACCCCTGGTGGGTGTAAAACCATTAACATATGAATGCAATCTCCCTGTCAATTAACTGATCATATATAAGCATCAGTCTGAAATCTCTCTCTCTCTCTCTCTCTCTCTCTCTCTCTCTCTCTCTCTCTCTCTCTCTCTCTCTCTCTCTCTCTCTCTCTCTCTCTCTCTCTCTCTATCTCTCTTTGCAGATAAGAGGCGTTGGACCCTGCTGAGGTTTGAAGGGGACCTCCCCCCCAACAGACTGGACCACTCAATGTGTGTGTTGCCCTGGAGGTTGAGGAGGGCTGAGGGGGGTGGAGAAGGGGCCCAGGCCCAGGGTGACCAAGCCCAGAGCCCAGCATCAGAGACTGTTCATTTAGCCTTCGTGTTCGGAGGCATGGACACCCAGGGAGTCATACATAGTGACTGTGTTGTAACTGTACTAACGTGACCCTGATAGAGCTGGATTGACACGTACAATGTGCCTGAATGTAAACATATTTTTGATTGTTTTTGTTGTCAAATAAACACCAATATTTTGTAAAATACCATCTACTTTTGTAGTTATTACTATGTTAAATGGTGGATATGGTGATGGTGGGTTACTTTGATGTATGTGTCTGCATCACAAACAAGAAGTTATATGATGACCCATCAGGCTTTTCCAGACAATGCAGCAGGAAGCCAGCCTGCGGTTGTGGCTAGATAGTATATATAATGTATGTGGTGATGTATTTCAGAGAGATGTTCCAAGTTAACCCTAACCCTTTAAAATAAAAGCATGATGTAAGAGATGTTGGGTAAAGTGATGGGATCACAATATTTTCAGAATAAATTACTAAATATTATGGAACCAATTTTTTTTTTTTAAAGTAATTATAATTATTATTTCATTTGCATATTTGTGCAATTTAGTGTTTAAAATAAATGTTTGGGTCTTGGACTGTGTGATAGAAAATGTTTGATTTTTACTGTGGCCAAAACAGCTCTATCTGGACTGCATACAATGGACCGCACACAATATTTTCCCAAGGCTAAATTTTATATTTAGACCTGAATACACAGACACAGTCATGTCTTTGATTTAACAACTTACAGTTACATGAGAGGTGTGCGTTTCATTTTCGTCAATTGTATCGTGGTTCTGACTTAACTGGTATTTGTTTGATTTGAAAGCTGAGCATTTGTTCATTCAAGAGAATAGACTTAAGTTACTACTTTTTATTTGAAGCTTGCTTTTTTCATTCGAATGTCTGTGAGTTTCACCCCCCATAAAAAAAACTGTTCCACCGAAAAGATAGCTGGTAAACATACAACAGTGCCCAGGTGAAATCTTGAATACGTGAATCTTTGGCACCACGTTACCAACACGGAAATCGGTCGAGTACGTCATCTTCGCAATCTCACAAATATCTCTAACTGGGGGAAAGGCCACTGACGCTGTCATTCTTGCAGCCCTGGACCCATACAAAGTAGCATAGCTTGATGTCCCTAGTCCTGTGAAGTTGGAACTAATCTGCAGTTTGAATCTTGCGAACGCAAGTGTAAATAGTCCTCACTTTGGAAAGAACGTTCACCAGCATTTATCCACATTTTCTCCACCCTCTGCAGAGATCAGACGGTCCAGAATGTTGCAAAACACAGGGTAAGTTTAACTCGCTATCTTGCATAGCTAGCTAGCTAGCTAACGTTAGCTCCTCTCCTTCAAGATCTTTGCTGACGAAGTTTTTGACTGATTGTATACGCTTATGATATGTGTTGACAAGCGATGGCTACAATGAGAAATCCAAATTATAGCGTGCAGTCTAAAGCAGACTAGGCTATGGAACTCAGCTGCCAGTCTCCAGACGGAAGAACATTGGACACATCTTGCCTGTGAATCTCACCTGCTGGAATAGCTAGTAGTTTCAACATGTGTTCCACAGGTAGCCAGTAGTTGCAACATTCAATTACATTGTTTATTTCCAGGTGGCATTAAAATAGCATGTATTATTATTATACTTTTAATACGGATGAGATGCGGGGCAAAGGTCACTGACTGAGTGTCGCAGCAAATGACCTCTGCTCTACAAAACCATAATAGCTACAAAGGTAGTCAAGGTCTTATACACACGGCCTCCTCATGAATGGCAAAAGGTAGAGGGTTTTCCTTTTTAAGTTATTTTATTAATTGTTATAACCGTTATTGCTCACAAAATGTGTGATGAGAACCAAAATGAGTTGCAAGAAAATTGCATGGAATTGAGTCTATTAACTTTAATATCAATCAAAATGGTACCTCCATTATGGATTTGACCCCATTGCTGACAGACCCTTGACAGGGTCTATGTTTGTTTCAGACCAATGATCAATTGAATGATAATATGATCAAAATAAGTATTTGGACAGGACTTGCGTCTCTTGATGAGACCATGATGTTGCTCTGAATGTGTACTGATTGTGATTTACAGAAAACTTGCAGGCTGTACCCTGTTCATCACTGGAGCAAGTCGTGGTATTGGGAAGGCCATTGCCCTCAAAGCTGCCAAGGATGGTGCCAATGTTGTCATAGCTGCTAAAACTGCCCAGGCTCATCCCAAACTGCCTGGGACTATCTACACAGCTGCAGAAGAAAGTGAGTTGCTAGTGCTTTGTCTTGCCAAAAGGTCAAAGGGATTTTTCGTTATGCAAATGTAGCTCTTGCTTACTGTGTTCTTAACCATTTGGCCCTGTGTGTTCCTGTTACTTGTAACCTGTGTTGTGGCAAAGTTATTTGCAATAACACAGTATGACTACACTACCAGTAATTCAGTTTCATGACAATTCAAATTGAATGCCTTCTAGACTGCATGAGAATGTAAGCAATTGTATGTGCATATGTGTACATATGTACCTCATGATCAGGAATGAAACTGTAAGCTGGTTTCAATACCTCTCCCTGTCTGTGTCCTAGTCGAAGCAGTGGGAGGAAAAGCCTTACCATGTATTGTTGATGTCAGAGATGAGAAGCAACTTGGAGATGCAGTGGAACAGGCAGTGCAGAAATTTGGAGGTAATCTACACCCACACACCTGATGGAACACCGCTTTAAATGTTATTATAATGGTCATATTGATCAATGGAAAATGTCATAATAGATCATGCTTATCCTCAGATTATCAATGAATTCAACAGACAGTTAATGCCCTGTCCATCGATGGATGCTCAGTACATGTATTCATTATCTCATATGCTTGTTGTATTAATGTTAACATTGTATTGTGTTCTGTCTTGGTCGTTTTATAGGTATTGATATTCTGGTAAACAATGCTAGTGCGATCAACCTGACAGGAACTCTGGAGACGTCCATGAAGAAAGTGGATCTTATGTTGGGTGTCAACCTTAGAGGGACCTATTTGACGTGAGTCAATCCTCATTATACATATACCAGAATGGTTGTGCGAATGGTTTCGTCAATTAATACTTTGAGCTGGATTGTGGTATTGGACTAGAAAACCGCACTTGGAGATTGAAATGAGTTGCTTAAGTGAAAGGTTACCGTAGTTATTCTAGGCTTTGTGGAATTTCCCACAGCCTGCTTTTGTCACAATTCCTTTTTCACCAATTGGGGATCATTGATTTAAGTAGGAGTAGGACTCTCCTGTGGCCATGTGCAAACAGGTGGCAATGCAAACTTGGCTACAGCGCTCAATTCTTGCCATCTGATTATATTTGTTACACAGGGTTAGGGTTAGACACGTCTTGACAATGTTATACATCTCAAGGGATTTAATCCTGTCACCAGAATTTCAAATACATGACTTGAATGAACAGAATACAGTCGTGCTGGATCATATAAGCGGATGATGTCCATGGGACAAGTAGCCGCCTGAACTTGACAAATACTATAGGTCCTGTCGTGTTTGTGCTGCTGTTGTCTCAGGGGTGAATAAATGATGGATGAAGTGCTCCCAAATGTATTATTTCTATTGCAACAATGTCTCAGTCCAGATGTTGCTATAAAAACACACAAGTTGGGTATGGATCCTACTTTTCGTTATTTCTCTTTGTACTACTTGTTGTTTTTTATATTCTGATCTTGAATTGTTGTTTTATCAGGTCAAAACTGTGCCTCCCACATCTTTTGAAGAGTAAAAACCCTCACATCCTTAACCTCAGTCCACCACTCAACCTTAACCCCATCTGGTTCAAAAACCATACAGGTACGCTACGTGTTAGTTGGGTTACAGAGTGACTGGGAGGCCTTATTCAATCTAAACCAATAGCTGAGTTTCTGGGGTCAGTCAACGACAATGAATGTTTTGAACTGTAAGAACGCAAGGTTGGATTCATGTTTACAATATGAAATAGAAAGAACATGGACTGCATGATGATTCAAATATGTCCTCTTGCAGTACAACAATACTGTTGTTTGCGGCTTACCACAGGAACCTGTTTACCGGTTTTTATTGAATATGGCCTGTTGTGTCTGTGTTGGAAAAGGCTAATTAATTTACTTTTATAATGTTATAAACATTTTTATTTTTTTAAATATATTTTTTAATCTAGTGTACTTTTCCTTTCTCCAACATTCTCTCAGCATACACAATGGCAAAGTATGGAATGTCTATGTGTGTGCTGGGCATGGCTGAAGAATTCAGAGGGTCGATCGCTGTTAATGCCTTATGGCCTAAGACAGGTAAGTGCTGCTTTATGATATCTTTTACAGTATTACTGGTCTCGGTAGGCATGAACAGGCTATTCGGCCAGGAGTAAGATGATTGTTACTTTTTCCTCGGTATGAACACCAACAAGTACCTTCAAAATAACTTTTACATTTGTTCGGCCTGAGAATGACAATCACAGGTGTTTGCTGAAACACATACAGATCTGGGATCAGGCTGGTCCTCTTTGGTAAAACTGTTTTAAACTCAATGTTCCTGATTGTTGTATCATGCTGTCCTCTGCTCCAGCCATCCACACTGCTGCCATGGACATGATGGGCGGCTCTGATATAGGCAAACAGTGTCGGACGGTTGACATCATGTCAGACGCTGCCTACTCCATCTTCTGTAAGCCTACCACCTACACTGGAAACTTTGTCATTGATGAGGAGCTGCTGAAGACAGAGGGGATTAAAGACTTTGATGTATATTCAGTCTCTCCAGGTACGTGCACAGGGATGCTGGCAGTGAAATGTTGAATTTAACGTTGCACATATTGGAAAAAAGTATTTCTGACACCTATAGGTAGAGGCTTGAGTAGGAAGGACGCCACCGATCGTAAGATAATGGTCTGGTCATTTCATCAACATGCTTCCATCATTAGCAAGCAAATATCTCCCAAAATCCAATAAGTACTCCAAAATAACAAATACCTGCCACAATGTTGCTGGTCATTTGAGTAATTATGTACTTATAATCTTATTATCTTAACATTTAGATAATAAATGTAGGTAAGTAATACAATAAAAAAAAATATACTGTAAATATATTAGTTCAGTGTCTGTTGAATGACTGGCACATACTGTACCTGAATATAGGTGAAAGTGTAATTTTGAGACATGTTTTGGTTGTGTTCACAGGACATCCACTACTGCCTGACTTCTTCCTGGATGAGGAGCCTGAGGAGCTGGTGAAACACATGGAGGATCATGGTGAGCACAGAGAACTTTTGGACCATACCAAGAGAAACATGGGATTCATGAGTGTACAATGCATCATAACATTTATTTTTGATAATGGCCAATAAAGGCCTCATATGTAAACATTAGGAGATATATATATGTACGCAAGTCCCTTGTAATTAATATATTGTGATGTTGCTTATTCTGATTTGTGTCCACAGGTGCCACCCCGATTTTTAAGGCTGGGAAAACCAGTACGGAATCGCCAACAGTGGCTAGTGGACCCATACAGGACACGTTCAACATCATCAAGGGTGTCCTCAATCCTGACATTGTCAAAAGCACCCAGGGAGTGTACAAGTTTGATTTGTCTGGTGAGATCAGTCTTTTCAACCCAAACATTTGCTATTGAAAATTATGTTTTTAGTAACATTGAAACTCAAAATGTGAATATATTTATCTAAGTAAATGCTGGGTCAGTATTCGACATTTGGGAATGTACTGCTACTGTATCTATCTGTCTACATCCCATCTGATCCTTCCCATCCTGGTCACCATCTCTTCCATAGACTTCCATCTCTGGGACTTTCCCCCACCCCACCCCACCCCACCCCACCCCACCCTGTCGCACACACACACACACACACACACACACACACACACACACACACACACACACACACAATGCAATGACAGTGTAATTTATAATTATTTTAAATTATTCTAATTTATAGTGTACATGCCCCATACCCATTTCACAGCCTCTAGCCTCATTGCCACTTAGCCTCGCAAGCCTACAAAATGTATTGTTTTATTGTCCTATTTTGTACATTTGTTATTGCTGTTTTGTTAATATTTTGTAAATTTGTCAATGTTTGCTATTGTTTTTTATGTCCCTTGCACCAACCTCACCAAGTCAATTTCCTGTATGTGCAAATATACTTGGCCAAATAAAATAATTCTGATACATTGTGAATTTAAGGTGAGCATGCAGGAATCTGGTACCTTGACCTGAAGAACGACGCAGGCAGTGCAGGAAGTGGGGAGCCTCCCTTCAAAGCCGATGTGATAATGAGCATGGACAGTGCCGACTTCATCAAGATGTTTTCAGGTGTGTCAGACAGCTGTTTACTCGCAAGGAGTCAGTGTTCACATTACAAACCAGCACATAATCTTATATCATACTACAGGACATTAATTCTTACTCTAGTCTACGTTATAGTGTTTTTTTTTCTCAGTATTGTTATGCTTTGTTTACAGGTCAACTAAAGCCAACCATGGCTTTCATGTCCGGAAAGCTGAAGATCAAGGGAGATATGACCATGGCTATCAAGATGGAGAAGATGATGTCAATGATGAAGTCTAAACTCTAATCGAAATAATAAATAATCTAATGAAGATTAGATTCCAATTAATGTGCACAGTTTAATCCTAATGTGTGTGTGTAATAAACTGTCAATCTTTTCTAACATGCAGTTTCTAATAAACTAGTATTCTAATTGTACAGCTGTTTAAAATCTATTGCAACAAATCTTATTCTTGGGTTTTCCATTCTTTGGGTTATGCAAATAAAGACTCAAGGAACAATGTTGGAGTAATGGTGTAATATTACACTCATAGAAAGTTAATATAAATTCTCTAATAGCTTTTCATTTCTGGTGATGGCACCCTTGACATCATGGGTGGAGAATAACTTGTATTATTGGATGGAAGAATTTGAAGAAAATAAAGGCGATGATTGGTTCAATTATTGACAACGCATTACGTAATTAAATGTCCAAGTACATCCGGTGGAGGCGGAAGAGGCAAAGCGGTCATGCGGAATATATTATTTTAATGTATTTTGAAAAAAACGAAACATTATCGCTATCGAAGTGTCTGTCATGCTTTGGCAGCTGTAAGAAACGTACATACATGTTGGTGTTATGAAAACAGTTGATTCATGTATGTATAAAGAAGTGCATTCTCCGCTATAAGGTAAATGTTCCTGACAGGTCTTTGTTCTAGCTATCATGAATCTGTTAGCAACCATGCTAGCAACCACGAACCAGTCACGTCGCTAGCCAGCTGATCGGCTTGGTTGGGAATTGAAAATATGGATTATTATATATCATTATAACTAACGTTACCCTGCTTCAAATATCTACTGGCAGCAGAATTATACCGGTTGCTTGGTGATTACTGGTATTTGTCACTAGCAGCTCAAAAAGTAATGTTAGCTAGGTAAGCAATCAAGTCAGCAACGTTAGCCTTGAATGACATGCAGCTCGCCACCTTGGGCACTTCTTATAAATCACCTCTGCACTTAGCTGTCTTCCAAATCATGAGGATCATGTTTATGAGGGTTTAAATTACTTTCCCAGTTCGCCATAAGTAGCTGGAGACCTATGTTGCTCGCTATCTTTCCAACAACGTTAGCTAGATATATGTAGCTAAGCTAGATAAATCACATCATGTGAGTCTGCAGACCCAAGCTCATGTTACCTTTTGTCAGAAGGTGCTTTTGATATGGATAATCTTGAAATGTCTGTATTTCTGTAGGGGGAAGACCTCACGATGGAAGACTGCTTGCACACATCTTCAGATAACCTGTCCAAGTTGGTACGCTGGGCCCACAGTCATGGTACCATCTGTGCCCTCATCCCCAACCTCAAGCATCTCCTCACAGAGGGTTCCCATGGCAACCTCACCGCTATGTGGGGCTGCAGTGCGGGCCATGCCTACCATTGGCCCCTGACAGCCACCTGCAAGACGGGGCAGAAGGAGCGGACCTCGTGCTACCAGGACAACCGCAGCATCAACTCTGACAGCCTCAGCCTCCAGGGAGGTGCCTCGGCTCTCCAGAGCCCAGCAGGAGAGAGGTTCCTGGGCAGGTCCACCAAGTCCAAGGGGGACAGCAGCCAAACCCATGACGACTCCTGTGACTTCTCCAACTGCAGCGAACCCTCCGAGGGGGACGACAACACGGAAGAATACAACAGCAACCTTTTTGACATTGTCTGCGAATCCTCTGCAACTGACGAGGATGGAGATTATGAGCCGCACCACAGTTCTAGGAAAAGGGGCCGCCCACCAGGGGCCATGCCTGGCCAACAGAGGCCGGGGGACAGGACTGGGGACAATTTGGTAAAAAAGATCAAACAAGAGACAGCTGAAGACTATTACACAGTGGCCAACGCTCAGCTTGCAGCAGGTACTGACTCTGGCCAGGTGTCTCATTCAGTGTCCCAGTTGCAAAAGCCTAACCCCCAGTCACAGTCTTCCCTCTCCCACACATTACCTCAGAAATCCTCACATGTGGATGGGGACTCCCTGGGTGTGTCCGCCTCACCAATGGAGCGGTCTTCCCCTCACCCAAACTTCCCCACACCCAAACTGCCCCATGGTCCTGCTTCCAGCTCTCAGAGCAAGCCACCATTGAACCACGCTTCTCCCGGACTCCAGGATCTATCCCTAGGGCCTACCCAGAGCTTCAGCACTGCCGGGGCAGCTTCTCAGCTCCCAGGCCCCACTGAGCTGATGGAAGGCCTGGCCTCTGATGACTTGTTGAAGTCTGGAGGAACCACGGAGGCCTTCGGGGACCTGTCGGCCTCCCCAGATGGCCTGAACTCAGACCTGGACCTGATGGCAGCGCAGGCCCTTTGTGCTGCTACAGAGCCCAAAAGAGAAGCTACAGGTACAGTTCATCTGTTTCTTTCTACTAACAGCCCTGACAACAATGTCAAAGTCACTGGATCTCTTTACTGACATACTGTGTAATGTAGCACTAATTTTTTTGTCATGCCTAATCCCAGCTTGTTTGGTCTTATGACAAATCAATGAAGTGAGTGATTTATCCCTCAGAAGCCTTATTCTCCAAAAGTGACTCTGTATATTTGCAACATTGATAGTAATACTGTTGATATTCTGCTTGTTTCAAGTGTGATTGTTGTCGTTAACTGTTAACCAATGTTAACCAAGTTAACCAATGGCTGCAGATATACCATTGTTATTTCTGTGATGAAACCTGCCAATTGCACTAGAAGCATAAATATTAAATGCATGTTAAAAGTCCATGACAAATACCCTTCTAGAGGCTAATGTACTCACAGGCTACACTGTGTGCAAAGGTAATGTAAGCGATATGTCTGTGTGTTTTTATGCTTGGATGTGTGTGGGTGTCTGTCTGTTTTCACAAGTGTTTCTTCATCAGCCTTTTCCTGTATGTGTCTGTATTAACATGGCTACCCTACCCTGCACCTTGAACAAGACTGTGCATCAGATTTACAATGCTGCTCTCCAATTAATTTAAAAGTCCAAATATTGATGGACCAATTACAGATTGGTCCATCACCTTTAAGCAAGAAAGAATATAAAATAGTTATATAGTGACAGGTGTGATAAATCCATAATACAACATATTTCTCAGATATCATTTTGAATGTGGAAGAGATGAATAATCCCTCCAAAAGACATCTGTCCGTGCTACATTTCTGGAAACTTGAACTGCATGTAGGTGGATATGTTTGTTTAGTATTTATATGGAAGGAAGCAGGTGTGAGTTTCATCAAATAAGAGAGCACCTCGTTTCATCCATATGGGGTCTAACAGCCCAACAGTGATACAATAGGATTGGCCTAGTTGATAATGGAGCCAGACCGATGCTGATTTATGTGGGACAACAGTCATTCTGTGGGATGCTGTGGGAGACGATTGATGCAAAGTAAAGCCAATGGCTACGCGCCGTCCGTTTTCGACAGTCTTTCTGTTGGCTTAATGAAGGCCAAGTCTGACGTGTTGGTCCACCAGACCTTTCGCGCATTTAAGCGGAAGTGTCTGGGAACGAGACTCATTATGAACATTTGTCTGTGTTCTCCCCATAGAGTTAACCCATAACTAAAATCCTAGCGTTCTTCTTCCATCGTACACACACAACCTTATGCATTTTTTTTTTGTTGCTTACTAAACCTTATTTTCTCAGTAGATGCAGCGTGAACTCTTAATTAAGGTTGTGCAGTGTAGGATTTTAGGGCTGATATAAACATGCGTTTCTAACTCGGAAACACACGATTACGCTGTTCCCAATGTTGTGCATATTTTGACGTTTCAGTTTGCGTAAAATGGAAATGGATGATACCTATACACATTTTTCTTCGATCTGACCAGGACATTTGAAATGAAGGTGAGTTGTAAAGGCACTAGTGAACCTTCTGGCTCAAACATGTTAATATGTTATGTAATTCATTAGAATGCATGCATTAGTCTGGTTCACAGACCACCAGTAAATACTGCATAATTTTACTCACAATATGGAAAATAGTGAACTGAGTTTTTGATCACATTCGCAGGTTCACCAGACTGCAAGATGGAGTGTGGGCTATTTGAATTGTCCTCTTGTTGAGTGACATGGTTAGTTTGTGTGTAACTCTCCAACTAAAATACTTAAAACAAGACTAGAAATTGTTTAGCAATAAAACTGTTAAATAGTTTCTCTGTGATTCTTAATTAGTTGTGGATGTTTTATTGTTGTGTTCATCTTGAGACAGATGTTGAGGTTTGGTTCACTGCTGCCTAGTGTGCAATGTTTAAACCCTATTGAAGGTTGTATACTGAGCAACCCATTCTTGTACATTGCAAGTTATGACAGTTCATTGTTTGACAATTTCTGAGATATTCAAACCATAGAGGGTTGTTTTTTTGTGCAGTAACATGTACAGTAAATACTACTACACTGCACTAGGAATGGACTATGTTATACGATGTGTAAATATACTGGAATAAAGGCTAAGTTCTGAAATGTTTCATAGTCAAGCATTTTTTAAAACATTTATTTTTTGTCATTGAAGACATTTGATGGAGAAAAAGTTAAATTAAAACTAAAAATGTATGTATTATTTATCTTTCTTTACAGACCTGCTCTGGCCTACCTCTTCAACTCCATGCTCAAGCAGTGAACCTATTGAAGAGAGAAGGAGGGTTGAAGAATTTGTTGCTAGTATAGGTAAGTGGCCATATGATTTTATGAGGTTAGCTTTCAAGTGGCATTATTGTTGAAAGCAAAAATGTAATCTTAGATTGAAGACACCTACAATGCTGAAATTGATTGCCTGTAGCACTCGGTGTGTTTTAGTTTTTATAATTGTCCCCACTCGAATCCACAGATCTTGCCCAGCTGCAGAGTCTCCAGACAGTCATCTGTCGGGTTCTGTCCTTCCGTGAGAGGACAACGCCAGTAGGGGAGGTCCCCAGGCAGGGACTCCAGCATTTGCCCCGACCCCACCAGCCTCGACCCCACCAGCCTCGACCCCACCAGCCTCGGCCCCACCAGCCTCAGCCCCAGCCCCGCCAGCTCCACCAATCCCTCCAGCTGCAGCCCCACCAGCCCCAGCCCCAGCCCCAGCCCCACCAACCCCTGCCCCATCAACCCCACCAGCCCCAGCCCCACCAACCCCACCAGCCCGAGCCCCACCAATCCCACCAGCGCCAATCCCACCAGCCCCAGCCCCACCAACCCCACCAGCGCCAGCCCCACCAATCCCACCCCGACCCCCAGCCGCAGCACTGTCAGCAGGGCCAACAGGAGCTGTACCCAGACTCAGGGGTCTTTGTGTCCTCCCACCAGCTGGCAGCCATGTTCCAGGAGGCCAGGGGGAACTGCATGCGCCTATTTCACCTGCTCTTCGAACACTTCTTCAGTGAGGATGACCTACTGGGGGCTGTGGCCTTCGGGAGGAGGGGCAAAGTCCCCTCAGGCAAGAAGATATTGGATCGCCGAACAGTCGACGCAATCATAGGTGAATATGAGAGTGCTCTCTCACACTATCATGGCAACAAGTTTAAACTCTGCTTGTATATGTTAATGTCCATGTAGTGAGCCCTAATAAATGTACAAGTTGCGTGTACTGCTCTAGGCATGTTATTAATTGTAAACATCTCAAATTGTTTCATTAACTGTATCATGGCCTCTACAGCTTTCGTGCTTCACTGCTCTGCGTTGGATGGATGGACATCTGTGGAGTCATCCAAGCTGAAGAAAGCCTGCATCAACAAGTGCAGGCTGAAAATGTGCCAGAGGAGAAAGTTAGCAGAGGCTCATTATTATTTGTCCTGATTTACCGTAGTCATAGTGCAAATTGCAACTTTTTTAGTTCTCACCATTGTGGTGGTAAAGACTTTTGTTGTAGTAGCCTTGTGGCTTTAGATGATAGGCCTTTTTAGGAGAAAAAAACATGACCAAAGGGAATTAAGGTAATTACTCTTAATGAGATCATACCAATGAACAGGGATATTTCTTTCCCTCTTTTTGTGCTTTGTTTTTCTTCTTGAAATGTTATTTAAGTTATTGGTCCTTGCTATGGTTTAAGGCTATTACATAATCAAATGTTTGTTACACTGAAATAAATGGTCCATACCCCCTCCTATGGTTTGTCAAGAAATTATTTGCTGAACATGAAAAAAGAAAACTAAGCACAGTCGATCAAGTCATCTATACTTGATGTTGCATACTTGAAATTGATATTTTTGTGAGAACTATGTTTTGGAAAAGGTAAAGTACGTAGCTGCATGGTATTGCTAAACTTTACTTACATTCTAGAATATGAATAGGGCAACACTTTAGGCAAGAATTTCCCCCACTCCTCAAAACATGTATTTGATACAATATTGAGTCATACTGCAGCTCTCCCTTTTATGGAAAAATGCATCCCATGGCAAAGATTATTGCAGCAATGTTGTCTGTCTTGATTTGCAGGTGGGTTCCAGTTTATGATATTTTATTTTGGGATATTTGTATTACAAATATCCCAAAACTATCTTCAATTTAGTGAGTAGTGTCACTTTCAGTGGTTTCAATGATTGCTATTTTGTTTAACATTTGCCTCTTCAAATAAATAATGTGAGGCTTTACAAATATCCCCTATGTGTATGTAATCGGGATGGTTTTCTGCTTACTTTTTCTATAAACTTCACCCTGGTCATTCTCTGGAAAAAGTTGTCCTCATAAACCAACGTCGTCAATGCCTCAAACAATGTCAACATTGTACTGTACATGTTCAAAGTACATTGTCTTCCTCAGAGTAACCTGTGGAACCTGTGATTGTGTCTTTCACCAGCGGGCCCTGCTGTGTATGAGGTTGAGAGGCTGCGAGCGCTGCTGCACGCAGAGAGGAGTCGCAGCGTCCAGATGGGAGAGACTATCAGCAGCTTGAAGCAGGACAAGGAGCTGCTTCAGCACGAGCTCACCAAGAAGGCCGAACTCATCTGCGACTTCCTCTCAGACCAACTCCGTCCAGGTAGACACTCACTCAGACGCTATAAGAACTGCATAGCTCCAATTGATTACAGCTACACCTAGCACTCTTCTGTAGAGGGGCAGCCAGTCAGAGTAGAGCAGACATTGACAGAGGGTGTCAGTCTGATCAATCAGCGGCATGATCTGCAATCTGCCCCTCCCACAGACTAATTGTGGGGAAAAGCATGGGGAAGAATGATAGATGAGATGGCTTATCATGATTTTGTTTCCTTCCCTTCAGATAAGAGAAGGGGTCATTCGTCCAGTCAGATGGAGCCGAGCAGCTCCCACATGGTCCCCTTCACTGATGATGGGGGAGCGTTCGAGTCCCCCGCTCTGTTTGACTCTTTCGAGGAGGTGGAGCTCCACCCCCTAGACCGCCACAGGATTATGAAGAGCTCCAAAAGGAGTAGAGATGGGGAGAACACCAGAGTTAGGAGTAAGTCACGTACCACATTATCCAACAGCATGCTAATATTGTCAACACAATACATAAAACTAGTGTCCCACTATTTTAAACATACTATATAATATAATATAATATAATAATACTAAATAATATAATGTCCAAATTCAGTACTCATGTTTAGTATTCGGTCGACAATCCTTTGCATACAAACGCCTGAAGTCTGAGACTCATTGACCCCACCAGACGCTGGGTATATTCTCTGGTGATGGTCTGCCAGTCCTGTACTGCAGCCATCTTCAGTTGTTGTTTGTTTTGAGGTATTTTTGCCTAAAATCCTATCATCAGGAAATGAAATGCGTGTTCAATGGGATTTAAATTTGAAGATTGACTTGGCCAGTCAAGAACTTTCTGATTTTTGGGCCTGAAAAACTCCCTAGTTTTCTATGGCAATATGTTTGGGTCATTGTCTTACTGTATGATGAAGCATACATTTTCTTGTACTCGAGCAGACAAGATGTTTCTGTACACTTCAGAATATATTCTGCAGCTGCTAGCAGCAGTAACATCATCAATTAAGACCAGTTAGCCAGCTCTTGTGGCAGCTATACGTGCCCAAACCATAGCATCCCCTCCACCATGTTTCCGAGATGAGGTGGTGTGCTGTAAATCTTGGACAGATCCTTTTTTCTCCAAACTGTCCACTTGCAATCACTCTGGTACATGATCATATTTGTCCACAAGACCGTTTTCCAGACCTCTGCAGGCTTTTTAGATTTTAGATCACCTCCTGGAAAGTGTTCCAGATCTGTGGGACAGTTTTTTTTTTTTAAATTAATTATGGTGAGCATTCTTTGGTCATCCACTGTAGAAGTATAAGGTTTTGGCTATTTTCTGATTTATTTTTCTGATATTTCAGCCTCATAATGGCTTCCTTGACTTTCATTGACGTCTCTTTGGTCCTCATGTTGACAGACACCAATAGCAGACTCCAAAGGCAAATGCAAAGCCTAGAATCAATACAAGACATAAACAGCTCTCTTATGCCTGCACAAATTATATGACGGAACACACCTGACTAACCAGAAACACCTGTCAAGCCCTGAAATAGGGGAGAAAAGGTTTGTAATTTCTAAATGGTGAAACCTATCTGAAAAAATAAAACATTGAATTAAAGCTGAGAATCCATTAAGGAGAATACGTTAACCTCATAGTAATTGTTTGATTTCAAATCCAAACTGTTGGAGTATAGAGCTAAAAGAAGACAGCAATCTGCTTCCTCTTTCCAATACTTATGGAGGGCACTGTATTTCTCCCAAAGTGACTGCATTAGAGGAATACTTGAAACTAGTATTAGATACTAGCTTATGTATTTATCCTTCAATATGCTTACATCGTTTATTTTATGTGATACTTTTTTACCCTAAAACCCTCACTCACATTGGAAACCTAGCATAAAAGATGTATGTGTAATTAACATTCGAACGTGAATGTAGTTGAAAGTAATTCTGTCATTGTTTTCCACAGTGAAAAACGTTGTCGGCGTCATAGCGCGGTACATGGCGGCACTGCAGGAGTTCCGGCGGAGCGTCTCCATGAAGGTGGCCTTCGACCGTGTCGGAGTGGACCGCAACACCATATCCCGGACGGCAGCCATCGCTGAGCTGAGCCTGGCCGCCCCGGAGGTGTTTCACGCTCTGGCGCCTTGGGACGAGAAGGAGGAGACCCTGGCCCACTACGCCCACCGGTGCCGCCAAGCCATGGATGACACCATCAAAGCCAAGATCAAAACCATGAAAGCCAAGGGAGACCTGCTGCCCATAGTCAGCAAATGATGATGAAGAAGAAAGACTGTGTCCTGTGTTTGTTGTTATGGGGCCATGGTGGTGTTCTAATGCCTTTTTGCAGTGATCTGTCCTTATTTCTCCATTCCATCCCTGTCCACCCCTCCACCACCACCTAATACACTTGGATAAGACTCTACAACGATAACACAAAACCATGTAGGATAAACACTATTAAAAAATATTGTTGTGCACATAAATGGTTGATATATATTTTTGTTTTATGGATGATGTGTCGATGCTCGGCTGGTGCAGACCGCTGGGAGAAAAGCAAAGCATCAAATGATATGTTTTTGAATGCATGTTCTCCTTTTCACTATTTACTTGGCATATGATATCTTCAACTGTCTCTCCGCTCCCTTTTCCTCCTATAACTCGCAAACTAGTGTCACGCTGTATGTCTGTGTATGTAGGTGCATTGTGTACAATGTTTCCAACTATTGATTGTGTCAATGGTTGTAACCTGCAACACGTCAAGTGTTCTGCAGCCTCTCTGGTTGTTAATGTTTAAAAATAAAAGCACCCACAATCTGAAACAATGCAGACTTATCTGTTTATACATTTCACTACATTGAAATCATGAGGAATGGAAGCTTCTAGCAAAAAATAATAAATGAACTTGATTAAACAACATGAAAACATTCAGACTGCTAATATTCTGTGCAGCTACGAAGCAGACTTACTAACAGATCTTCAACATGAAGCCCCATGAAAATCTAATATATAAGAACCCTGAGGAGTATCAGATGGATTTAGAAAACATTAACAGTGAATACCAGTTGACCCAGTTACAACAAACATGTTTTACAGAGAGACATACAGCACTGTACAAGTCTCATCCACAATGTTTATACACATTTATGTGTATGTTACTGTAAGTGGAATGAATATCATTTCCATGACCTGTAAACATAACATCTACAGTGGTAAGTGTAAAATGTCAATGTCAGCAATATGACAGTACAACACTATCAGATTTTGTGTTCTTCCATAAGATCAAATGTCATCTGTTTAATAGTAGATATTCCTATCTACAAGGTTTTAACATTCCATCTTACTGAATAGCACAGAAGCACTAGAAGTGCACCATGAGCTGTGTACAATGTAACATTGCAAATGCCTCAAGGCTAAATTGAAGGTCAAGGCATACATGCAGTCATTCACAAAAGTTCATCAAGAGTTTGATGAACTGCTTCTTTAGAATGGTCTTCTTTGTTTTTCTGCCATCAATCAACTAAGTACTACTTACTGCATCTGCCTGGCTAAGATAACCATGATAATTCACAAATATTTCCTCAGCTTGGTTTTGACAGAGATGGACGAGAGACAGGAGGAGGCTAACCGTGAGCAGAATGAGAAGACCATCCGCAGCACCCAGACGGCGCTTCGCAACTTCCGCGACTTGTCAGGACTTGTACACAAAGTGTAATGCATGTTATAAAGTAATTCATATTATTACAGTGACTTACAGTCTTCTTTGGTGCCATAAATCTCTCCTGTATTTGTGGACCAAGTTCTCTGAATCAGTGTAGTGTCCTGAATCACAAACACGTAGAGTAAATACTTTTGCTTAAAAGTTGACTACACTAGTGTGTGGGTCAGGTTACTTCCACTTCCAATGTAATAAGATTGCATTGTAATACTGTATCTAAGCTATGCAAAAGTGCACTATGTTGTATTCAATATACAAATTGTAAAATGTCTTTGATAGCTCATTGACTGTTGTAAAACCACTGCTGTTTGTATCAATGTCCCATAAAACTGGGTACCTCAAGTGGGTTCAGAATCAGATTTGTAATATCGCAGACCATTGCAGTTTCCGGATATATCCCTTATTCTGGCTTAGTACAGGTGAGGGGGTATGAACTTGATGGTATCAGTGCAATATAGCTTGACAGATCCTCCTTCATGAATATAATGTGAATGTGTCACTTTCAGTCAGTATGAGGATTATGCAATATATACTTCATATCCATATACAATATCCACTATTCTGAATGTTACTGAGACAATTAAATCAATTCCCAGTCCTGTGTATTATTACTCTGATTGTGCATGTGTGCAATGAAAAAAAAAATAACATGAATGTGAAGATGTGGCCACTGTTTAATACATTTTGTTTATTTGAATATGCCTAAAAAAAATAAAAAAATAAGAACAAATACATCTCTCCTTGCCATCTTTCCAACCCACATGATCAGCACACTGTACCATAAATAGCTGGACAAACTGGTCTGAGAATTCATAGCGATGCGAATACCTTGGACCTATACCAATTCATGAGTCTGTTTGTTGTCATATGTGTTAGTCTCCATTTCTCTCATTCCGCCGGAGGGCCCGGATCTAGTCTTGGCAACACTGGAAGGATGAGGTTTCCAAAGGAGGAATCCTGGGTGATGAAGAAGCCGGAGGAGTGTGCATGAGCATGCTTTAACAAAAACAAAGGGAGAATAACACATTGAGTACAGTGACCTCACGCAATATTTAAAAAACTGAAATTAATTTTAATTTTTAAGTTGGAATGCTTGTCTGTCTCCACTGAGCCTCCTTCTGTGGTAATGCTATGACGCGACATTAGTCACCAGGTAGAGTGACATAGGGAGACATGCTGTAGTCCAGTAGATAGTGGGTGTCCCGATATTCTGTCCTCTGTTCCTTGCATCCTCCTTCCTCGCTTCCCTCTCAAAACACATTGGAGGAGAAGATCCTAGGTTCCTTCCCTTAGATATTCTTCTCCAATGCTTTTTGAGAAGGATGTGAGGAGAGAGAATGTGAGGATCAGAGGAAAGACTATTGGGACACAACCAGTGAAACTATGAAGGAAACTCTCAGATAAAGGAGCATATAAGGGATAGGGGGGGGGGGGGGGGGGGCATATAAGGGAATGCTCCCAGATAGGATACAGCATGTGAGGGAACACTCGCAAGAAGAAAAACAGTTAACGTGTACCACAAGGAACACAGTCATCAGTAGAGGATTAAAGAAATAGCCACGGATGATTTCAGCTAAATTGAGGGAATTAAACGACAGCATGCTAACCTTTGACTTGTTGGTCTTGATACAATCTACTAACCGTGACCAGTTAGGTCTCACCTGTAGTGCAGCTTTCTGCTGGGCAGCAAAGTGCTGCTGCTCTGCATGGTCCCGGAAGTCTTTATTCAAGGCTGGTCTGGACATAGGGATGCTGCATAAAAGACATAGCGGTCACACACAGAATCATAGAATTTCACTGAATTATTGCTCTTTCAGTTGAAGAATAGGCCTACATTCTTACATACCTAGCTCCAGGATTGTTCAAGGATTGATTTTGTATCAAGCGTCTCTTCTCCTTATCCAGCTCAGCCAAAATTGCAACCCTATTTTTATTCTGGAATCCTGTTTGTAAAAAATCCAATACATCAGTGATGAGAAGCAACATACAGTACTGGATCCTGTCTGTTGGGATTTGCAGTGCCACAAGCACCCAGCATCATGTCTAGCTATGGTATAGATAGTATTAGTCCTCAGTCTCAAATTAATGGAAATGGTAGGCCCCATCTAGTTCAATAGGAAGATTAGATGGTGCATTATCTTCCCCATCATTTTGAAAATAGCCCTGCAGATTTCTCCTACATAATGCAACACAGTGTCAGATGTGGAGTTAGTTGAACTAAGTTACTTGAACTACACCATGTTCGAAAATCGTTGGAACTATTTAATAGCTGGCATCAACGGTGCTTTACTCACCCTGCCCAGGGGCATTTGTGGCCATGTTAGTGCTGCTAACAACCGGTGGGTAGCTAAGATAGCTAGCACAATTTTTGGCCAAAGTGGATGGGAGAGCTTCGGAGTGATGTACGGTATTCCCTGTGATGCAGCAAATAACGTGCACCAGTAACGTTATAGTTCACTTTAAGCTTATACAGAATAGAATATGATCGCTATCTTCTTGTCAGAATCTCTGAAGCTGACACTTTCATTGTTGTGTTTCCTCATTCACTTGTGGATCAACATTGACCACGTGACATGTTTTTATTTTATTTTTTTATTTTTTAACGAACTTCCGGTACCAATATTGTACTTCCGAAATTGCGCAGTGCAGGTCAGCTGACAGCTGTTTGCAGCCAGCGGGTCCAGAATACACGGCATTGGAGTAATCACACAACTATCCACTCCAGGCCAAGGAACAGTGATATTTTCGGAAAAACCCGTTTGCGGCGTCCCCTTGCTTGCACAATGAGTGCTGGCACCCCTAAATCACTAGCATCATCGGGTCAGAAACCCATTCAAGATGTATGCCACCCTCTCTCTGCCGAGGATTCAGTTCTCACACCCAGTCCAGATGTAGGGAACACCACTAGCAGCATCGGGGAAAAGGTAAGCTACTTTTGTCCTTGTTCTATACTTTTTGGGAGGACAGTCACATACGTATTTCATGTCATATCATGTCTTTTTGCTTTTTCTCTCTTTAGAGTCAAACCAATGTTGCATTGATTTTAATAAACAACCTGTACTTGGATGGTCGCAGCACTGCAGACAACTGGCTAGAGACCTCTGGCTATTTGTTGATGTTATTTGTCTTGTAGATATGTACTACAGTTATATAACGCTAGTTATATGAGTAGCATTATTGTTGAAACAACAACATCAGAATTTTATCATCAGATTGCTCTACATGACAAGGTGTACCTTATGGTAAAACTGGCCAAATCATCAGGGTCAGGAAATACACAAGAACATTAATTGATGGAACACTATTTGTTTGTATTTAGTGTCTTGCATTTGGCATGAACTGATGTTTGAAGTATAATGATGGAATTGTAGCATCAAGATTGCATCCAAAACCCCAGAAAAACTAATAATTAAGTACTTTATGTTACAGAACCAGTTATCTAGATTGATGACAATTTGTGAATTCAGATTTCTGGAAAATGAAATTATTTTGTTTTGTTTAATTCGAAATGGACATAAAAGTTTTATTGTTAGCTTTAGTTGGTGCGGCAGAGGCTGGGGATCTTTGCCAAATGCTTGACAATGGAGCCGTGTTCTTCTCTGGGATGTCTCATTTTCATTTATTGTAATGGTATTGTCTATTGTACACAAATTGTATGTAAGAGGGTTTAGTTAGCATTGCTCATAATTGCGAGGCTGTGTGTTTTGCAACCCGTTGTATGGCACGTGCCTACATGGCCCCATTTAAAATACACTAAAACTGGGTAGATTGGCTGCTTATGTGCACAGTGTTTCGGATATTACCTTAACACTCTCCATGTGGGATATGATTAGTGTCAATAAGTTCTATCAAGGTGGTATGCAAAGAGCTATCAGGTTGTTGACGTGAGGTGTGTGGGTAAAAAACATTTCACTATTTGGACCTCAACAGTTTGCAGTGGTCAACCCCAGCTTTACTCAAGAGGTATGTGTGTATGAGATGCTCAACAAAGATCTTTATCATTGTCAGAGGACAATTAACACTTAAAATGGCATTCATATCATAGCCTAATCTTGGTTCAGGCATTCCTAACACTTCACAGTTTGGTGCATGACTAATGTTGATCCTGTATTTTTCAAGCTTTAGATGACTTAGCCTAGCCTAGATAAAGTTCTTTACTACTTTGAGTGCAACACTGAGCATAGCCTAAATTAATTTGTTTTATTTAGGCCTGCAATGTGTAGCCCCATTCCAAATGGGAATTATAAGGCCTACTCCTCATGCTTTGAAGGCGATCACAGTTTGGATACAGTGAGGAACATCCCTCCTGTACTGTGTTTTCACTTTCCACTCAGGACATACCAGTGTCTTCCTGATAGCATACAAGCCAAATCCAAAGGTATAGAAATTAATTCATGCAGTGGTAGTAGGTACAGTATGACCCGAGTCTTGTGATTAAGACGGAGCCAATTATGTTTATTCTTAGCTTGAAGTTTAACCACGGCCCTAAAACCTGAGGGAATTCCATTCTACTGCAGCATGACTTTGACCGAGCTGTTTTCAAAGGTCCTGTCAGAGGGCTAATCATAGAAATGGCCCCACTATGGGGGAGAAAATAAGTCTTTGTTCTCATGTACTATGAAAAAGAAAAGGGAGACACACTCCTCCTGCCATGACTTGAGCAAAGACCATCCTACTGTATTTTAGTCTGTTTCCTCGTAGATTCATATTGAGGTATTTTTCATTTGGTGGACAGATTCTTAGTCAAGTTCTTAGTCACATGTTATTTCTGACTAGTGAAAAAAATACCTTAAATCTAGAAGATAGGCATGTCCCTCCACCCCTTAATACTGTGAAAAGATAGGCCTACTCATCATCATCATCAACATTAGGCCTGATAGATAGGCCTACTTAGTGAATCGCAGGTAGAACCAATTAGGACCATTTTCCAGTGTAACGTGTAGCCTTAGCATTCATACGTTCATAGTTCCCTGCAATTTAGGTAGGACCGGCTCTTGATGAAACATGTCACAGCTGGGCAAGCTACCAGGAAAGTGTTGTCACTGTTTCCAGCACTAATCCATTTCAACGGATGTCATGTTATTCATATTGCAAAATGCACTTACAACTCTCCTACACTGTTACGATGCCATTTTGATACACTAATCGTTGAAACACTTAATCCCACACCTCAGTAGAATGTTATCTCCAATTAGTTTCATGAGTGCAAATGTTTAGGGTGCGTGTTGTTTAGAAGGAGGGGTCATGTGGAAAATGGCGGTATGGTAACACATTAGCCAGATGGTCAGTGTGTGGTTGTTTCCTAGCTGTGGGAGCTGTTCTTGTTTGCTGCCTGATCGTGGTGATTTCGTACTTCAGGACTCTTTCTCACTTGGCTTCAGGCTGGCAGCATGATGGAACACAGGTGAAAAATAGCTGCCTGCATCCTTATAATCTCAAATCTTGTATGTGAATGTATTGGTGCATAGGCCTAGCCTATTTCAAGAAAATTGGAGGAAACAAAGGGTGAAATACTGGGTTTGTGTGTGTTAAACTGATTTGAAACCACTCCAGGTTTATGATTTAGGGGCTGCAAGATGCTGACAATTGACTCTGTGTTCATTTGGGTGAAAACAAGATTCTATACCCTCCTTGTTTTTACTTTTCCTCTGGCAATTGAAGCTAGTAGGAGAATCTACTCATTGTGTTGCCATTTTTTGCTATTCCTCTCTACATTCCAGGACTTGAGTTTGCCCAACGGGACGCCGGTCGAGACCTCAAGCCCTGCCTCCTCCTCCTCCCTGTTGAACCGTTTGCACCTGGACGATGACCTGGACGGAGAGACCCGTGACCTCTTTGTTACTGTGGATGACCCGAAGAAGCATGTGTCGACCATGGAGACCTACATCACCTACAGGGTCTCCACCAAGGTCCTCCCCCTTATCTTTCTCATTGGCTTTGTCCTGGTTATATTCCTGTCTTCACAGATCAGCAGATTATTATATCATTACAATGTGGTACTTCTCCAGGTGCTGGCAGATCTGATAATATAGATGTGCACATTGTGCAGAAGGACTGCAATGAACCAAGCAACCTTTGCTACTTTGTTTAGCTTCTCACAATCTGTTTACGTGCTCCTTGTCAATGATATGGAGCTGTCTGGGAAAATAAATACCAAAGCGGTTTCTCAATCTGTTATCTGATAACCTCAGATCTATAAGTAGAATACCAGTATGTGAATAGGGGTATTGTGGTACAGTGTCATGCACAAACCCTTAACCCCCTTTAAAGAGTTCTGATCTATTAAGAAAGGCCAATTGAGCCAAGGCAGCACAATCAATGTTGACATCCCTTTTGCTCCTCAGTCCTCACGCTGATCAAAATGTCACAGCTGAAACTCGACACTGGGCGCTAATTGAAAGAGTCTTTCACACTGAAGTGACAAAAACAACTCCTCATCTGGAGTATTATTGGGTGCTGTGCTGAGTCAGCTAGCTAGCCTGCCCATTGTGAAAAGGACAGAGTCGCTCAGGAAAAACAGCTAAGTAATCACAGCTCCGAAGGACAGATATGGGACCCGAGTAGCTGGATGAAGTGTATCGTGGCAACCGTCCAGCCTTTCTGATAAGGGAGGCATGGTAGCCTCTGCTAACAGTTCTCTGCTGAAAGGGAGCCTGATAAACATTGCTCATGGTTGAGTGTGTTTTTGTTTACCGGTAGAACTATGGTTGTGGTCTTTCTCTGAGAATCAGAGCCTGTTTTTGCTGTTGACACATAGGTAAACAATAAAACAAAGAAGATCCATTCATACTGTAGCCAAAAACAAATGGGCCTTGTTAGCGCTAATGGAATTTTAGGCCCACATGCTTCATGAAGATATACACTTTTACTTTTGTATATTCCTAATCATGATGGTGACCTTTCTTTGTTTACTGAAGAAGTAGTAGTGTGAAAGCGGTTTCTCTGCACAGCTAGTGTTTGGTCTATCAGCGCTGTTGCTTCGTGTAGGAGGAAAGTGCGACAGGGTGAGGGGTGATTACCTGGTCAGCCATTAACCTAGTGTCTGAACACATACCTCATGTCTTCTTTGCCAGTGTGTATGTCAAATGGGTTGCATTATTGCATTATATGCCTCTCTGTTTATCCTTTTAAATGAGGTTGTCAGTTAGTGTTTGCCATTAGAGGTACATTCCATTTATGTGGCTTCCTGTAGTAGGGAAGTGAAGGAAGTTGTCAGTTAACACAGGTTACACCTTGTATTTTTTTTCTTCCCATTTTTCTGTAATTGTGCATGACGTTCTATATTTAATAAAAACGTTTTTTTTTTTTGTTGTTTTTTTTTTTATCTCCAGACCACCCGGGTGGAGTTTGACCTACCAGAGTACTCCGTCAGGCGGCGCTACCAGGACTTTGATTGGATGAGGAACAAACTGGAGGAAAGTCAGCCCACCCATCTCATTCCAGTAGGTACAAGGACACCAGGGCCGGATTCTCTTTGAGAACTGAGGAACTATAGTGGTGTCCCATCTTATTCAAAGAGGGCCGGTGTGGACCCATGCTTTCCTTCCTACTAAGCACCTGATTAAATTAATAAAAGTGTTGATTGAAGACTATGATTAAACCTAGTTGATTAGTGTGATGTAGCCTTTTTATTTTTTAAGAGTATACCCTACTGTTTATCATAATGTGATTGATGCCCAATGTAGAGATTGTTTCTGGACACTGTCGCTCTCTGTGTGCCCCCCTAGCCCCTCCCTGAGAAGTTTGTGATGAAGGGGGTGGTGGACAGGTTCTCTGAGGAGTTTGTGGAGGTCAGGAGGAAGGCACTGGACAAGTTTCTGAAACGAGTGGCTGACCATCCTGTTCTGTCTTTCAACGAGCACTTCAATGCATTTCTCTCCGCCAAGGTGAGTTATCCAGTAGGCATTTCACAAGTGTAATTTTCCTAGTACACTGGATGCTTCAGACCCTGGTGAAATCCATATGGCAAAAACTTGAGCTGTACTTGTACCATGGAACCAATGGAATAATTACAAAAGTGCAACATTCTAAGCTAAATCAGGAACACCTAAAATACTTCGCAAAAGTATTTGACCTACAGAATATATTTCAACCAGGTCTGTAGAGATTTCAACTATGGCCTGATACGTATAACCCCTAAGGTGTTTGACCAGATATGCTACTCTGAGCCAAAGGGAGACTGGTTGGCATTAGATCAGCATGTGGTAGTCTGTGCTGTGATGTATCATTCTTCGTAATGGAGGTGTTATTATTGAACCACTGTTAATGGGCTGGAGGGAGTTATCCGCTGAGACGTTCAACAGCAGTTATTAATGAGGGGTGTTGTTCTCTGCTGCAAGACATTATTTTTTAATGGGCGTGCAGACATAGATTTTTTATTAGGTCGGAATCCACTGCTACTGCCACACCTCAGTGTGTTATTACATTGATGACTTTGAGCTCAACCAATGAATGCTTTAAAAAGTGTCCCAGCAGAATCTCTCAGTATAATTGTGGTGGTGGGATGGAGGTTCTAACCTGTGTGTTTTCTTTTCAGGACCTGAATAAAAAGCAAGGATTAGCCCTGCTGACCAAGATGGGGGAGTCAGTGAAGTACGTGACGGGGGGTTATAAGCTGAGGGGGCGGCCGATTGAGTTTTCTGCCATGGGTGAATACCTGGACGTCTTCACACAGAAGCTGGGCACCATCGACAGAATATCACAGAGAATAATCAAAGAGCAGTCAGGTATGGATACAGATAGCAGGTGTTGATGCATGTGTCCCCCATACTGAGTCTCTGTGCTTCTATCCTGTTCTGTGGAGCTCTAGTAAAGCTCTTTTTTACCTCTCTGACTCCACAGACTGATCCCTGCCTTTGTTGTGCACTTACTCTGACCCCAGACTGCTGACTCTGACTCCTCCTGCTTCTGTTGTGTCCATCTAGTAGAGCTCTCGCTCTCTCTTTACTCTGACTCAACTCTGACTCTACTGACTCTTGCCTGGTATGTCCCTGCTCTGATCCCTGACTCTGACTCCTGCTTCTGATGTGTCCATCTGGTAGAGCTATCTTTCTCGGTTGACTACTCTGACTCCACTGACTGCTGACTCTGACTCCTGACTTGGCTGTGTGCAGAGTACCTGGTGGAGCTGAGGGAGTACGGGCCAGTGTACTCCAGCTGGGCGGGGTCGGAGGGTGAGCTGCAG
This sequence comes from Argentina silus, assembly GCF_951799395.1. Classification (NCBI taxonomy): domain Eukaryota; kingdom Metazoa; phylum Chordata; class Actinopteri; order Argentiniformes; family Argentinidae; genus Argentina; species Argentina silus. The sequence goes on from NC_139659.1 coordinate 5,682,119, forward strand.
GAGCCTCTGGAGGGCGTGGCCAGCAGCGTGGCCAACTGCTCCAGCGCCCTGGAGGAGCTGACGGAGGACATGAGCGAAGACTTCCTCCCCGTACTGAGAGAATACGTCCTCTACATCGAGTCCATGAAGGTAGGACTGGGCCATTTGGATCAAAGTCCACGATATTGATTATCACTTTTTATCCTAACCTGATTTGTGGTCAATTTAACTGAAATTATTGAACAGAAAGTGCATGCAGAGTTTGTGTATTTAGTGACTAGGGAGAGGTAAAACCTCAAATGGGGTACACTATCCCCTTATCATGCAACCTATGATTGGATCATGGCCAGATTTCAGCATGATCCCATGTTGGTGACGGGGGTAGATTCGATTGGATTCAGTGATTGTGATTGGATTCAGTGATTGTGATTGGATTCAGTGATTGGATTCAGATCGGATCAGGCTTACCACCTAGATCAGGTAGATGGCGAATCATCGTGTTCACACTTTTTTTTATTTTTATAAACACATTCCCTTATACAGTTTCCAATATTAAACCCTATATTAAAGTCTAATTTTCAAGCACAACAGCAACCCCCTGTCACTATGTTCAGCTAGCCTTATCTCCAATACTATGCTTGGTTCTAATCTCAGATAAAGATACCATCGTGTTCACCTCACTCAAGGGAGAAAGTTCCCAGGTGCCTCTAACTAATACAGTATTGTTAAGTATTATTCGTATTGTTTACAGAGTTAAACAAAAACAGAGGTGGTTCACTGACAGAATGACTCCCAACATGTCCTTTTGCGATTGTCAGTTAATTTCTTGATGCAGCAGCAGTGGAAATAAATGGGCACACAGGAGTTTTGGCGGACAGCTTTCCCCAGTGTCTGCTGAATCTACTCTTAGCTTCAGACTATGTCCTATCTCGCCAAAACTTTAGTCAGCTCTATCCGTAGTCCCTTTTTTTAGTCAGTCACAGATAGAGATTTCTGCTTACTCAAATAACCTTTGACCCCGCCAGACCAGTTCTGAGGAAGCAGAAGAGCGAGAGAATGTATTCCCACTTCCTCTCTCTCTCCACTGACTTTGCATGGCAACACACGTTTGTGTGGTTGAGAACAGGAATTGAGTTTCAGTGTGCAGTATTGTCAATATAAGCTAGCCTTAGTATGATCCACTGATCCTGTTTATTTCTGGCTTGATTTATGATTTCTTTTTCTTTTTTTCTTTTTTACTTTAATTTTTTTAAGCTCTTTTTTGACCGAAGAACTAATAATACTGAGTGGCACTGACACAAATAAGTCATATTTAATTGACCTTTTGATTTGATTGGAGATATAATGCGATATTATTGAGATTTGTGTGGTATCATTTTCATTTTTTTCATTTTAATCTTTTTTTTTTTTTTAATGCCAGTGCCTTCAGACAGAATGGGTGTTTTTCTCTCAGAATGTCTGCTTATGAAGAGTGCTGTGGTCTGTGAGGAGTTTCCTAGTGAGGGTGTCTGAACCTCAGTGTTTCTCGGCTGCTAATTGGTTGTCGGTTGCTTTTTCTCACCGGCCCAGCACAGCCATTCCTCTTCTCGAGCCGCCCAGGGCAGACATCTCAGGGAGTCAGGCAAGGATTTATGGGAGGAGGGCGCTAGATGTCTGTTAATAGCTTCCATATTGGAAATGTTGCTGCATACAAATGTCCAGACAAACACCACACAGCAACTGCAATGCCTAGTCACTCCTGGAAATAGATGGTTCAAATCATAAGCACAGAATGAAATCAGAAAATTAGACTGTGCTCATCTTTTCAGTTTATTAGACCAATTTCTGAGGTCTGAAACTTTTCAAATAAAAAAAATGACATATTTTGAGAGAACTAACTCTTTTGGAGTTAACACATCTGGTGTCACTTTTCCCCCTCCAGAATGTTCTGAAGAAGAGGGACCAGGTCCAGGCTGAGTACGAAGCCAAGCTGGAAGCCGCAGCGATTCGGAGAGAAGAGAGATCAGCTGTAAGTCTACTGAACACTCGAGTTGAGATGTTGAGAATTTATATAAATCGAGTTGATATAAAGTTATGTTGAGAGTTTAGTTGAATGGGTCATAATGACTACTCGGTACTAGACTTTGTGAGTTACCACAGTTTGTTTTACATTCATCACATTTGTGCCAATTGTGATTCATAAGCAGAGAGATACAGTGCCCTGCATAAGCAATGGGACAGTGAAGCATGTTTGCTGCTTTTGACTTTATGACTCTGAAAGTTTGCATTTGAAATCAAACAATTACTGTGAGGTTAAAAGTAGATATTCTCTGCTTTTATTTGGTTGTACACAAAGACCTATTGGTTTCACCATTCAGAAATTACAACAGTTTTTATGCATAGTCCCCCTATTTCAGGGTACCCAAAGGTAATAGGACAATGGGCTTGACAGGTGTTTCTGGTTCCTCAGGTGTGTTCCGTCACATCATTTGTGCAGTTATAAGAGAGCTCTCAATGTCTAGTGTTGATTCTAGGCTTTGCGTTTGCCATTGGAGTCAGTCAAGTCACGTCAATGAAAGTCAGGGAAGCCATTATGAGGCTGAAATATCAGAAAAAATCTTTCAGAAACATAGCCAAAACCTTAAACCTACCAAAATTGACAGTTTGAAACATCATTAAAAGGAAGAAAAGCATTGGTGAGCTCAGAAATCGCAAACAGCCTGGTAGGCCAAGGAAGACTTCTACAGTGGACAGCTGAAGAATGTTCACCATGATTAAGAAAAAACCCAAAACAACTGTCCCACAGATCAGGAACACTCTCCAATAGGTATGTGTGAATGTGTCAGAGAATACCATCCGCAGAAGACTTCACCAGCAGAACAACAGAGGCTATGCTGCAAGCACTTAGCCACAAAAAAACAGGATGGCCAGGTCACAGTTTACTAAAAGGTACTTAAAAGAGCCTGCAGAGTTCTGGAAAAAGGTCTTCTGGACAGATCAGAACAACATGTATCAAAGTGATGCCAAGAGTAAAGAGTGGAGAAAAAACTCCACACTGGAACTGGCTCACTTGCCTTCATTGATGATGTAACTGCTGAAGGCAGCAGCAGGATGAATTCTGAAGTGTACAGAAACATCTTGTCAGGCCAAGCACAAACAAATGCCTCCAAACTCATTGGACGGCGCTTCATTATACAGCAGGATAATCACACAAAACATACTGCCATAGCAACTAGAGAGATTTTCCAGTCAAGTTGTTGACTGGCCATGTCAATCTCCAAATTTAAATCCTATTGAACAAGCATTTAATTTGCTGAGGAGGAGACTTAAGGCAAAACATCCTCAAAACAAACAACAACTGAAGATGGCTGCAGTACAGGACTGGTAGAGCATCACCCAGCGTCTGGTGGGGACAATGGGCTGCAGACTTCAGGCAGTTTTTGGGATTGTTAATCAAATACTTAACATGAGTGCTTAATTTGCACATTTGATGCATCTGTCCTATCACTTTTGGGTACCTTGAAATAGGGGGACTATGCATAAAAAGTGTTGTAATTTCTGTATGGTGAAATCAATATGTACACAAACACCATCAAATAAAAGCTGATAATCTCTACTTTAACCTCATAATAATTGTTTGATTTAATATCCAACCTTTTGGAGTGTAGAGCCAAAAGAAGAAAAAATGACTTACGCAGGGCACTGTATAATGATAACAATTAGTAACCGAAGGTAATTGAATAGGCCTTTAGGCTCTTCACTGATATTTACATTTTCCTATGCTTAACATAATATATTTCCCTCCCCCAACCATTCCCATAGTCCCTAGAGCACAGTAGCTCCATACTCATAGCTCTATGCCCGTAGTGCCATGTTCAGATAGCTATGTGTCCCCTCTAGGTGCCCACAGATGTGGAGAAGTGCCAGGACAGGGTGGAGTGTTTTAACGCTGACCTGAAGGCCGACTGGGACCGCTGGCAAAACAACAAGAGGCAGGACTTTAGACAGCTCCTCACTGGCATGGCCGACAAAAACATCCAGTACTATGAGAAGGTAAATAGGGCTGTTTGGTTATTATGTATCCATATTGTATATGATTTTCATGCAGACCTGGGTCTGACACATACTTTATGTCAAGATCAGATACTTGAGCTGTGCTTGATTTAGTTTGCCTGGTACAACGAACCAATGGAATAGTCCCAAAAAGTGCTTCAAGTTAATCAAGTGCACCTCATGACTCGAGTATCCAACATTTGCATTGTCCTCAGGTCTGTTTATGTGTACAATATGATATCAATCTATAAATGCATGTATTGAAACCTTGGTCATGGTTCATTGTAAGAGAAGTTCTCCTAACGACTGGATCAACATAATGTTTCTGAGCCTGAAACTAACACAGGCATGCAACATTCCAAAAGCGCTGGCGAAGTGGGAAGTAGCCGAAGACGAAAAAGGGGAAGCTATTCCTTAAAGTTGAAGAATTCAGAATCCAAGCAAGAGCTTAGATTTTACTGTACTGATACAGACCAGGATATAGAAACTTAAAAATGTTATGACAAAGAACTGGTATAGTGCTGATGGAATGATATGTCTCTGTCTGCCTGTCTCTCTCTCTCTCCCTCTCCCCCCCTCTCTCTCCTCTTATCTCACTCCTCTTATCTGACTTCTTGCCTTCTTGTCTCTGTGTTGCAGTGCCTTGCAGCGTGGGAGTCCGTCATTCCATTATTACAAGACAAACAGGAGGCCAAAACTGAATCGAACTGAAACTTTTTCTCACTTTCCTTCTGGAGTGTTGCTGTTACAGTGCATTTCAAACACTTACCAGTGTCTCACACAAACTGCTTGAAGGGAGTTTGCCAAGGAAAATTGACTTTTTGGGGCTACAGACTTAAGTATATCCTTTTTTTTTCTTTTTTGTTTCTCTTTGTGAAACCCTGTCCAACCTGAATCTTCTCCCCTCCTGTTATGTGTGCAAGCAGTGGATGATTTTCTCTCTGAAAGCCCCACTCCTCCCCACACACCAAACTAGCCATACCATGGATTGGCAAGGAGTTGCTGTCGAACTGTCAAACTGGCCAAAGGATTACAGAATGGAGAGAGAGAGAAGAAGAGCCAGGAAAAGTCAAGACAACTAATATGTACAGCTTTTTTTCAGTTTGAAATTTTTCTAGGTCTCTTGAATGGTTGCCATTGCTTCTTTTTGTAAACGATGCTGGTCTTTTACGAAAAGCCCCTTGAAGAGCGAAGCGATATCACAATTATGTTAGTTTGAATCGCACTTGCAGAGGCTGCCATTTCTAAGCAAGCCTCTGGCCAAAGACTTGGGGGGGGGGGGGGGGGGGGGGGGGGGGACCTTACATGTTGTGTGCTATATTATGGTTGGAAGCCATTGTAACTACAGTACGTATAATGCCAACTACTGTTGGGGTGTCTCCTCCTTACCATGAATAACTTGGTGTGGATGATGAAAGGTATTGGTCAGGTTGTCGTCATTGCAGTCGAGCTGCATTGATCCACAGATCACTATGTCACATTGGTGTGGTTCCTGAGTTTAACACATCCATTGTGAGATATGATAATCTGTGTAGTGTGACTGCAATAAAAAAGGATCTGGAATGTGTCCTTTGACAATGAAAACCTCTCCACTGGTTGAGCAGAATAAGACAGCATACAAATGGGGAGGTTCTCTCATTCCAGGGGGACTGGTTTAAATGATGCACTCGAAGGAGAAGGCGGGTGAATGTATGTCCACAGCCCTCCCCCCAACTTTCTATTCTTCAGTGTTTGTAGATACGAAAGGATTGGATAGGCTAGGTTTGGTAGCACTTTATTTTACGGTACTGTTATTGACCTAGTAGTATAGTATATGAGGAAATGATGTGGTAAAAATGAGTACTTTCAGGTACCCCCTTCATAACGAAGTACAATTGATAACTATCTGCTTGGTATTAAATGTTGCCTTGTGGGAGGCGCTTGTTGAGTTAATGAACCTCGGAAGAAACAAAAGAAACAAACAAGGGAATTATTGTGTAATCATTTACTATTCCACCATGTAATATCTAAGATGGTACCTGTTCATATTGATACCGTAAAATAAAATGCTATCCTAATCCTAAGAACCTATGCCTTATTACCTTCATATATCTGGCCTAATCCTTCCAGATCTATGAACAACAAATGGCTAGGGACAGCGAGGGAACCAGGCAAGAATGGATTTCTGGGTAGGAAGACACTCTGCACTGGTTTGGCATGGAGGTTTAGGATGTTTGTTTTGTCAGCTCTTCCGCTTGTTTAATTTGACAGTCTCTTTATTATGTTTCTTCTGCATCACGCTGCTTGTCTGTATTTCACAAAGGACAAGACAACGGTTGTGTCCCAATAGTCTAAAGCACTATGGTGAATTCCTATTTGCTTTCCCCAGTCACACTTTTTCATATCAGTGCACATGAAATTATGGAGAGGAAACTTTAGACTACTGGGACACATCCCTATGTTTTTTTCAGAATTGTGACACATCTGCTCTCTGCTTGCTGGGCGAGTGTTTGGCATCTACACAACTTCTCTCTTTTGCCGTTTCCAATTTAGATTTACTCTGTAATTATGGCCGCAAGAAGCTACTCATCATGGAACAGCTAGTTCTTGAACGAACAAACATTTGTGGAAAAAGCTGTAGGAACTATTCTGATACAGTATGTTTTCTGGTTTATATTCTAAAATGTTTTGGACTACAACTTATATTGTTAAAGGGAGAGTGCACTTTATTTTCAACATGATCTCACATGTACCTTGGCTGTGGTGACCAAGGCAGTTTTTGGATATTGAGTTTCCTAATTGAGATACTGTACAGTCATATCTTGTTGGGTCAGCATCGCCATAGGGCCTCATTCATTCTGAAAAAAATTCCAAAACATCTTACAAACATCCCACTCCTATCACACTAGTATGCCTTTTCTGAATTGTATGTCTAATTTATATGTTTGAATTTGTATGTTTTGATGACGTCAAAATGTCATCAATCAATGATTTCAACTAAATATCCCAAAACGTGATGAATTTGCCCACTGCCATGGTATGTGAGATCATGTCAAGTTGAAAATAAAGTGCATTTTTACTTAAAATCGTTCTCACATGTTGATTGGGAATATGTTTACTTTCATATGAGAGAAAGTGCTGATAATAAACAACACATGTACTCGTTGTTGCCCCCTGGTGGTCGGGAAGGGGTGGTACAGGGACACAAGCTTGCATTGACTTGCACACTCACTCTACCCTCTCTGTCTGTCATGTAGTAGCAACAAGTAGATCTGGGTAAAATATCTAAAATACTTGAAAGTATATGAAGTGTGCTTGCATTATCTTGGAATTTGCATTTTGGGGGCTAAGCAAGTTCTCCTTTCATTTGAGAATAGTTTGTTATTTTTCCTCTGGCAGCTAGACAGAGATGTTTCTCTTGTTTTGTAAATGGTTTAAATGAATTTATCACTAAACCAATGAGGAGAATGAGCCCTGAACATGTGCAAAATGGAGGAATTGGAGATCCATAGCTGAATTTTAAAAAGCAACTGAAATGACAAGTGCATCCACTCCTAATTCTGCTGTGTTCACCAGTTTGAACTTAACTGTGCTAGGGGACGGTTCAGTAAGCTGAAATATTCAGAACATGGCAAAAATATTTCTAATGTATAAGTTAATATAACTTCATATTATTACATGACAGAATCATCTTTCTATCTGAATGTTCATTGACGTTGCATCCTTATAAACATATCCAAGGAAGCGATCTGTCGATACAATGTGATCCCAGATCTATCCAGTTGTTAGGTGATGAGGTGTACGCTCTGTTCTAATGCAGACCAAACTATACTGAAGGATACATTATTGTGTTTTAATAACCATTTATAATTCACTGTTTTCTCTCTTAAAATAAGAATTATAATTTAGTGATGTCTTACAAGGGTGTATACATATTGTTTAGGGGGTAAGTTCATCAAATTTGTTTAGGACATGATGTGTGTGTGTGTGTGTGTGTGTGTGTGTGTGAGGAGGGAATCTTTAAAGAAAGTCTTTATATTTTCCAACCCAAATGTTTCCAAGCCAAATGCCGTCTTTTTGCCCTTCTGTCAGTCTATATACTGTTGTCCTTCTCAGTGTGCATTGTTTACTATTGAATTCCTAATATTATGTACATTTTGATGTTGAAATTAACAACATATTTGAATAATAGCCTGTATATGGATGTTGTTTTGATGCAATTATCTTTACCTCAAATGATTTTAGATATTGGACCAATAAAAAAAGAATGTATTTCATCTGTTCACCTCTTGCGTCATGTGTTTTTTCCTTTTTGAAAGCGTCATAGACACCTACCCAGACACCTACCCAGACACCTACCCAGCCAGGAGAGAGACTTTTGCAGTTCAATTACTGTATTCATTGCCACTGACATTCAAACATTGGAACATCCTGTGATCATCCCCTGTCAAAGTTGACAGCAATTGGCCCTTTCTGTTCCTCAATTTCTCATTTTCCATGATGGGAAACAGAAATGTCTGTGTTGTGTATCTGTAATAGATTACTGTAATGAAATAGTTTTGTGTGACAAAAAAAGGGGACAAACTTTAAAAAATATTATAATTTATTCAAATATGAGGGCATGCAGTCATTCCATGTTATCACAGACCTGGTTAATGCTAGTTACAGTAAGGTTAGACACAGACAATACTGTCAATTACACATGAATAATAAGGTAAATACAAGTCACTTTAAAAAGCTAGCGTGTGAATCAGCTTGTCCTGAGAGTTACAACACAATAGAACCAAGCCAATGGCCTAACCAAACTGTTGATAATGCCAATTCAATAATGCCATGTTGTCAGTGATTTATCAGTTATTTGTCTCAAGTTCGTAATTATGAAATCATTATCAGCATCTAGATGGTATGATGACATCACTCTCTCAGTCTCTAGTTAGTATAATGACATCACTTCATCAGCCCCCAGTAGGTGTGGAGTAGACATCACTGTATTGCTGTGTCCACATTGAAAGTGCAAGAACGCAGAGGAATCAAAAATCAGCAAGCCCAATGTGGACTCAGCTCATCAGTTCCCCAGTAGGTATGATGACGTCACTCTGTCAGTCCCCCTGGATTCTCTGATAACTGCTTCTCTGGCCAAGTCTACAGCCCACAATGCTTTTTCAGGAGAAGAACAGAGAGAAACACACTACTATTAATGGGTTTACTTAACCATGTTAGTAACAACTATACTGTACTAATTTACAACATTTAGCAGCTTGTCATTGTAAATCACTCTGGAACTTGCAGTCAGGAAGGTAGAGGCTATTGCCTCCTTTGCCTCCTTTCAATCCCTCCATCTGTCCATATCCTAATTTGAATTCCATGCTGTTTTTGTTGCTGTTTTCCTTGTCAAACTTCACATTGTTGTTATCTATCGCCACCCAGGTCAGCTTGGCGACTTCCTAGATGAGATGAATGTCCTTCTCAGCTTCTTCCCTGAGGAAGGCACACCGCTCACTCTCCTGGGTGACTTCAACATCTAATCAGAGAAGTTTTACTCTTCTGGATTTCTTAACCTTATCTCCTCATTTGACCTTACCCTGTCTCACTATCCCCTGACTTATAAGGCAGGCAATCAGCTTGACCTTGTCTTCATCACATCCTGCTCCACCTCCAACCTAATTGTTACCCCTCTTCCGGTTTCTTACAGAGGTACTTATTGTAAGTCGCTTTGGAAAAAAGTCTACTAAATGCAAATTAAAAATGAAAATAAATAAGTTGTTAAATGTTAAATAAATGTTTTTGAATAAAAGTCAAATGAAAATAGATAATAAAACACTGAAATCCTCTGTCACTGTCAGAACCAGTGGAGGTATATCTAGAGGCTAGAGAGCTTACCTTATAGGAATGGTGGCCAGGACTGTGATAATGCTGGACAGGATGAAGACGAACCCAGGGAACCAATCCAGGGTATGCTGGTAAATCTTGGTGTAGACAGGAGTGTAGGCCAGACTGGCAACCTTAAAGGACAACTGCAGCGAAATAAGAATGATCCCTGTAAAGAAAAAAATAACCTTAAGTTATTTCTGCCACTTCCAGTTCCCTAAAATAATCAATAGAGGGTGCTATTGCTCTGTATAGTCAATTATGACGTGGCTCTGAGAAGAACACATTGGTCAGCCGGTTGTGACACATTTTCAATGTTGACTCTCTGTTGCAAATGAATTCACAAACTTTTGTAACTTTCCAAATATGCCTAAATATCATAGAGTAGACAATAATAATGGAAGTTTTCACTGTAAAACGTTATAAAAACACTTGATCTGATCTGGATGTACTGGACATTGAGTCTGGCAAACAAAACTAGGCTAAATGTGTGGAATAATATGGATATAGTGAGCTGTGCATTGTTACATGTGGGTTCACACATCTGTCCTGACATCCACTAAAATGTGAAAATAATTCACACGTGTGCAGGTTACAGTTTTTTTCAATCGTTTGCAGCATTTGTATGAAACTGGATTTCACATGCCCAGCGCAGTGACGTACAGTATGCACACACATGTTTAGCAATACAGTTTGTCATTTCCCATTGCTTTCACACAAATGTAAATGTAAACACATTTTTGCAAAACAATTAACACAACTCTCTACATTAGCAGATCCACTGAGTGAGTGTTACCAAACAAAACAGAATTATTTCCAGCTAATTATCCCATTATAGTGAATCTATACTCCATACATGTAAACTCTCATCGCTCAACAGTTCAACTGACCATCAGCCTGTAATCACATATGAAACAGGTAATCAGAAATGTAACATGTGTCCTGGCAGACAGGGTAGTGTTTTTACTGTTAATGTTTCTGTTGAAACCTTTTCTGTCCTACAGTAATGCAATTTTGATTGTTGTAACTACCAACTTGATTCTGAATATTTTAGGTGAATTTAATTTATATTTAAAATAAGCATGCATATTCTCTGTAACAGGCGCAGTACTACCTATAAACTATATACTACATATAGAACGTTTTTCTGTTGAGTGATATTTTGACTTTTCTTCTTTTTTTAATTTGTTTTTCACCTTTGTTTATTGATGGTTATAGTTACTATTTAGTGTTTCATTATTAAATTAATGGTGGATTGAACTTTTCATTAGATGACAAAGGATATTGTTTTGATGCACTGATTCACTTTTGTGACATGTTATTTAATTGTAGAGTTATAGTGTATTTTGCTAAAGATATGTGGTGTTTTGGCAAACATTTGGTTAACTGTTTCGGGGAATGTGTGAACTGTTTTGAAAAGTTCAATAATGTGCTCAAGCAATCGAGAAAAACTGTAACTACTCTGCCAGTTCATTTCCTCAAACTAGAATGAGGAAGTGTCTTGTCAAAGTGTGCCATGATTGGACCACTGACTGAAAGCTTTATTATAGCCATTTCCCCTGTGATAATCAGCCTGTTGAACCAGATATACCAGTTCCAGTAAATTATGAAAGACACAAACAGGGAGAGATAGAAACAGTGAGTCAACTTCCACATATTTACAGATCTACTCTTGTTTACCCTGAGTTGTTTAATCTACTCTTTACCCTGAACACACCCAGAGCACTTAGACTCTTACTGACGTCAGATGTCTATGTCTTACCAAACCCTTGTTGGATGTTAAGGGATGGTTCACTCAAAATACAAATGATCATGATGTCATTCGTACACTTGTACAATGGCTGTGGTCAACATATGGTTATCAAGTATATCAGTAAGATAACTAAGAGGAAGAGCTGATGTTTCAATCAGTCTTTATTCTTCAATAGGCTTGTGTAACTGGCAGGGATCAAACTGTCAAACTTTTGCTTTGTAACCCACCTTCAGGGAGCAAGCGGCTAGCCTGCCACTCAGTGAGCGACAGTGGGTACTTAACTGGGACTCTTCTGGCGATGTCTACTGGCTAACAACTTTCAATCCACCACTCTTGCAATACCTTAAATGTGTTCTTTGTTTTCATCCATTGGTTTGTGCTATTCTACATTGACTGCAGAAACCAGGATGTACTGTATGTACAAATGTTTTTGATTGGGACTTACCAGTCGATGAGTCATTAACCTGTTTGGACAGGAGGGAACGTATGATGGGCATTGGAATCAGTGCGAACAGGGTCAGGGCTCGAGCTGAAAAGGATGTGAAAGGGTTAGAATGAAAGCATAATCCATCTTGAGTTAGTGACGAATCACAACCATTAGTGATATTGTGTCCAGATTGTGTGATTTCATAGAAAGCAGTGTGTGTGTGTGTGTGTGTGTGTGTGTGTGTGTGTGTGTGTGTGTGTGTGTGTGTGTGTGAGTGAGTGAGTGAATGTGTGCGCACGTGCATGTGTGTGGGTGTGTGTGTGTGTGTGTGTGTGTGTGTGTGTGTGTGAAGTATGTTTAAAAGAACATTAAAGACAATCATGAAATAACTGTTCTACAAACTACTATTCAACAACGTTATTGGTTTTCTAAACGGACATGTATGACTATTGCATTACCAAAGGCTACTTACTGGTTTTAACTTAAATAAAACAAGGATAATGGATCCCTGACCACTGTAGGCCCTATAGGTGTACTATTTTCATAATCTACAACCATCAATGCACATAGAAGAAAGTCCTAACTCCCGTGCGTACAGCCATGTTTTACTCTTAGTGGCTCGCGTAACGTTCAATTAGGGATTTCCGATTCGGGCCAAAGGATTAGATGCAGTGGTAATATCATTAGGAGCAGTAGTATGCCAATATATGATTTCACTGCAAAAATGGGAAGTTAATTCAAACTAAAGATACTAAACAATCAAACTTCTTACCCAAGAAGAACATGTAAGTTGCTGTCACGAATGACATGAAATATATTCCAGCCGCGAATGACAGCATTCCAATAATGATCATGGTCACGTCGCCGACGCGCCTAGACATCACCATGACACCCAAGAAACTTGTAAGGAACACTGCGAATCCTGCCGCGTTGCCGTAGCCCACCTGCGTTGCGTTCCAGTTGAGGGGCTCCTTCATTTCAAATACCACCAATATGTCTATACCTCCTCCAACCGCGATGTCATACAGTATTCCGCTTGCAAAAAGAAGCAGGATGTTCACAGTATTGTGAGAATTTTGACCGAGTATCCCATTGCTTTCTTTGCGCTCTTGGGCGCTCACCGACACATAATCGAAGACAAACGTGGTGTACACCAGGCACCCAAAGTACAGAATTACGCTCAAACTCACCAACAACGTCCCCTGTTTGAAGTTTGCAGTGTATAACTGAAAAAGGTGACCAGAGGCCAAACTACCGACAAGACCGGCTAATCCGTACATCAGTTCAATGCGCATCATGTGGAACGACCTGTTCTCCTCAGGAGAGCTCAGCGACACGAAAGCCATAACACCTGCCCAATAGGAACAGAACCCCCCGGAGAGTCCATGGAACACAACCCCACCGTACATGGCCTCAATCGGCAACTCCATCACAATGACCAGAAGCAGGACCAGTCTGGAGACCAGGTAACCTATTAAGGGGACAGCAATGGGAATCTTCCTGAACCCCCTGTCTCCAACCTTTGCCAAAACAATTGCGGGGAGGATTGGAACAAACTTCGACAGCATATGGTAAGTCATGTAGAAGTTCGACATGGCTTTCTGTCGGCTTTCCATCGTGGATATAGGGTAGATGGAATCGGTGGCATTACCGCATCGCTCTTTTACAATCATCTGCAAGCCGGTGTCGAAGAACGCAGAGCCGATTTGGGCACATATGATGACCGGCTCAATACGTTTCCGCAGGGCCCCGAGTTCCATATTAATTACCGACCAAAATGAAAATGCTGTAAAATAAAGAGTCACTGACTGAAATGAGAACAGGCGTTATGTTTGCAGCATGCAGACACAATTGGACTATCTAACAGCTAAAGGAAAACGGAAGTGAGCCTTCAGAAACATGAAGCCTACTGCATGAGGCACGTCTGATTGGACGAATCCTTTTGCAAAGATGTTCATGACAAATGCTCAATGCAAGAAGACTTTCTTGTTTATGTATCTACATACAGGTATACATAACAATATGCTTAGGCTACTAGAGAATCCTATTCAGAGATTGTGCTTGACCATAGACGCGTCAATATGGTTTCCTAGCAGTGATAACATTGAGGGTGATTCATTGTCATCAAATAAGGAAATACATTATTCCTTTTAGAGACCTCCCCTTGAACAAATTTGGTAGCACTGTACAATAAGAAAAAAACGAGTTTGTTGTCCCCCACCGATGAAATCAGAGAAGGGTCTGTGATTTGGTCTCTGTCTGTTCGTATGTCACAAGCTTTTTCTCCAACACTGCCAGTTGGGACAATTTTGTTTAAACTTGGGTGAATGAGGGGTCTTTCTATACAGATGGGACATTTACAAAACTAGAAAAGAAGTTCCAGAAGAAACTTACCATCCCCGCATGAGGGAGCGTGCCCTCATGCTTCACTATACTGAGTCCCTCACGTGGACACGCCTCTACGCTCCACACAAGTGACATCCCCCATTACTCCTTCCGTGTCATGGTTACACTCATACTGTATGTCAAAGTGAAACAGACAGCCACAGAATCAGGGGGCCTCTCACTTTCACTCGCATGATTGGGCCACTGACTAAAAGCTTTATTATAGCCATTTCCCCTGTGAGAATCAGTCTGTTGAACCAGATATACCAGTTCCAGTAAATTCTGAAAGACACAAACAGGGAGAGACAGAAACAGCGAGAGAAGACAGGAATCTCAAGTGGAGTCAACTTCCACATATTTACAGACCTACCCTTGTCTTACCCTGAACACACCCAGAGCACTTAGACTCTTACTGACGTCAGATGTCTATGTCTTACCAAACCCTTGTTGGATGTTAAGGGATGGTTCACTCAAAATACAAATGATCATGATGTCATTCGTACACTTGTACAATGGCTGTGGTCAACATATGGTTATCAAGTATATCAGTAAGATAACTAAGAGGAAGAGCTGATGTTTCAATCAGTCTTTATTCTTCAATAGGCTTGTGTAACTGGCAGGGATCAAACTGTCAAACTTTTGCTTTGTAACCCACCTTCAGGGAGCAAGCGGCTAGCCTGCCACTCAGTGAGCGACAGTGGGTAGTTAACTGGGACTCTTCTGGCGATGTCTACTGGCTAACAACTTTCAATCCACCACACTTGCAATACCTTAAATGTGTTCTTTGTTTTCATCCATTGGTTTGTGCTATTCTACATTGACTGCAGAAACCAGGATGTACTGTATGTACAAGTGTGAAAGGACACAGTGGTTCTGATGATTTTGATTGGGACTTACCAGTCGATGAGTCATTAACCTGTTTGGACAGGAGGGAATGTATGGTGGGCATTGGAATCAATGCGAACAGGGTCAGGGCTCGAGCTGAAAAGGATGTGAAAGGGTTAGAATGAAAGCATAATCCATCTTGAGTTAGTAACAAAGCACACCATTAGTGATATTGTGTCCAGATTGTGTGATTTCAAAGAAAGCATTGTGTGTGTGTGTGTGTGTGTGTGTGTGTGTGTGTGTGTGTGTGTGTGTGTGTGTGTGTGTGTGATGAAGTCTCCAGGGCAGTGGACCTTTCCCCATATTCTGCAGTAATCAATCATTGACACCCAGTGTAGATGGCGAACAAATACAGATATGGACCACAGCATCAGGGCTTGTCTGGTGTGTTTGCAGCGTGAAGATAAGGATTGTTGTTTTAGTACACAAAGATGCCAATGTTTGTAAAAAGTCAAACATCCTCTGCTAAATCTCAGTTCCTCATTTGTGGTCCTGTTTATGGGTTGTGTAATTCAATGGGAGGAATCTACACAGAACTGTCCAGACCTCTGATTGGATGCAAGATGCTGCTTAAAAGAACATTAAAAACAATCATGAAATAACTGTTCTACAAACTACTATTCAACAACGTTATTGGTTTTATAAACAGCCATGTATGCCTATAGCATTACCAAAGGTTACTTACTGGTTTTATACCAGTATACTTACTGGTTTCTAAAATAAAACAAGGATAATGGATCCCTGACCACTGTAGGCCCGATAGGTGTACTGTTTTCATAATCTACAACCACTATTCAACGCACATAGAAGAAAATCCTAACTCCTGTGCGTACATCCATGTTTCACTCTCAGTGGCGCGCATAACAGGGTGTTCAGGAAGATTCCCATTACTGTCCCGTTAATAGGTTACCTGGGCCCAGAGTTCCATATTAATTACCGACCAAAATGCATATGCTGTAAAATAAAGAGTCACTGACTGAAATGAGAACAGGCGATGTGTTTGCAGCATGCAGACACAATTGGACTATCTAACAGCTAAAGGAAAACGGAAGTGAGCCTTGAGAAAACATGAAGCCTACTGCATGAGGCACGTCTGATTGGACGAATCCTTTTGCAAAGATGTTCATGACAAATGCTCAATGCAAGAAGACTTTCTTGTTTATGTATCTACATACAGGTATACATAACAATATGCTTAGGCTACTAGAGAATCCTATTCAAACTAGTTTAATATAATTTATAAACCTGTGTTAAAGGGCACGATGTTGTTAAGTGTTATGCATAATTCTGTGGCAACTGGCAGCAAAACACAGCTCAAATTCTACTAACTTGTTGCACTAAGGGGAGTAACAAACTGATTCATTCAGGTGCATATTAATAATGAATAAAAATACACAAAATTACAGATTTTCTTTTTAATGAGAAAATAATTATATACGTGTATAACTGTGAGCCTTACAAGTCCTATAAAACAATAAAAGCAGAATATGAACATACAAGTGGTTAACATATGAACAGAGGGCTTTACATTGAATATGATTGCTCCACACAAGTGATATCCCCCATTGCTCCTTTGGTGTCATGGTTACACTCATACTGTATGTCAAAGTGAAACAGACAGCCACAGAATCAGGGGGCCTCTCACTTTGGATGGTGGCATAAGCTAGTAAAAGCAAGCCTTTGCGGTTACAATGATAAATAAAATCATCACCACCATCAATTCAAACAACATCAAAAAGCATGATTGAACTCACAAAATACAATTTCTTCTTTCTCGTATGCACATGTGATTGTATATTGAGAAAATCTATTGTTTTACTCCACCGGAGAGAGAGTATTTTGAGTAATGATCCCTTGGCAGATCTAATACTGTATGTGCAATGGTTGTCATTCATCAGTAGGCTGTCCACTACTGCATGCACATGGGGTACAGAAGGGGACTATAATGCACGGAATGGAATGAGGAATGGGATCAAACATACATGCTTGATCCCATTCCTGATTCCATTCCATGCATTACAATGAACCCGTCCTCCGATGTCTACTTCCACCAGCCTCTACTGGTGTACAGTGACATCAAATTTGGAGTCAACTCGTTTGTCAAGTTTCTCAAACTCCTGCGTCACTGTTCAGTTTGCGTTGCCTCTGATTGTGTAATGATGTACTACGGATTGATCAGCACAAATAACCTTTCGTCTTAAATACAGTGTTTGTGCTGTTAACTGCAAAAAAAAAAATGGTGTTTGATAAAGATGATCCTATGCTTTTCAAAGACATATGGCAAATGCAGTCATACCTTGGGTCGGCTCGGCTGTATTCCTTCTTGCCTTTAGCATTATTATTCGTCTGGAGGACAGTCGATTGGATGTGACCCTCATGCTACACTAACACAAACTTAGCATATTTATCAGTCGCAGGTAAAACATCCTGAGGACCATGTCTCCTGACACACACACACACACACACACACACACACACACACACACACACACGCGCGCACACGCTTACGCACAATAATATTAAGCATTATTAAAATGCAAGCCTCTGTAAAACTATTTTCCATTAGTGTATTCTCCACTGCACAAATAAAAAAAGTGTCTCATAAAAAAGTATTCATCTCCCACCCATTATTGATACTGATATTCCACATCAAAGCACGGCGAAAAAACACAACCAACCAAACTCCTTTTTGAGGTACAAAACCCTCCTTGTCTTTCTCATTATCACATCATACTAATCAACAGTAATTCATTTATACTTGCCCTATATCAAAGTCCATCATGGTCATCATTAACATCATTGTCATGCACTGCACTATTACCTGGATCACAGGTGAATCTCTCCATGCTCTCACTCTCCCAAGGCAAACAGAAGATGGTATGTCAAAATCAGCAAGCAGGTAAGTAACACTGTTGCCTTATACATCATATAAGAGGAAAACACACTTCTAATGTGATGCTCTATGGCAGAAACAACCAAAATCAAAAGCTTCTGGGACTCATAAAGGGACAAAAGTCCATTAAATACTTTTTGATATATTATATGCATTTACAGAAACAAAGATTTTGCTAGAGCACTTTCAGAAACCATTAACAAGGTTCTTGAGTGTGTGTGTTTTTTTCTTCCTCAAGGGAGTGGGGTAGGGCCGGGGGGTGGGCACACAATCTTAAAATTCCTAAAAGGTGTTCATCTCCTTGAATGTGAGCTGGTAGGGCCAAATCCACAGAGGAAGACAGGCTCCTTTGGTGAAGTATCCGTCAACAACATATCCACCCTTCTGATTGTTCTCCAGGGTGACACATCAGTTTTTTGTAATGATTCAGCATTTTGGTGTCTTGTCAATTCATTGTCATTGTCCTCTGACACTCAGTCCATTGAGTGAAACAACTCCTTCTAAGCCTTGATTTGAAGTTACTATGAAGATGCTAGACAGAGAGGGCATCATATTTCTAAAATACTTCTATTGGTGATGAAAAACACGCTCCTTAAAGGAAAAGTGGGGACTTACATGCAAACTATTACTTTTACCTCAGAATTCGCTGCTTTGAAAAATGTGTTAGGGTTAGGGTTAGGCTAATCTAATCTGATACTACTTCAAAAAGCTTTACAATTTCCATCATGTTCCCTCTGGTAGCGAGGTCAAGAGTGAAATAATCAGTAAAGATACAGTATTGCAATATTTCCCACACTGGAGGCATACACAAGATCATTTTCTTCTGGACAGAGCTTTCACACATCAAATACACAGGCCTATTTCATTATATTACATTGAAAGACTGCTTACATCGGCAAGCGCAATTGAACAAGCAACACCATAAAGGGTAAAAATAAATGATCTGTAGATTATAAAAAACGTGACATTTCTGATGATCAGATCCTTTATACAGACTGTTTACATCAGTTGAATGATTATTATTGTCTAGTACGGTATTTGTATCATTCCAAAATCCAACTCCCCATTTCATGTTTGGCTCTCTCTGCGTCACTTGATCTCTTGCATCACTCTTCAAAATGACTCACGCTCCTACGTGTCAATAGGCACATTTCCTCCATTTTGACAATCTCCAATATGAATTGTTCAAGGCGACATCTTTAGGAGTAGAAAGGAATTCCATTTGCACTTATTACTTTATAACTATGAAGTCATTTAATTTGAAGCACTGACAAATAATGATAATAGCTACTTTGTACATGGAAATTGCTTACCCTACAGTAGGTTTTGAGAGATAGTGGTAATAGAAGAGAGGTTAAAATATACTCATGCATTCGACAACAAGGATCTAGTCCCAGTAACATAGTTTGCTGTTAGATTCTAATCAGAGAAAAAAGCAACCTTGGGGTTCCAGTGAATCCAATCTGTCTAAAATTCTCTGCCCCTCACACCTTGAGAACCACTCTAAGCTAATATGATATAGTAGTAGTTGTAGTAGTACTATAGTAAGAAGTAGAAGTATAACGTATGTATAACTTTATTGTCCCAGATAGGGAGAACAAAGTTATACTTAATTGACATACTGCTACTTTGTGATCACTTGGCAGGCTTACTGTATGTCTGAAATCAATCAATACTCAATCAATCAATATCCACCTCAACACTCGCACTCATTCTTCTCATCACCCTAGTTGAAAATAACACAGACACTTTTTAGACACTTTCTCGAAACATTTCAGTTAGAACCTTGAGTATGACTGTCCTTCGCACACACTGTTGTAGTCATGCACCCATGCCCTCTACCCACTGTGTCCCATGAGTCTCTCCAATGTGGTGGGTTTGCTCGGCTGCCATTGGTCAATCCAGTAGGTCAAGTGACTTGCTCATGTAATTAGAATACTTAGTCAAATAAATACCGGTGGTCATCCTGTTGTGTCCCCAGCTTCCGCTCCATCCCCACCCTCCCCTGATTGTCACAGAGCACCTAGGGACAGTTTACTCTTCCTCCTCCTCCTCCTCCTCCTCTTCTTCCTCCTCCTCTTCCTCCTCTTCATCCTGTTCCTCTTGGTTGGTGTAAATCCCCGCCTCCCATCTCAGTGCCATGTTGCTTTTCCTGCGGGTGACGCGCGTGGCCTCCAGAACCTGCCCAAGACCCAGAGAAGAAGAACTCAGTCAGGATGGAATACTGTAACAGTGTCTTTGTCAACATGGTCTCTTTGTTCAGGACCTGCCTGGTTAGACATTTACTCTGTCTTTCAGTCGCTACAGACTCATCATGGGTACATGGTGTTAACTGCAAACAATATTATCATATGGTATTACCTATATATTGTTTGCCGTTTTGAATACTGTAGCCTGATGTTCAAAGTGGTAACACTTCCTCTCTGACTATCATATTTGGAAACAGGAAGCAGCATGGAGGTCAGGATTGGGGTCAGTTGAATTACAATTCAGTAAATTCAGGAAGTAAATTGAAAATATAATTCAATGATTGAAAATAGGGTATTCATTTTCAACAACTTTCCAATAAACTGAAAGTGGGAAGGTTTTTACATCAAAAGGTTTTCAATTTTAGAATGATAAATTCAAATCAGTTCCTAAATTGACTGAATTTAAATCAAATTGACCCCAACCCTGATGGAGGCAAGCATGTGTTAAAGTGCCTGTGTCACTCAGATGGAAGACTGACTGTGCAGTGAACTGAGCACAGAATGTATGACACCAAAATCACACAAAAGTACACTAGACCTGGGTTGGAAAAGTATGTGTTCTACTTCACCGAAATAAAGTGTACCTAAAGCATTTGAAGGAAAACAAATACAATGCTGACCCAGTACTGAAACACAGGCTGGCATGCGCACACCTCATCACCACCACCATCTTGTACCATTCTCTCCACACATGCTGAACTCCACTCTACGAGGCAGGTGTGTTCCACAGTAGGAGGAGAAAACCAGCAAGGCTTAATGAAAGCAAACGATAATCTCAACCAATGATATAACCGAGGTTTGATTGCATCCACAGCTATACAAGGAGAACACAAGTAACCCAGGGAGACAAACAGTCATGCCACACCACACAACCAGCGGAGCAGTCAGATGTGAACCTCTGTGTATTGTTTACACTAGCCATTGGTACTAGCTAGCTTCGATTACAAAATCGGCAATCCAGACCATTGAAATAAGATCCGGACATGCCATGTTAACAGGTAAAAATATATATTTGCTGTAGATAGATTTGATTTGTAACAAGCAATTTGACAACAGAGTGGCCGTACCGGCCAGAACAAATCAATACGCTAATATATTTACTTTTAAACAGTCACTCCATAATCCCTACAGATTTTTCAAGGCCATTATATGCTGTAGTACAGTGAATATGTAATGTGTAGTTTCTTTAAAAAAAGTACATAACTCACAGAATACTATGGCATACTATAACTGAAGTAACCATTGGGATTCAAATTAGACTGATTGAACCTCGAAGCATAAATAAAGACACTTTCCATGTTCATAATCCAGGATGCATTCATAGGCAGACCTAGAAATAAGTGAGGGGAGAATGTACTGGATTTGCATTGCAGTAGGTCAGAGCTACAAAGAACAATTATTTTGGGCTAGGGGCAACATGTCTGTGTGTATGGCAGGGTGAGGGAGGAAGAGCATATACCAGATACTGGGGTTGGGGTCAATTCAAATTCAATTCATGAATTTAAATTAATTGAGAAATATTAATCGAAAACAATGTGCCATTTAAAAAAACAAAACAATGTAACACATTGAATAGATTTAGGGATAATGCATTAGCCGAATTTAAATTCAAACTAACCCCAATCCTGCTGGATACTGAAATAAAAAAGCACACACAATGCTCTTCCCACAATGCTCCTCCTAGCCTTTCTTTCTAGGCATTGCCAACATGAAATGTGCTACTAATGCATTTGGCATTGGGGTCATGCAAAGCCCGTTGAACCAGCACATGCAATGACGACAACAAGCACATGAAGACCACATGAAGTCTGTGAGCGATCGTTGGACAAGTACCTCAGTGGTAACCTCGCTAGAGAGCAACAGACGGGAGTACTGACGAGGAGGAGAGAGGCGACATTAGAGAGGCAATGGAGTCAAGAAAAAGAGCAACAGTGAAAATGCAGTCTTTCATTTTCTTACACGGACCTGAAACTGTTTCCACACACCATTTATTTGAACCAATTGTTTGGTTGACTCGAGTAAAGGTTGTTAGGAAACAACTTTTTTTGATATGAAACTACATCCCCCAGTCTGCACTGTTTTGCAATTCTGTTCCTGACATGAAAATATGGATTTACATTTTTGGTTAAAGTTAATCTGTAATATTGCTATGGGGGAAATATAACCTGTCGCATGTATAGTGTACTCTAGAAAAGAGAACACTACAAATAGTATTTACTTCTCACAGCAAATAATTGACTGGGGAACTGTGAAGGAGATAATAACTTCTTGTTATTTTTTCTCTATCAAGATATAGAAAATTCTGACCCTGGGGATCTTACATATTGGTAAGATACACATGAGCTCATCTTAGATCATCAGCCTATCCTTTCCCTTTTAATTTCACTTCTCTGCAAGGAAACTCCCTGTGATCAGCAGTGTCACAACAATGCATGTGACAGGAAAAGACAAGTTGATTCTGTGCTATTGTGCAAGGGGTGAATGAAAGACCTTATACTAAGCAAATGTCTGAAATCACCTTCACGGACTATAGCTGATGAAAACATGGCAAATATTATGGAAATATATTGAGAGCCAGTAGTAGTACATACAGTATGACTTCCATCTATGGAGCAGTATAGACATAGTTGTCAGTATATCATGTAAACACCTAGACATGTAATCCATCTAGGAAAAGTACAGCAGATTAAATCTATGAATAGAAAGCAGAGGAACCAGACTGACAACCATGTACAACAAGGTGTAATTGGTGTAGAAGGTGAGGTGGACCAAC
This sequence comes from Argentina silus, assembly GCF_951799395.1. NCBI lineage: Eukaryota > Metazoa > Chordata > Actinopteri > Argentiniformes > Argentinidae > Argentina > Argentina silus. The sequence continues at coordinate 5,705,342 of NC_139659.1, forward strand.
ACGCTGGTATTGTGTTTTTCCTCCGGTCAGTGCCTTGGGGGCAAATTCTCACCATAGTGTAAGACAATCGTAACTGAACACAAGCTTTAGCTAGACTGGCTCTATGTCATTAGAACCAGTGACGGCACAGCAACACAAGACATGGATGCTCACACTGTTGTCTTCCACTTTCTCCCGGCGCTTCACTTTGTGCGTCTCATAGTCTTCCATCAGGGTCTGCATGAAGTTTTTCGAGCGTGGGCCACCCGAGTCATCACTGCCCACGTCAGAGATGGGCGAGGGCAGGGGGCCCTCAGAGGACGAGGGGGACACCGGAGGCGCGGGGCGAATCTTTTCGATCTTGCCTGAAGGAAATTGAAGGATTGGAATTAACAATGTGTAATGGCATGCTATTGCAGAATATATAGAACACTTTTTTTGTAAATAATTTTTGTACGGATTTGTATTACAAATGATGACATTGCTGATACTGACACCTTGATATTTTTTTACTTTGAAGCTGATAGCTTCTTCCCATCTTCATCAACTCCATTGATAGTGTAATAAGGGATTTCATTGGACGATGCCCTGTCTATTGAATGCTGTACTTCGTATTATCCCAAAGGGGCAGAGTGCATCACTAACGTTACCACTAGTATGAATGGATCCTGTTTGATTTGTATTCCAATTCACTTCCCTGAAGTGTGCCCTTGTGCACTACCCCACATGGATTTAAAAGCATACGTTTTATGTAAGAGCCCATGGTTACACCAATCCTATCTTTAAATCCATGTAGTGGAGTAAACAAGTGTACATTTCAGGGAGAGGGGAGTATAATTGGGACTCTGAGATAATTCCTTAAAGGCAGCTTCCTTCAGTGACCTCCTCGGGAGGACAAATACTATGCTACGGAGTGCTGGAAGGCAAAAGCATAGAACTCAGAGAAGCCCACCAACTTAACCTGCAGGACTCCAGTTATACAGCCAATCAGAAGCTAATGAATGTCAGAGAGTGAGTTACAGAGCCTATAATTTCAAAGCATTCCCTTTCAGTTTTACAGCCTAGCTGATGGTTCCAATTAGCAATCAGAATTCCTTCAAAATGGAACATATAAACAAATGCCACTGCGAATGTCAAGATTACAGAAGTTAATACAGGGTTGTTTTACTTAGAAAACGACATGCATAGAACGGTTTTAATTTACTAAACTATCGTTTACCCTATGGTTTTAGTCCTGTGAGTATACTGACTTGGATTGGAGCCAGCTTGGGTATGGCTGACCATAACGTGCCACAGAGAGAAAATGTTTGGGTTTGTAGATGCCATCATGGACAATCCCTCCCTTCCCCTACATGACACTGTGGCAGAGCAGAGAAGCTCCTTTAGCAACAACCTACTACAACCACGTTGCACTAAGGAGCGCTATAGGAGATCTTTTCTGCCTGTTGCAATAAGACTGTACAACTCCTCCTCAGGCTGGTACGATCGGGGTGATCAGTCAGGCTGGGGGATGTTAAATCATACTGGACTGTTCCTACTGTATATAATGTTTCAGATGTCTCTTATTCTATTATTCTATTGTCACTTTATTTTGTTGTTGTTGTTTGGTTGTTTGTGATGTGAGCTGCTGTAACGCCTTCATTTCCCCTCGGAGATCAATAAAGTACCTATGTATCTATCTATCTGTATGATTAGCTTGAATTTGCACTTTTGAGACTTTTTCTTTTGTACTGGGCAAACTAAATCAAACACAGCTTAGATATTTGAAATGATATGATATTATGCATTTGACCTAAGTCTGCAACTCACACTGAGAAGCAGACAAGTGGCTGTCAATCAATAACATTCAATAACACAAATGATTTAAAACAGGGATTACCTGGTGCCGTCCTGCTTGTGAGGGTCAGTTTGACAGGCAGGCTGTTGGTCTTGAGCTTGTCACTTGGGGAGATGGTGGGCCTCTGGTTCTGTCTGTTGGTGGGAGCAGGGGCGGGTGCAGGGTTAGGGTGGACGGCAAAGGTCTTCCTTTGCTTCTTCAACTCCTCCTCCCTCTCCTGGGCGGCGCGGATCTCCTCCTCGATCATGGACAGGGTCCTTTGCTTTCTTGAGCGCAGCTTGAACGGGCCGGCGCTCACCTCTGAATCTGGGGTTCGCGTCGCTGCGGCAGTGCTGCGTAGCTCAGCAGCCTCTGAGTACTTGCTGAAGTAGCTGAACTCCTGCTTCTCGCTAGGTGTGGGGGAAGGCTCAGGGGGCTGGTAGGGCTGCTGGTAGAGTCTGGCTGGGGCCTGAGTTGGGGCTTGGGCCGGGGCCGGGGCTGAGTCTAGGGCTGAGGCGACTGACCTATAGTAAGACTGCACTGTGATCCTTGGACCCTCTCTCTTCTCCAGCCCTGGAGAGGATCTCTGTGGCGGGGATGTGTATGTGGGTTGAACCACCTGGGATAGAGGAGGGGACTGGTGCTGTGGGGGTGGGGGTGATTTCTGTTGTTGAGGTGGGGGCTGTTGAGGGGGTGGGGGTGATTGTTGCATCGGAGGTGTAGGTGACTGCTGCTGTGGTTGTGGGGATGAGTGCTTCTCTGAGGATGGGGGTATGATTATATCTACATGCCTCTCAGAGATGGGAGAGGACTGGGCCACCATAGGATGGTGTGGAGGCTGCCACTCATCCCCTTGCTGTGACAGGGCATGCTGGATGGCATTCTGCACCAGGATGCCTGCGTGGTACTCCAGCTCCTCCTCAGAGGGACCGCCACTCTGCTCACCTGGGGACTTGGTGCCATTGCTGCCCCCCTCCATCTTCCCGTTGACAGGGGTTGTGGCTTGAGGGGTGGAGGGGAAGGAGTACTCACCTAGGGAGCTCTCCAGGTAGGCACTCATGGTCTCGTTGGAGGCTCCGCTGTCACTCACGTTGTCCATGCTGAAGTCGTTGGACAGGGTTTCCAGAACGGTGGTGTCCTGGGAGCGTAGCGAGAGCTCGTCCAAGCCTGAGTCAAATTCTTCCAGGGCGTAGGAAGAGCTGTGAGCGGACCTCTGTAGGCCACACATCTCGTGGTCGTCCTCTTTGAGGATGGTCATGACAGCTCTGGCACAGGTAAAATCTCCATCCCCATCCTCCATCCAGGCCCTGTGGCCCTCCCTGGCTTCGCTCTCAGCCCCACCGACTACGCCAAGGGTTGGAGACTCCCCTGGACTGCAGTAGATCCTCTCCGTCCTGACGGTGGTGACATCACTGCCCTCTAGTGCCGAGCTGTGGCTCCCCACAGTGATGATGGAGGGACGCTCCACGGTGGTGACCTCGGGGGTTCTGGAAGTGAACGGCTTGGCTGAGTACATCTGAGGAGCCACGCCCCTCTTTGGGCCACCAGCGGCAACCGCCTGCTGCTTGGCATGCTCAATCTGCAGGAACTGCTTCCTGGCTGCTGAGAAGTCAATCTGCTCCGCCGCCACTTCTTCTTTGGCGCCAAACTCTGTGGGCTCGTGTGACACAGTCACATGATGGGTGAAAGTCTGAGGTGGGCTGGAGAAATCTGATCTCTTGTGTTGCTTCCTCTCCTCGTACTTCCTGTGGGACTCAAGCTGCTCTGGGTCCAGCTCCTCTTCCACTGTCTTCTCCTGGGGTGGATTCCACCATTTGGTGGCGATGCCCGGGTTCTTCTTTACAGCCTGGCCCCGGATCAGCTCCAGACGCTCTTTCTCCAGCTCTGCCACTTCCTCAGACGGACGCACCTTCTTCACCCGCACCTCCTTCTCTGTGCTCTCGAACAGCTTGGAGGGCTTCTTCTCCTCCTGGAAGGCCCGCAGCTCGAAGCGCGCCTCCTTCTTGAGAGTGGTCATTGTGGTCACCTCTCCATGTCTCCTGTGGTCAAGCTCTCCAACCTCAGAGTGACCGTTGGGTTTGGAGTTGTTCACATCCTGGTGAATGAAGATTGTCTGCTTCTTTCCCTCTACAATGACCTCATGGGTGATGGGAGGGGAAGCATTTGAGACTTGGACAGATGGTCCTGAGCCGTCGATATTGATCGTCTTGTGCTCGGGGGATGCGGTGCCATTGGATGGTGATGGTGTGTCGCAGCAGTTGGCCTCCAGCACCTCGTCCAGGTAGCGGATCTCCTGGGCCACCTCTGTGTCGAGAGTCTCATGTTTGTTCCTCAGGCCATTATGGCCGCCATTGCTCTCAGGGTGGGCCTCCACCTCCATGCTGCTGTGGACTGCTGATATCACGCTGACAGAGTCGAGGAAACTGACACTCTTGAGGGCTCTGTCTCTCTTCAGCTCACTGTCATCCTCTGACACTCTGGCGGATTTCTGAAAGACAGAAGCATATTGCAGTTGATTAATATCAAGAGTAGTTATCAAGTATCAAGTAGTAAATCAGATTGTACTTGAGTATCTTACGAAGAACATTAATGGACAATGAGAAATTAAACTCACATCTGAGTTATTTGGAACAAAACCGGAAGGCAAAGCAATCTTGATTGAACTAAAATCTGTAATAATGATAAAAACGGTATGGGGAAACCAAGACCATATCATCACCACCACATTTACATGTTGTTTGCTCTCTACATCTTAGTTACAATGTTAGAGAATGTCCACTTGGAGGTGAAGTTGTTCTTACAATAACTACTGTCATCCAGTCAAATGTTTTTTTTTTTTAAGATATACTTGTATGTGTGATGACTCTGATTACCAATACATTTGACAACTGCCTTAAATGCCACTTCAGGACACAGTAGACCACCTGCAGTACAGTGTTACATATCAGAGCATACAGTGGAGTACACAGCCCTAGGGTTGCTGTTTGCTGGTATACATGGCATGGGAAGGAGAACGCATACATAATGGAGAAGGGAGACTATAATAGGCTGCAGGGGATAATGGGTATGGCAAACTTTGACCCCCTGCAATCCGATCCTGGTCATCAATAATGAAGGGTACCCAGCGCTATACTGTGATAGAAGCACCAAGTGCCACATCTATAGGACGGGCCATGGATGGCCAATTCTCAGCCTTAGCCAGAGTGTGTGTCAGGGCAAGAGGTGAACTGCTGGCTGTATGGTATAGTTACAAATAATTTTTAATAGTATGCAGTTCTGTCATTTGGTGATCAAAATAGTATA
>NC_139659.1:5715439-5772939 GCF_951799395.1 Argentina silus
TCTGTGCAGGCCCAGGACTCGGAGAGCCACACACACACACACACACACACACACACACACACACACACACACACACACACACACACACACACACACACACAGACACACACACACACACACACACACACACACACACACACACACACACACACACACACAGACACACACACACACACACACACACACACAGACACACACACACACACACACACACACACACACACCCCTCCCCAAAACATCCAGCCCTCTTGCCTTCCCTTCTACATCCCTCCCTCCCACCCTGTGTATGAGACAGCCCCCTGAGCCCCTCCCTTCCACTGTCCTCTCCCTCCCTTCCTCCCCTCCCAGCATCCCCATCCCCCTCCCTCCGATGTTTTGGGTTGGTCACTCTTTCCCAGTCAGAGTGGCTCACACAGGGGTGCAGCACCAGGCATGTGCCCCTCCCTGCATCGCTCGGGGGGGAGAGGGTGGAGGGAGGCATGGGGACATTTTGGCCTGGGAGTCTGGGACTATAATTTCAAAGGCATTTTCCCCTCACCACTGTCATCCTCAGATTGCCTCAAAGGGTTTCACTCCTTGATACAAACACTTTGCGTGTGTGTGTGTGTGTGTGTGTGTGTGTGTGTGTGTGTGTGTGTGTGTGTGTGTGTGTGCACGTACGTGTGTATGTGTGTATGTATTGTTTATCACAGTGTACTGGGTCATGGGATCAGCAGTAACCAGACCCCGTGGCCCTCTCCTCTCCTCTCCCGAGGCTCAGATGTGGTGTCCACTAGCTCATTAAAGCCCAGGGTGAGTTCACTTTCACTGCCTCTAATCTATGAGCTCAGGCTTAGGCTCAGTTTCCCATCTCCTCAATAGAAGGGAATGGCCATGATTCAATGTTCAGTTCTACATGTTCTCCTAACTGACGCTTACTACTACCGTAACTTATGAATGAAACAAAGGACAACTTATTAGGATTCATTAATTATTATTATGAGCATACAAGCCTCAAAGATACTGTATCGTAATAGCAAGTCAAGATTTACTTCCTGGATGTATCACCCATTATAAATTATTTTGTGAAGCATTTATGCATTCAACAGGTTTCGGTGGCGTCATTCAGCTTTCGAAGTTGTCCTTTGTTTAAAGTAGAACAACCAAGTAAATTATTACCATAACAATCGTGAAATCAAGGGAAGCAATGGGAAACATCTGTATGAGCAGAGGAAGTGGAAGCATTGGGATGGGAAATCATCCATGGTAACAGAATCAAACACTTCCTGCTTATTAGCAGTACAATCCTTAGTCACTCCCAGCATCTGTCTCAAGTGTTATAAATCTGTTCAAATACTTGAGCGTTTGCTTGAGCCTGTCTGGAGTGGTGGATGGGCGGGGTTTGCACTTTTGCACTGGTTTCATTGCGCCAGGCAAACTCAATCAAGCACTGCAAAATATTTGAAATGATTGAAGGTCTGCTTTGACAAGTAGTACTTACTTTTCCATGACAGTTATCATCTGTGTGAGGCATAATTTCTGTTGTCGCATGCTTTGTTTCCACAGCGGAATAACAATGAATAAATAATGCTGTTTCACACTCAGTGGGTTTCACCTAAGGGTCAGTAAACCCAGCTGCCTCAATGAGAAAGAGACAGTGTAGACCCAAGGGCCTTGGAGTATCTGTGGTGCGTGTGTGTGTGTGTGTGTGTGTGTGTGTGTGTGTGTGTCTTCAAGGGGACCTGAAGTACCTAGACTGAAGAGCACTGAATAACAATGACAGGCTTTCTGTTTTTAGACGTTTTATGAGAATTCTAAGAATGTTTTTTTCTTCGCTTCATTTTTGGGACAACATTCACACGATGCTGAATGGCCTAGATAAGGGGGACTAGCAGGCGCATAGTTTGTCTATGTTAAGTGTCAGACTATTTTGGGTGCCGGACTCATCCAAGAGTGTACTGTGAGTTATATGAGAGACTGTGTTTGTGTGTGCGTACATGTGTGTCTGTGTACTTGTATGTGTGAAATTGGGTCAGAGATGGATCAATAGAGCACAGGGCCCTAAGCTATCCCATGCCATCCCATGCTGACTACATTAGCCATCTAGGACAAAATAAGTCGATCGATCTCTGGGTCAGGAAATAAGCCAGTCCAACAACAACACCACTTAGCCTACATTATTCACATAACACACACACACACACACACACACACACACACACACACACACACACACACACACACACACACATACACTCACATACACACTAACACACACACACACACACACACACACACACACACACACACCAATAAAATACAACATTCTTCAGCCCTTACATATTCACATAACCACCGACAATGACTGTCTGTTTCAATAGTGAGAATGCTACATCAGCCGTAACATGTAATGCATTAGTCAGACTCTAGAATGGCTCCCCTGTGCCGTCTAGGTATGGGGCTCGGCAGTGCATGTTTCCATGGATGTGTACACATACTGAGAGCTCTCTGGGGTGTGACAGCCAACACTCATACATCTTGGAGGTATTCACAGTGGAATAACACTGACATAAAATCTCGAACTCCACTAGTGTTTCCTATAATCCATATGTTTATTATAAGATGTTTCCTTCAATAAACGTGAAACAAGTGCTGTTAATATGTACTAGAAATGCAACGGTTATCATTTCAGTAGTTGCTAAGCAGCAAGTACCGTAACAACACGTTGATATACTATATAACATTGTTTCTAGAGTAATTACAGTGTTACTACACCGGTATGAGAGCTAACGTAACGTTATTGCATCGTGTAGTTGGTATGAAAAGCTTCAATGCGCAATGGGGAGTCCCGGGATCACCACGGTGACAGACCAGTGTTGTGACAATTGAGGCGTTCCACGGGGCTGATGGGATGGCTTGTCCGAGCCCCCCCATCCCAGTTGGGCTGCTCAGAATAACCTTTAATCTGGTGTCAACAGCTCTCTGCATCTCCTCTCCACAGCTTGGGACAGAACAGTAAACAGGTCTGAGCTGGCAGCTCAGTGAGCTCAGCTGGCAACTCTCTCTCTCTCTCTCTCTCTCCCCCCCCCCCTCTCTCTCTCTCTCTCTCTGTTATTTTTCTGTTCATTCTCTCCTAGGCTTATCCTCAGCAGACAGGTTGAAGGTGTGGACAAATCAATTTCTGTCAGAAAAATGGCCCTTTGATAACCTATTCAAGGAACCTCCGTTTCAAACTGTGTGGTTTGGCAAGACACACACACTTGACAAGACACAAAAAAACACGTCTCCAAATGTCACAGAGTGATTGATTTGCACAGAGTGATTTGGATTATGTTGATACAATCAAAGAACAAATTCACTTATTTTAAATAGCATCTTAGGCACAACCCTTTGCTACTCATAACACAGTTACGCTTAAAGGCTGTAGTCTCAGGAGTCGTGACACCAGAAATACCTGTGAAAGTGGCTTAAGGGGCCCTTAAAAAGGCTCTGCTAAGAGGGCTTTAGAGAGGCTCACTCTTGTAGTTCATGCTCTCCCTTTCCCTTTTTCCTCTCTCTCTGCAACCCCCTCTCTCTCACCCTGAATCTCTTGATCTGTCTCTCTATCTCTCTCACTCTATTTTCCCCACACTTCTAATACAGTACATGTAATTTTGCCATTGAGTAGCCAATTGTGTGTGTGTGTGTGTGTGTGTGTGTGTGTGTGTGTGTGTGTGTGTGTGTGTGTGTGTGTGTGTGCGTGCCTGAGTGCGTGCATGCATGCGTGCGTGTGTGCGTGCTTGCATGTGTATGTGTGAACATGTGTGCACATGTGCATGGTAGGTTAGGGGGTCATAAGTAATCCATGTGTCCATTGCGTGCGAAATGTCGTCTCTTCAATGAGTCACTCTAACTGGTCACTAACGCTGTGGTCAAACCCTCCTTAGGTGACACCTCTACGTCAGAAGAGGGAGGAGATTCCATTTTAAAGGATGTTCAGAGGATGCTTCGAACTGTAATAACAATCAAACTTATTTACCTGCATGCAAAAATGTATGTCTTTGAAGATTTAGTTCGCTGTTATCTGAACTCAATATTAAATACGAGGGAGGAAACTATTAATTTAAGAAATCCAATTCATACAGAGTGACTGCTTGAGCTGTTTTATGATGATCAGATTGAAGTTGTAGTTTCCACTGATACACATTGCCTGAGAAAACTCTCTTGCCAGCATGCTGTACTTAACACCATTCCACCAACGCTATACTGAAAAATCAACCATGCTAAATATTTATATTCGCATAATAAATGATGATTACACAAGTTCCTTCTGTGGACAATTATCTAATAAAAAAGAGCACAGCAAGTGAGTGATCTCACGCTCAGTTCTGGTTATAAAATCTAATAATCGAGTCACATTCAGAAGTTAATGAGGCATTGACAGGGACAATTTCCACTGATTAGATAGTAAATTAATTTTACAAGACAAACTATCTGCAAAACGACAACATAAATTATTGCTGTATGCCAGTCATATGCAAATCTAAAGACAAACTGCCGAGACACAGAATCAGGGAAGAAGAGCAGGGAGTATTTGCACAGACAACAAAACTCCACTAATTGTATTTCTAATAGTTCGTCTTACCCTACAACCTTTGTCCATGGACATAGCCATGACTTTCCACGGTGCTGTGTACTTCAACATCTTTGGTTATGTCCAGAAAGGGCCAGAGTGAACAGTTATACAACAATATCTCCCACTGAACTCCTCACAGTAAACTCAGCTAACTAACTGCCATGATGATCTTGAAGCCTAGACCTCTCAAGTTGAGAACAGTGTACAGCCCCCGGCAATAGTATTTGGTTACATTCCTGCATAGACGAGACCAGACTACTGCATAGCCCTTCCAGTCCAGACACAGTCATCTATGGTGTGCTTCTGGATCCCACAATGAGCTTAGCATCAGAAGCAATTACATAAATGTTCTATTCCTCTTCCTGGCCAAGAGGCGGAGGTGGAGACCGAGGTTGAGTATGTGTGACACTTCCCACTTCCTTTGTGGGCTGGACACCTTGATGGGATAAAACACCTGGAAGCTAGGGGGAGGAGCTATCCCTGGGTCAAAGGCTGGTTCAAATGTGTGTAAGTATGCTAGGACAGTAGAGTGCAGTGGAATGTCTCGACAGGACAGGACAGGTCATGTTCAAAGTCTTCACAGACACTTTAACAGAGGCTCTCCTCAAAGAAGGACATGCTACTAGACCTGGGAACCAATACAATAACAACAAAAGGGCAAACATAACAAATATTTAATGTATACCCATGTCTGAGCCAAGCCTACATTGGCTCTTACTTAAAATCTACATGAGCCTATATTAAATCCCACATACTGTATGCTTGATTTGTACATATATGCATCAATAACATTTTTCAGTCACATTGTTCAATTTCAATCACTGAGTTCCAACCAATTAAACAGACAGGCATTGACTTTAATCAGTGGATTGGCATCATACTGACTGTGCCACAGAAACAATCTCAATACAATGTCCAAGTAATATCAACATAGAAAAGATATTACATAAACATAAACTGTATATCATAACATAAACTGTATATCATAACATAAACTGTATATCAGGGGAGGCTTTTGTACGTTTGTAATGTATGGAATGAAAAGGAACATGTGTTTGATAACTTTCCTTATTCTGTTCCATGCATTATTTAACAGCCAATCAGAGGGCTCGATTTCGGCAGCACTTCACACCGTGAAATTTCTGCAGCGACAGGACTTACCCCGCTGAAATGTCAGCCTGTACCTATTAAAGCCCTACCTACTGTGTATTTTACTTATGTATATTTTTACTCTCTGTTCGTTAAATCAGCCCTGCCCTGAATACATGCATGACCAGTACCAAAACTTAAGGGGCTGTCAACAAACTTAAGCAGGCAGTTGATATGTTCCCCAGTTGGGAGAGTAGCATCTTTTACCTCTTACACTGTAGGTATATGGCTCGTACTTATTAAATTGAATCGTACTTATTAAATTGAATATTAAATTTGACTTTAAAATCTGATTGTTACCATAAGGGTAGTTTCACGAAAAACATGTGATTTGTCCCAAGTTTGATAAATGAGGGCCAACGTGTCTGACGTGACTTCCACAGATGTCTTCCACTGGTTATCTCTGTCAGCATGAGTGTGGGCGTTAACACAGGCCTTTCCCAGGCCGTTCTCAGTCTAATCCTGCCATCCCAGTAACATCAAGGCTGATCCTCCTGATCTCTCAGGTGACCAATAGCCAACTTTCTACAGTGGGGCTTATGCTGTGCATTCCACTGTGTGCCAAGGCCAATTGCTTTTCCATAGTCACTCCCGGGCTTCAACGGTGCTTACTCTGGGCCTGATCAGTGCTTAAAACATGGACTTTTAGCCGTCCTCTACCCCCCCTGGTTCTTATCTTATCAAATGGGCGTGTTCATGAGGCTTTGAGCACTAACTGGCCACTAGTGAGCCTTGGCACGCACTGGCACCCCTGTCGAAAAGCGGCTATTGATATAGTTAGGACCAAAGGACAGTAAGGGATCGCAGTGCAGACCTGTCCTCGTAACTCTCGCCCTAGCTTCACAGAGCCGTGCTGCGCAGTGACATACTTTTCCTTTCGGTGGAGTCCTCAGTTTCTGTCCCAAATCTCACACATACCTGTACATGCTGTCAATCATTTCAGAGATCACCGCATTCTACTAACCAACACTGTGGCTGTGGTCCAATGTTGTACCTTTCTCAGTTGTTTTTTCATCTAATGAATTTATATGGAAGGAAAGAGGGTAAGAGACATGATGCAAACTTAAGCTTATGCTTACACCAATGCAATGCTTTTTAAGTCCATCAAGGGTGTGAACGAACGCACAGTGTGGACAATCTGAACCACACTGTAAACAATGGGGCCTCAGCCTGTGACATCCTCACCCTTCATGTACAATAGGAGTGTCAGCTAGTTAATAACAAATCGGTTGTTGAGCTTCCTCTCGACAATCTCTCCCTCTGAATAATCTTTAACTGGATGAGCGGGTTGTTGTTTTGGATGCAGGAAAATATCCTGCAATTCACACTGTTGAGATAGGCTGGCTCTCGTACAGCTATATCCTGCTCTGGAGTATCTCCCATTAGTGTTGAAGTGTTCTCTCTTACCCGGTGAGACCTGGGCGGCATTTCATTTTCAAATTAACCATATAATCATAAGCCTAACCCTAGCTCTCCAGCAAACTACTGCATTTATCTATTGGGAACAGTCCAAATAGTGCAGCCAAAATCTATTTTCCATGAGATCCCTGTTCAAAATAGCAGTGCACACAGTTATAGTAAAGACACAAACAACTACAAACAACAATGTTGATGTTGACTCCTTCTATTTAATTACAGTTGGCCCTTCTGTGCCCTCATCCACTCCCCTTCAAGGTCTGAAATTAGTTGTGTGTGTGTGTGTGTGTGTGTGTGTGTGTGTTTGTGTGTTTGTGTGTCTATATAAGCAATAGTCCTGTACAGTCCTAGTTCTTGCCACATGGCTGTCACCTATCCTATCCTGTCCTATCCGATCCCTGAAGGGTGAGTGAGTGAGGGCAGAAGGGAGGGGCAGAGGGAACAACTATTTGGAATGGGAATACAGCCCTTCTGGTCAGAGTGCAGGGCAGGAGGACAAGATGGCTCGGCTTCAGTTGCTGTATGTAAGCAGGGTTGTTACAGACACAGCAGAGAGAGAGAGAGAGAGAGAGCGAGGGGGGAAGCAGATTGGTTGTTTATCCTCCCTGTACAATACCAAGGGTTATCCAAAAAGGAAGCACTTCTTCCTGTATCCAGGGGGCCAACCCTCCACAGAGGGGAGAAACAAAAGAACAGGAGAAGAGATACCACCTGAAAATAGAGAATGAATGCGGATCTGGACCCACCCTGTAAGGCGTTTGCAGTGCATGTGATATGTTAACGTTCACTCCTCTTGCGTAACATCGGCCGTAGCATCGAGATAGGTCATTACTGGTGAAGACACTCCCTTGTCTTTTTAGGGAGTGCACCTTGGTATCGTGCCTGAACCTTCTCTCAGCTTGTTAGCAAAGTGTCAGGTCCTTACATCTGGCACTTTGCCAAATGTAGCATAACCCTTTTACCACCCTTCTAGCTTGCACTTTTTCTGTAAATTACTTGTGAAGCATCAAAATAGGCCTAATAAAGGGTTTATGAAGGCCTAATTTAAAATATTTAAAGTTGAAATTAATTCTAAGTGGGACATACATCACTGTTAATGAGTAACAGTCTGATGAAGGAGTTAATGGATGGTTTTGTGATTGGTTGTTATATGACTAAGAATTAGGAAAAAACATTAAGAGAATGAACCAACACTCAAATCATCCAGTAAAGTGTTGTTGATAATATTAAAATGTGAGGTCTTATGAGTAGGTAACACCAGTTCCAACCTCTGAGAGGACAGTGGATAGATTGGCTAAAAATACCTGAACAGCCCTTTGGGCTCAGAAGCTGCAGATGCCTGCTTTGGGCTGCTTAGTGCTCTCAAGTGTGCAAAGGCAGACCCATAGAGGCCTGTTAGAAACCAACATATTTGATAGCCTACAATCTTAAATATCTTAGATTCAGATATTTTCATTTTTAACAAAAACACAGCCATCCTTGGAATGTGTTTTTGGGGCAGTGTGAGTGTCCAGCTCTCTGTAGCTATTGCTCAATAGAACTACAGCTGCTCTGAGTCTGCAAACACTGCATTCCTCCAGTGATCAGAGCTGCAATCAATACAAACATACTGTAGGCTATATGCTGGAGAGTTCTACTAGAGTCAGCAAAGAGAAGATATTGTCAGCATTGGTAAGAGAAAATGGAGTAATACAGTATCTCTGCTGGAGTACGACAACGCTGGTCAGCAACATCAAGCTCTGTGTAAGTGGATTTGTTACTTGCGTATTCTTCGGTTCAGAGATGCCTCACACAGTCTTACAATAAGCATTTAATAGAAGAATATTTGCTCAAAGTATTGTGCATGACAGCCAAGTGTAACGCCTACACTCTTTAGTGGTCGTCACAGAAGAGAAACTCACATTGTCAGTGTACTCCAAACAATTCAATGAGAAAGACCTTTCTCAACCGGTCATAAAAAACATTCCCACCTACCGTTAGAGCAGCAACCAACATCCATAATGTTATCATGTTGGAGAATATTTCTTGTCTAAGATGTGTTTTTCCTTCTGTGGGAGGGGAAGGCACTCACTGCGTGCCTGAACACATGGCAACAAGGCCGGTCCCTTTCACTCAGTCCCCCTTGTGAACAACAAGCCAACAAAAGGCCCAGTGCCCCCCAGACACAAGCAGAGAAAAGAGTCCCCAGACTTGAATTCTAATGACACACTCACAGATAGCCCTACAGCCACCCAGTTTGAGTGGAATTACACACACAAGTACTCCTTCACTCCAAACAACCGTTCCACAAAAAGATAGCTGTGGGTACACTGTTACAGTAAGTGCACTCTGGGATGATCAAAGCAGTGGGACTATGGTCATGAAGTGAAATCAGAAATGTGTAGTTTGGAGATGAGATCAAACATTTCAGCAACAAGGGGACCAATCTGTTTCAAGGAGCAAGGACGGACATTCAGCTGACTTTTAAATGATGACAGCAGAGATGTCAGTGACTCAAGTAAACATACTGTTAAAATGAGGTGATGATCAGAGATGATATCTAACAAGAGAGTTAGAAACATGGCCAACACTGGAGAAAGAGACAGGGCTAGCATGATCGACATGTTCATAGCCATTGTATGTAACGTTATGCACTAATGAATGTAGGACACCCCTAATCAAGAAGACTTGCCTCCTAATCACAGGTTAAAATGTGTTGCCATGGTGCTGTCATGGAGGGTGAGGTCTGAGGAGCACGTACAGGCTCTGATATGGAAAACAGGTGGAGATGGAACAGCAGTGATAAAAACCCACGTCTGTCAAACCTGGAATAATACTGGGGATGAATGAGATATGCTAACGGTGAGCACTATACAGGACCGGATATGTATTTGTTAAATCAAAATCAATGAAAATCGCACAGGCACGCACGCACACACACACACACACACACACACACACATCTAAACAAGACTTCTTCCACTCTAGGTCCGAACACAACATCCACTGGGCCAGTCTCTATGCATTAGCCACAAGTAAATAGCTTAGAGAACGTGTCCTCGAGCTAACTCAATATACCTGACAACACACACAGACACAGGCCAAGCTAATCACGCAAAGCTACTCAATATCATTCATATGTGCTTCTCCCAGTCTCCCAGTGTGTGTCTCGAGGGGTCGGGAACTGTGACAGCAACAACAAAAGTTTCAATTGAACAATGGATAATAAAGACACATTCTATTACTTTCATTATTTCCATGGCCATAAAGCTCTCTGGTTTAGCTCCTTTATGACAGAAAACGGACATTGAGAAGGCAGTATTACAGTTACCAAACATCTTTAACGTTGTCTTTTTCTAGTGATTCGCTTTGCATACAGTATGGCTTCTACCTCCCTGTGAAATAGTCACACATGTATGAACAATCTAAAATAAAGGTTTTGTTTGGTCGTTATGTCTGACGGTATTTTGTTGTTATTATGACCATTTTGGCCAAATTAAAATATATTCCCTCCAAACCCTCCGTCTCTACATCTAAGCACTGCTAATTCAACACCTCATTACATAACCAGACAGTTTTGGCTTGGACTTAATCCTGTAGGGAATGTTTAGGGGCAGACTGGACCAGCTGTCTTCACAGGTTAGGTACAGCTGAATAGGCTGGATCAAAAACAGTGCGACCAGTTACTTTTTGATTTGTTGTAAGATTTGTACCACGAGTCACTCTGACATATCAGGGAGGTGACAACAAAACAATTCTGAATTTACCTCATTATGACGTAAATATCCTTTAAATGTCCTCTGTGCTATTTCAATGCTGGTTTAACTGGTAGGAGCTGTGTGGTAGGGAAAGCAACAATTAGATACTGTTCAATTTTGCAAACATTTCAAGAGGTCAACGACTCCACCTCATTCCTTATGAGCATATGTAACAGCATTACACAGAGTTACTTCTCTACATTAATATATTCATATTAAACTACTCCAAAAGAGGGGATTAAAACCCCATACAAAATCATGTACAATGTGGCCTCACCTGCATGGTCTACAGGTTGCGCATGGGAAAGTTTCAGTCTTACAGGGGGAAAACCAGTAGAGCGTGAACCATAATTCTCACAGCATACAGTAGGAGTTGCCATACACTGCTCCGAACCGCAGTCCTGCTTTTCACTACCATGACCACACACTTTTCAACCAGGTGAGCTACCAGACACTAAACTCCACAAGGCTAGCATAGAGGCTAACCTGGTTATGAAAGATGCTCAAATCTCTATAGCCTTTCAACCATTAGCTCCCAATCAAGCCATAGCACAATTATCTGAATAATTACATGTAACTGACAAACTTTTGAACATGTTATACATTTCCATGTACCATTTACCATATATGAAATGTTGGATAAAGACTTAAGCTCACATGGTTTCTTTTGGCGAACATACCTGGAAAGGATTTGTTCTACCCAACTGTATACGTTACAGACAGCACCCCTGACTAATTTCCTATAACCCCTGGAGCATTCCGATGTTTGGTTTATTTAAGGACCACCAGCCGCACCTAGCAACATTGCTGCTTCTAGCAGTTCCTCAGGCTCCTGGAATGTGATAAGGGGAGTCTATCCCTCGCTGGAATCCTCCTCCACTTTGAGGTAGTGACACAGAGTACCACACCATTATCAAGAACTATGAACTCCCTTATGAACTTATCATGCATGATACATAGCATCATTACCTTATCATCCCATGTGAGCAACTGTTGTGAAGGATGATGTTAGCCAGGTTAGGTGCCCCTTAACCACCTCCTAACTACTCCTAAAAACAATTACAGATAGAGAAAAATAGGATGGACAATCTAAGACTCGCTCATGCATTGTTAAAGAGATGGTATAGGATTTTTGTATACGTTCAGCCCCTAGTTATAAAAAATGACCTGATTGGACAGAGAGGGGCAAACCTCCCCACTACCATGAGCAAAAGCTTATTTTGCAAACGTTTGTTGGCCTTAAACTAAGGACTGTGTCTTCTGATGAGATAAGAAATCGATTAACATTATATCATGATCCATACAGTCAACACTTAAACCAACATTGTACGTAAATAATTAGCAACAAAAATCCTGTAGCATCTCTGTAAGGTATGACATCATAAGTTCCCCTGTAAGTAACAATGTATGACTGTGATCAGCAGAGGGTTAGCATAGCTTGGTTAGTATGGGCCATCTCTCTTTAAACCATGGGGTAAAAACTATCAATTTTGTAGAAAGGGCCTTTCAACTGTGACATGCACTCATTGCAGATCTAGACACAAATGTATGGTTAGATCTCAGAACTGAAAGTCCCTTGCATGTCTGCACATTTAAAAGACATTTCATGTCTTTAAACAGTAGGCAGTGGTAGATTGAACTGTGCATTTCTGTAATCAGAGATTGAGTTGCTTGACGACGATTGCTTTGATGATGTAAATCATACAAATATATATATTTTTCTTTATTTAGTACTTAAACAATTGTCGGGGTAGACATTATGTAATGCTAGGCGTTAGCACAGAGAGTTTTATTGTATTTTTTCCTGAGCCCGTCCCATTCTCTTCCTCCTGTTTAGATTGAGACTTTGATGCAGCCATGGTATGAAGATCACTCCTTTGCACTCTGACCCTTCAGTACATGACCAACTCCCTTCATCCCTGTATATTGACTAATATTACCATGGATAATAATTGCACAATAATTCAAGAAACATAATTTGGAAACACTCTATATGAAATAACTCTTGTACTCATTAAGTAATTCTGTGTTAGCTCTAGCAAAAACACGGTACAGTATTAACATTGTCGTTACATAGTGCACCTTTGCAATTGCACAGTCATAGATGTGAAAGTAGAATAGGGTCTGGTACAGGTTCTGGATCCTGGATGCTGACACACATCGGTACACTGGGGTAGCTACTAAGAGTTTTCAGCACTTCCATTCTGATGACTTTTTGTGAATAAGTGAATAACCAGAAACCCTCACACTTCCCCTCCCTACAGTGTCTCACAATGGAGAGAGGATGCTCTCAATCTCTCTCTGTAGAGCTTTCAACAGAGGAGAGGAAATGGTTACTGAGGACAGGCATCAAATACAGATGTTTCGATGTTTAGTAAAAGTGGTCTTGGACAATTCTTACACCTTCAACACATGAAGCCAGTATAATATGTTATGACAGCGTTGTGTAGGCTTTATAGCAGGCCTATTCAGGTACATTTTTATTATTAACAGGCAGCTGTGAGATCTCATTAATTTCCTCCATTACAGATAATTTCCTCCATTACAGGATTCACAAGAAGCTTATTTTTATCACATGACACAGCACCCATTACCTCCTCTTATTCACTTCAGTCACGCTGTCAGTCAGTCCCCCACTCCCCAGCAAAAATAGCTGCAAAGAATCACAACACTAAGAGCCACTTCAAATTCTGGTTATTTTTAACTGACTTGTTCAGACTTGAATGTCTTTGTCCAACAGCTGTGGAAAAAACTATCCCAAGGGACTTCAGTTCCATTCTGAAGGGAATAGGATGTCCAAAAAGCCTGAAATTGTTCTGCATTATTGCTGTATTGTATGTTGTCACATCTGGTCTGACTCTGACGCATAAGCATGTGAACAGCCACATGTCTCAGTATTGTGTGACGTAACTAACTGTTTACAAGCTGCAAATTATACTAATGACCACTAGGCAGACAGAGAGAGCTGGTAAAGCAATTGATGCTTTAACAAAGATGATACTGTAGTAGTCGTTGTCTCCTCCCTTGGGCAGTTATGGAGTTTGAACAGAACAGCAGCAGAAACAGGCATAAGTCTTCATAAGCCTTTCATAACAGTAGATTCTTCACAGAACATTTTAAGCATCGTTTTATAGATGTTACAAAGGGTTTACAAAGACGTCATTAAGCCATAGAAGTGGTCATTTGTTTAAACCCTTGAACCCACATCTGAAGATGCTACAGACACTGATCGCCAGCAGCTATTGTTGAGTCTCATCCAATCACAAATCAAATAATCACTTCTTGGAAGTCTGACATAGCCTTCATGGGGAAAATGACACAAAGACATATTAGCCATTCTCCACAACCTTTGAAGACAACAAACACCTCAAGCCACTAGAAATCGCTGGAAGGAGACTTCCTTCTACTGCTTCACAAACCCCACTCTCTCAGAACCATCAGAATTCACATTAGTGGTTACGTAATCTGTGTTCTGGGAAACGGGTGAGTTTTAAAGGAAGACATAAAAGATAACTTTGTTCCTTTCCAATGTTCCCCCCTCAAGCCGTCATCTCTAGACCACTGGGGGTGAACGCTCTCTTTGTCTGAAGGACAATCTAACTGATTGAGAGCACAGTCGGACACGGGGAGGACAGAGAGCTAAATAAAACCCTTCTATCAGCAGGTGTTCAATGGGGCATTTGGAGGTGGTTGGACATATCCTATTTTTATCACAGGTACCATCCTGTTGCAACTTTGTGTTTTGCCGGTCCATCTTTACCAGTGTATTCATGGTACCCCCCAGGCTTAAAGTGATCACTCACTCCTTCCATTACAGAAAGAGGAGGACACAGTAAACATCTTCCTTCCTATTAACATATAATGACAGAGACACCTATGTACCTGCTAGCTAAGCAAATGTGTTGCTAATTGTGTGCTTACTGCACAGGGAGCGATTCATTAAGCAAGATTGATGTACTTCACCTTTTACTTGCCAGACATAACTAGTCCCTCAACACTGTACATGATTCAGTAGCAACCAGTCACCTTCAAGTGTCTTTTAGCTAAGACAGTCAATTAACTGCAGCAGGAAATGACATGAGGCACAGAGCAGCCATCATGTTGTTCAATCAGACCTCCCTATTGATTTCTGCAATGTATGTAATTGACTGTGCATGTCTCAGTGATACATGACAGCAGACTCCATTGTACAAAGGACACCGGTGTCAGCAAGCATATACTGCAGAGATTAATTTTGAATAAATAAATGGGTCAGTGTCTGTTCAATCTGGAAAACAGCGCAGAAAGCTGACTTTGAATGTGTACGCTGTACTTTAAAGACAAGTATGGTTTGGCAATAATATCCATATCCATGAGAGGAACACCTTGTGGGGTGCGTCAGCTTTAAAGTGGTAAACTTCCAATACTTGATTCTTGTCGCACAGTGTACTCACTGTGGTTTGCCTTTATCTGTAATTGATTGACTTGGGCCATAGTGGATGACACAGACATAGGGCATGGGCACACACGCCTGCACGCCACACACACACACACACACACACACACACACACACACACACACACACACACACACACACACACACACTGTGGTCAAGTAGGAACATAGTGATTGGTTAATGGAGGGATAGGCTAATAGAGCAATATGTTGCTCATGGTAGCCAGTTACTATGAATGACACCCACAGGCAAATACATGTACTGTATGCTACTGTTCCCAGACTGTCCAAATAGCGGAGTTCTGGTGATGGAGGGGCTGACTGCCAATCATCATAGCTGTCTAACACCCAGCTCTGGGGTTAGAGGTCTCTCACTACAGCATTTTGCTGTCGTAGCTAAAACCGCAAACAGATGAATTTATATAGCCCAGCTCAGCACACATGCCATGGCTATTCCTCTAACAAAACCACATATTGACAACTACCCAACTGTGAATATGGAATATAAGACAAATATCATGCAGTACAACACCACCTGATGTTGTGAGGAATAACTGATGGCAAGAAAACTCCAGGATGACGCAGTCAAGTATGGAGTGGAACTATCTGAAGGTATGAATGTACTAAACAGATAACATAAGATACTTTTAAGGTATTTTTAAAATGGGGTTGCAATATATAACATAATATGGCAAAACACTGTAGGCTAATTATAGTATTATCATTAAGCATAATATCAATATGCTCCTAGCTCAATGTGTGCTTGTTTGCACAGGTAGTTTTTGTTAAGGTCATTGATATGCTGCAAGAGAAGTGAGAAAACCTCTGCAGCAGTCTGCTCTACTGACCTCTTTTGGACAACTCTCACAGGACGCAGTATCGTATCCTCTCTAGGTTATTTACAGTGTTATTCGTTAAATGTCCAAATGACAACGAATGCATTTAATGTCATATAAACAATACAAACATGAGCGAAGCCGGTGATACACTTTAATTGTACATTTAATCCTGTATTTACCACAAATATAACTATAGCATGACGCACAATCTTATTCAGGGTATCGATCAAATAATTCGGTGCAATGACCTAATGTATATAACTTACTACTACACATTTTACCTTTGCAATGAGCGAGGCATCAAGCGCTGGTCTGTCAGGATTCCACAAACGTACTGCGCCTTCAGATGTTGCAAGATAACGGTAATGTTAAACGTAGGAATAAACCCACACTTCTGGAGATGGGATTTGCGCAACTGATGCGCCCGGTTTACCGGCGAGATGTGGAGCAGCAGACCAGATGCTAGAAAGCTTGCAGCAGTTCTGACTGGGATGACATTGAGCGTTTACGCACGAGCCTCCTCTGTTGCCTCACTAGCGCGAAACTGTCCCCTCCTCTCTCTCTCTCTCTCTCTCTCTCTCTCTCTCTCTCTCTCTCTCTCTCTCTCTCTCTCTCTCTCTCTCTCTCTCTCTCTCTCTCTCTCTCTCTCTCTCTCGCTCTGTCTTTCTAAGCACGCGCGTTGAATAATGCAAGGCTAATGTAGTCCTGGAGGTTTCTCTCCCATTCTAGGGCAATCAGGGACTGATCACAGCCGAGGCCACACAATGAGAACGGACCGCCAGCTCGGGTTACAGCTCCCCTATTCAGCTGCGCAACAATCTGGCCATCATCCTGCTTTTGTTTCCCTCCTCCCTTACCGAATAGGAACCCGGCGAAACGTGGCCCCGGAGGTCAATAGTGGATGTTTAAAGCTGCGAATGAAGGGATTTTCGTGGACAATAACAAACACACAGTACACAGACTCTCTAGAACAATTAAGTTGTGCAACAATAATCGATTGGTCATCTGATTAGAGGAAATGTTTGAAGTTAAAGGCATCCCAACTATGCCTCCTTTAAAACGGATGTCAACTCATGTGGCACACACCCAGATGTATCACACACCCTGTGTGTTTCTACAGTGACTAACTGTCTTAGGACATGTTGTGTGTCTTATCAGTCTATTATAGGCTATGTAACTGTAACTTGAAGGAGACAAACAAGTAACAAACAACCCCTTGTGAGAGGTTGTCATGCAGTAGTGCGCATAACTTATGAAATTACTTGAATTCTATTCAATCTAACCCTATTGCCAGGTTTTCTGCATACGTAGTCTATAGGTTAAATACTGAAAGTGATGTGACCATACTTGAATCAAGACAAGGTCTTATTAATCATAAGATTAGAGAGTCCTACTGTAGTTTCCATCCAGGATGCACCAGTATAAACAACCATTAGGGACATCTGGAGTACATGTTATAATCAGATGGATAAACACAACCAGACACAGAGCTTTAACAGAAGCCCTCTACCCTCTGTCTGGCTTTCATCTGGGCCTAGATCATCCATTCTCCTGACCAAACCATTGTTTTTACTTACATAATAACAGACAATGCAGTTCAACATTCATAACATATCCCGTAGCCTATATTTCTAAATTGTATGGTTTCTGTTTGAGGCTCAGTTATAATGTGGAGCAAAGCTAGACTCTCAGCAATAATGTTTTCCTCTTGAAATGTTTAAGCAAACCTTCTAATATGTTTTAGAAGGGTTTTTCTGGAAAATACTGTACTTGTACAAATAGGAAATTACAGCTACCTAATCATGATGTAAATGTAAATGTAATGATGGCAGAGCCAGGGAGTTTAAAGATCTTAGTGTCACTTAGAGAGGAACATTTAGTGATGACATTGTCCAGACGGAGGGATGATTATCCTCTCTCCCTGACAGTATACATACGTGTGTGTCAAAGACAAACAGGGAAACAGAGAGGATTAGAGAGATACTGTATATACCACTGAAAAGCCTCCTATGAAAAACACAGTATACTGTATTGCAGGGAATTTGAAGTAATCTATATGTTGCACAATGTGTGTCTGAATGCAAGTCACATGCCCTGGGTCCCTAATATGCACATCATCTCTCGCCCCCATGATACAACTGCATACAGGGAATATGTAGGGAGAAGGGGTGGATGTTCATATACTCACCATTGCAGTATGGGGAGGCTTAGCCAGAGCTGCAGCCATGAATTCATTCCCTGTAGTCAGTCCTCTACCTAAGATAGAACACAAACACACAGCTATAAGAACAGAGCTGGAGTGGACATGTGACTGCATCATCATCATCATCATCATCATCATCATCATCATCATCATCCTCCTCCTCTTCCTCCTTCTCCTCTTTCTCCCTGTCATCATCTTCCTCTTCCTCCTCCTCCTCCTCCTCATCATCATCATGTCATCCCCATATCAAATATATCTACAAGGAAAGTAGCCTATTGCAGTAACTCAGTGCTGCTGGGTCATCATAATCATACACTGTTCAATCATACCCCCCCCCCCCCCACCCCCCCACCCCCCATTACTTACTGTAGATGACTGTATGTAGCTAGCAGGAACACATAATGCAAATGACAGTATGTCTCTCGGACTACAAGTCACCAGGGCTGTGTACTGTATGTGGTTTCTCTGGCTTGATGTTATCACAGTTATGCATGTGTGGTTTCATTGCACTGACATGTTAGGTGTTTCCCTATCTGTGCTACAGTACATGAGCCATCACACAGTGCTAGTTGAAAATTGACCAGGCCCCTTCTGTTGTCTTCAGATAAATTGATTACATTCTGCCAGAGGACAGGCCTATCCTGTTTGAGGTGTCTGTGTGTGTGTGTGTGTGCGTGTGTGCGTGCGTGCGTACGTGCGTACGTGCGTGTGTGTGTTGTGCGTGTGTGTGTGTGTGTGTGTGTGTGTGTGTGTGCATGTGCTCATATGTGTGTGTGTGTGTGTGTGGTACTGTAGTAGATGTGTTCCTCGAGCTACTACGTTGCCATGACTCTTCATCATGATGTCATCAGCAGAGCCCATCTCCTGGTGCTCTGGGCCTGAGTTTACAGGGTTACATCACAGTGTGTTTCTGCAATGATCCATAAGACTGATCTCTTCCCCTCTGCTTTTCTATCATAAAGTGAGCTGCACACTAAAGGCCACATTAAGGTTGCTCTGTCTCAAACACGTGCTTCACTGCAGGTACAGTTAGACCTTTCTTATTAAGTGTAAGAAAAAACAGAAAAAAAAACAAAAAAAAAAACAATGCAACATGGGGCAGGCAATCCCTTAACTGTTGAAATATGATTTACGTATCAAGGCCTCTAGTATCTTACCGCACGGTTCACAATGTTCTCCTGCTGTGGCTGGAGACTGTAAAAGTTGCTCGGAATGTTCATGAGGCAATATAACATTGTATGTTTTTTATGGATATTCTTAAACAATGTTTATGCAGCATTGCAAATAATCTCACGATAAAGAAACACGACATCAATTACCTGCAATGCAGCATAACACATTGTACATCATATCCATTAAAATCATTGTAAGACCTATTTGCAAGAATGTGTCCAATTTCATGGTGTTTCAAAACCATTTCTTTTAACAGTGCAGTTTTACAATAATCTATAGCTATGGCTGCATCAACCGTGAAAGGTGCTAGGAATGTTTATGAGGCAATATATTATT
Organism: Argentina silus; assembly: GCF_951799395.1. NCBI lineage: Eukaryota > Metazoa > Chordata > Actinopteri > Argentiniformes > Argentinidae > Argentina > Argentina silus. Next base: position 5,735,322 of record NC_139659.1, read on the forward strand.
TTGTATGCATCACACAACTAAAATTGTTCATTTAAAGAAACATTAAAATGGTTTTGTCAGCATTCTTCATTTTGCTGTGAGCTTACAGTGTGTGTTGTTTTGCTTCCTGGTGTGTCCTTGTAGGCCTATTTGGTGATTATTATCCGGTCAGAGAGCGTTTTGCACGAGCATGCCTGTCTATGATGAAAATGGCACTGCAAAACATCAATTCTAGCACCTAAAATGTTCTATTTCCATGGTGCAGTCACAACAAGATTTGCCTGCAGTGTGTGTTCAAGTCTGTTATTTTCAGTGACTTCCTTGCAGTGGCACAAAGAGAGGGAGGGGGTCGCCATAGAGCCACACTGGATTGGAGGATCCGTAGTATATTTTATGTGGCTCACGTCCAGGATGGTGTAACATACAGAACGCTGCTACTAGAAATAGCATGAATAGGGCTGACATGAATCCTTACTCTATGTTCCACACATTATACAGTATGCCTGTTCTGAACAATATATTTCTCTCTGAGCGTTCAACAATGTTGTGGACTACTTAATGCAGGCCTGATCTGGTCTGTGATGACAGACATGGCTGATTAGAGAACCCAAACACAGACCCTGCATCCCAATTGTACATCCTTTCCCCTGAAGTGTACACTTGACCCAGTCCTGTACACATGTTGAAAGCATAGGATTGGTTTAAGCATATGGTGCTACACCAATCCTATGCTTTTACATCTGTCTAGGGGAGTGGACAAGTGTACACTGCAGGGAAAAGGATAGAGGGATGCAGGCATATAGTACATGTGGAGAGGATCTCCTCAAGTGAGCTGTTCACATTCTGTTTGTGAATTGATTTGATTTGAGTTTGTCTCAAAGTTTGGGGTGTGCTCTCTTTAAGACATTAGGACAAGACATGACTGTCTGGAACTAATGACTACAATGTAATTCAAACTAATTCTGGATAATTCCTAATATACTGTATTATGCATGATCTTTGAGACCTACTCTACTATATAGAACCATGCTAATCATCGCAATCAATTAGCTCCTTCCTATCAACACCACAGACTAACCTTAATATGCATATGCAAATGATCATTATAGAGTGTGTGAGATGCAAGTTATAGGTTGAATATATTACCAAGGGCATGAGATGAGGGTGTGTAAATTTAGAGGGTCTAAGATCTTCTAGTCAGTGTTATTATACTGTAAATTTGATCATAAATCCAAGGGGATTGTTTTTTTAAAACAACATTGAAAACTGTGAATCACTTACCCCAAAGTCAAGATATATTTCATCAGTCTTTGTACATATGAATAGATTTTTGACATTGTACCTAGATAAGAGATTGCATTCACAGTTAACACGACTCAACATCCCAATAAATTACATTATGTCCCAAAACATCTACTCTGCTGCCATTTTAACATTTACAATTTACAAAGCAGTTGGGAAAACTGTTACAACAATGGCTAATCCCTGCTTTTCACTGGTTGGAGTTCCAGTATACTATTATATACTATGCTATAGATATCTGCTATGTTGTATTGCGCTGGGTTAAATCATGAATGGCAGAGCAGCCTTGGTAGTAGCAGCAGAAGTGCAGAGGAAGTGTGTGAACTGTGCGTTAGTTGTGCTGATGAAGGGTTGACTAATGCTGAATCCCAAATCGACCCAGAGCCACTTCGTCACACTCCTGTCGGTCTGAGAGGATTGGATCGGTGTCAACGATTCAGCGTGAATTCTACCCAGCCTATAAGTAGGTGACGCAATATTTGCTAAACATACAGATCCTTACAGCACAGGAGTGTTTAGGGGGTAGGGGGCCTAGGGGTCGATTTGGAATTCAGCATACAGTTTCTATATGTGAAGTTAGTGGTGCTGGTGAGTTGGTAAGGAAGCAGTAGGTCCAGGCAAAGAGGGGAGTAGTGTGCGTCCTGGCGATGGAAAAGTGAGTTAGAGAAAGAACCATAGCAAAGACACAGGTGGGTAGGCACAGTGAAAAAAATGCAGTTTATTTTGACTAAGGTATACCATACAGAGGGAAAGCCACTGTTACAGCATGGTGACTGGCAGTTCGAACCGAAGAGAGAGAGAGAGAGAGAGAGAGAGAGAGAGAGAGAGAGTGAGAGAGAGAGTGAGAGAGAGAGAGAGAGTGAGAGAGAGAGAGAGAGAGAGAGAGAGAGAGAGAGAGAGAGAGAGAGTGGGATTGGATGTGTGAAAGAGAAAGAGATAGAGTGAGTATCATAATCATAAAAAAGGAGAAGAGGGTGGAACAATAAAAAATAAAACTACACCTCAGGTAGGTTACAAAAATACAGATGTTTTCTCATTTGAAAAGCACAGCGGTTTCATGGCAAAGTTTATTCATTCCCATTCGCTTTTTAGACAGAGAGAAATTGTACCACGGAAGCTTTTTTCAAAGTAAGTCTCACATATCAGATGCTCTTCTGTATATGGGTATATGGCAGTGTGGCAGATGCTGACAACTGTGCTGCTAAACAACATAGAGTCAGAGGCGTTTCACCAGTAAGTCCTTATGACTACCATACGGTAGAATCCCATGTCTTCAAAACACCATATTTGCACAGATACAGACGAACATAGTGACAGTGATATTTGTAGATCTTTTTAAAAACTAAAGGAATCATCTACAGAGATGCTCACCTCTAATGATGAATATGTGACACATTTATCCTATTCTGTATCATACAGCATTCTGTATCAATAATCGATTTCAGTGATTCATGTAAGGAATTCACCAGGCTAAATGAGTGTTGGATTATTGATATTGTCAGACCCAAACCCCAACTTGATGTTGAAGCAGCACGTTCAACCTAATGCCATTGCCTTGTCCTGCATTAGTGATCATAGGTCTCCTAACCTCTGGACTGACTGTCAGCAGACCACACTATATAAAATATGGCAACAATATGATCTGCTAAGTGAGAGTATTGTGTGTATTTTGTAGTGTATTATATTTCCTTAACATAGAAATAGATAAAATAGATGAGAGCCCCACCCATAGAGGAATTTGTACAATCATAAGCAAAGCAACATTGTAAGGACAGTTTTCTGAAACACTATGGGAGAAACAGAATTAGAAATTATTATTCTTTCTCGTACATGTGTCCTATATGAGTGTGTGATGGGCAGGGTTCGAACCAAGTCTGCGCAGTTTGGATGACTGGTTAGAAGCTTGTGGTCTGGATTTTATTGTAGGTATTAAACATTTAGATTTTTCCTTTTTTTTTTTTTAAAGATCTCTCAGTATGACCAACATAATGGGGTGTTCACTGCCTATCTACCTTCAAACCAATATGGAAGCAGAAGCATTTACAGAACCAACCACAGCCTTGCTGGGAGAAGCAGGTGGTCAGGTGAGACAGGGGACAATTGCGACAGTGAGACTGTCAGTGTTTTTTTTTTTTAATTTAACACCGGGTAATACACAACTATATGATTTCAACCTGAATTTGATGCGTTTCTGCAGTCCCAAGTCTCAATATTGCAATGAAATCCTTAAGTTAAAGTCTATGATATTACTGGAGAAGAAGTTTTGGTTGTTGTAAGACAATTGCGTCGAAACCCCTTTTGTTACTGGTGAACTCTGTATCAGCATGTAACCATTTGTGCTTGGTTTAAAGATGGAGGATATTGCATAATATCACCCCAGCGTTAGTTTCCTACTTCTGTAGGTTTAGCATACAGCTATAGCTTCTCCAAATCATCAGCAAGGCCTGAAACCAGCCCTGAAAAAAATGTAGATCAATAATTCATAGTAAAAGAAAATCTTTGCAAATCATTTTTCATACAAAGCAAACTTCAATACACTCTAGGGGAGGGAAAAAAAACTCAAAGTTGTTGTAAAAAAATATGATGGCTTTGCGACTAGAGTGCCCCAGCTCTGAGTTAAAGAGCAACTTGTGGTGTACAAACACGACGTTGTGTTTAGGAGCAAACTCATATGTTGATATCACTCTGTTGTCGTGAGAGTGTGTAGGGAGTGGAAGAGGGAGGGAGGGGTGGAGGGTTAGTTAGGGAGACTCAACAGACACAGCAAAGCAGTGGATATTAGTGAAAGAATAACCCAGGTCCCTGTTTAGGACCTATGGAATTTCTGGATGCATAAAATATATACAAATAATATGTATATATTGTTTTCACTATAATCTCTATAAATGCAAGTGGAAAATAAAATTAGCACTATAGAGCGTATATACATTCTTTATCTACAGGCGTACTGTATTGTGTGTACTGTGTGAAACTGTGTAAATCACTAACCTCGATCACAGAGTGGGTTTGACCTGGGGTTAGCGAGGTACAGTACAGTGTTTGGACACGCTGTACCACTAAGAGACGCCATTGTTGGACTAAGATACCTTCACATTTCTAAGGTTGGGTGAGATATATAGGGGGTTTGTCTGTGCTAGGCTTCACCAAAGCACAACACACTGCCACTTACTGTACTTGTAATATCTAGAAATGAACCACCAACCACTGTGGTATGAAAGGGTTCAAATATGAGATATACAGTACATTGCAGTCAAATGTACGCTTAGATGTGATCTGCATTTCACACATCTTTTATACTGTATAAATACAGGTATGTATTTTGAACAATATTCAAATATTATTACTTTTGAATTTAGTTTGAACATTTTGGCTCACAGATTTCTTTTGTCCCTCAGTGGATATGTGTGTTTATCATTGCTAACAGTGCCAACCCCCACAACAAGTTACTTTATAGAGTTAACCTACTCCGGTAGCTACTTTGATTGGTCTGTGTGTTTGCTGGTGGTAACAAGCAGTCAGGTTCGCTCACACCCTAAGAGTCTATTGAGGAAGCCTTGAGGCTTCCTGTTTTGATAGCAAGCTTTAATATTTCTGCATGTTAGCGAATGATGCTAACTGTAAACGCAGTGATATCAGAATGTAACACGTCAAGTATCAATCATTTGTCTGTTTTTGTTTTACAAAAGAGAATGAAGTTATCCTTTTTGTGTACAGAACGGTATGTTACATTATGTCGGGGTCTATTGGTGGCGTACAGTTTCCATGTGATTGTTTGTGCACAGCTACAGACCATAACCAAGGCCCTATAATGATTTAGCACCATGTTAACTTTACATGTAAACAAGGGCCTGGTTTAGGGCCTGCAATGCAAATACGATCTGGGGCCTTGGTTGATTCAGACCTTCTCAATAGAATGGCAGTGTGTGATACTTCTGCATTAGCGCCCACTAAGACATAATCACATTTCTTCTCTTACTTTCTTACTTTTCTGTACACAAGTAAGATAAGAGAACAGAGTTTGTTACACAAGAAATATGCAGCTGGATTGGCAGTCATGGTTCTCCAGAGCCTGAAATAGGATGTTGAACCATAATAAGGGGGGGAAAGGAGCACATCATGAATCAATCAGACCCCCTAGTTCCTGCTCTGTCCTTGGCACATAGCCTTAACCTTGAGAACTGCCACCTCTGAACCAAGCCATTGAGATAGATAGAGAAAGATAGAGAGAGAGAGAGAGAGAGAGAGAGAGAGAGAGAGAGAGAGAGAGAGAGAGAGAGAGAGAGAGAGAATTAGACAGATGGAAACCTGAAAGCCAGAGTCCACTGAGTCAGAACACCTATGTGCGTTGGTGAGGATTTCTTCTTCGTGGATACAGAAGTCCATTCAGTGGCCTTTCGTGTTTTGTTTTCAAAAGCAAAAATAAACAAACAAAAAAAAACATTCAAATACAACAGCAAAGTTGAAATAAGTCTATTACTATTCATACAAGAGAATAAATAGGCACAGATACCAAGGCAGAGTTCCCCCTACACTCTGCACATGTTATGATGAGAGCGTATTATGTACAATGCAAGCCTATTGTAAGGATGATTGTTGAAGTCTCTGGCATGATAACAGTTATTAATTAATAACTAACACTCGCAGCCTGATTGGTACAGGGAAGATCTAATTTTGCTTCAGTAAGGCCACTGGACAGGTGTAGGGGTGTCACATATCTGTGTATGTGTACATCCGTTTTGTTTTACGAGTGCCAGACACTTCTTGAAATATGAGTATGTCTGAGTGGAACAACTTAGATGGACCTATGATCTGAACAAGCTCACTGGCGTGGAAAGGATAGTAAGTTGTATTTGTTGTTGTATTGTTTTACATACAGGTACATCTTTCTTCACCTGACCTGTCTTGATTTTGTCCCCTCGTCGACTCTCCTGGCAGATTACTCAAACATAACACCATGCCCTAGTATGTCTTTGGATACAATAAACTACTGATTCTATGCTTGGTTTGGATGTTGTTTGGTGTCCTACTACATAATGGAGACAGGCCAGAGGAGAGAGTGATTCCCAGCTCACAGAGGGGAGAGAGAGAGAGAGAAAGAGTGCATCACCAGGTTGTAGTTCAGATAGAGAGAGAGTGTGCACCCGAAAGGTCGAGGGTCAGATAAGAGTTTACAGCCAATCAGCAGGTCCAGAGGTGGCGGAGGTCTGTTAGTAACCGGGAGGGGGAGGGGCTTAGGGAAGAAGAGCCTTGGTTTGAATGTGCTTCCCAGGTCAGGAAAAAGAGGAAGTTGAATTTGGAAGGGGGCGGGGGTAAAAGAGGTCACATCACATGATCGTACAGCACTGGCAGCGCTTTTTCTTTTCTATACCTGGCGTCGGCAGGGGGAGTTCCTTGGTGGTGGCCGAGCTGTCGTCCTTGCCCTCCGAGGACAGTTCGGTGGCGGTATCAGAGAGCGGCCGGCCGGACACCAGGTCGGCGGCATTACCATCCACCGCCGAGACGTCGGTGACCGTCTTCTCCCGCAGCGACTTCTCGTCGTCCTCGTCAATCAGGACGATCTCGGCCTTGATGGTGCCATCGAAGCCCAGCAGCCTCTTGCTCTCGTCCTCATCCTCCACGCTGTGGTAGCCCATGAAGATCATAGTGACCGGCTTCTCCGACGTGGCCTGGGGGGCCTCTGTCACCTCGCCTTCATACTGGAGGCGAGAGCCGGGCTGAGTGGTCACCGGGCCCGAGTCTTGATGCATCCCCCCATCACCGCCTCCGCGCATCATCTCCAGCTTGGTCTCCTTGAGTAAGGTCTGGGGCAGGGTGTAAGGGATGGGCGGTGGGGCCGTGCTTGGCGCTGAGCTGGGGTCGGGGGAGGGGGGGTCGGCGGGGGTGACCATCACCTTGCCACTGCCCCCCTCCACCCGGCTGCTGGTGGGCTGGCCCACGCGCTGCATCAGCTCGTCCACCTCTGCAGAACTCCAGGGGTGCACCCCATTCTCCAGGGTGGTGGAGCCCCCCGAGCGGACCTCGTACACCATCTTGCGCCCGTCGTCATACACCTTCACCCCCCTCTGGGGGACCTCGTCCGGGCTCACCGCCGAGGCTGACAGGATCCTGGTGTCGCCCGTCTTCTTATCTTTCTCCACGTTGATCTCCATAGCGTACATGGCTTCAGACAGGGTGGAAAACACACACACACAGGACATAACATATTAGATATTAGGACCATAGGTTACTCTTCGCGCTGAGAATCAAAAGGTTCTATCTGGTACCAAAAAAGGGTTCTTCAAGTCAAATAACCCTTTTTGGTTCTAGGTAGAACCTTATTTTCTAGGTAGAACGTTACAGGGGCGGTTTCCCAGACACAGATTAAGCATAGTCCTGGATTAAATCATACTTTCAATGGAGATTCTCTATAGAAAATGCAGATTATTTTAGGAGTAGGTTTAAACTAGGTCCAGGAAGCGAGCACATCAGGCACTCTTCATACACAAATAGCATTGCTGTACTGTACATCAAGCATTCTCTTAAATTTCATTATTCGTACATAACTGAACAATTACCTTCAAAGACTTACTTATTGTAACTGCTAAATTCAATGAAACTCCATTACGATATTTACGTATTTTCTCAACATGTTTATAAACTGTTTGGCAAATGTATGTCACACATATGTCAAACATAGCAATATACATACAATGTCAAATGTGAAATGTCATGTCAGATACTTTGATAGTATATACTTTGTAGTTTATATACTTTCATATACTTTGAAGTTTAAAGAGAGAACCTTCAGTACTGAATGGTATATCACTCTGATAAGTTTCGCTACAGAGACAAATCAGGTGAACAGCAAACCAAACCCATTCCCTTTGGCTCTGATGTAAACTCTTTGGTCAAGTCAGCTGACCTTTGCCTCACACTGCTTAGGGTGACACATGTCACATGGCTGGTGAGTGACAGTAATCCAGTTTGTTGTTGATCCTCCTCAACCCAGTTGACATTTGTACTGACTCGCTATTCTCCATGACTTGTCACTCATGTCACATGACCGTTGCAGAGGTTGTTTTTTTCTAGCGCCCTTTACCGCTGTTTACATCACTGAGTACTGCTACAATGTGTTGACCTCTAGGTACACTTTACTGGAGTCACATTTGATTTGAATGCAATAGAATGATTCCTCTTTGGTCAGCATGGAGTGCAAAACAATGTGTTGACATTGACTGTATTGTTGTACACGTCAGAAACAAATAGAAGGTAATTGTAAATCATCCCATTCAATACGAATAGGTTTATCTTTGAATTGGAGGACAGTGAGCCATGATCAAACACACTGGAAATTGAAGCAGACATCATAACACACTGTATTAACATGACACATGTCATATGTCATAAAAGGTCATGTTATATGTTTAAAAACAGCTATGCATACATCACTACTACCCTTACCTACATGTTTAACCACTGTCTTTTCTTAACACTTGTGTTACATTGTCTGGTCATCAACTTCCAATGTAACTTAGTGTGATTCCCAGACTAGTCAGTGTGAATCTGAGCTCTTGAACCACAGCTCTTGAACCACAGCTCTTGAACCACAGCTCTTAGACCAACAGGTGTGTTACAGTGTCTGTCTGCTAGGTGGTTACGCTAAGCCAGAGGGTGAGCTAGCTGTCTTTGACGTTTGCGATTGTTATTAGTAAAGAGCTGGTGGAGTGTGAAGTGTGTGTGTGAAGTGTGTGAAGTGTGTGTGTGTGTGTGTGTGTGTGTGTGTGTGTGTGTGTGTGTGTGTGTGTGGTCACACGAACACAGTGTTTGTGTATGTGTGTGTCTGGTCATATGGAAACTGTGTGTGTGTGTGTGTGTGTGTGTGTGTGTGTGTGTGTGTGTGTGTGTGTGTGTGTGTGTGTGTGTGTGTGTGTGCGTGTGCGGTCCTATATGGAGGCTGTTGGTTGCCACGTTGTGCCTCCGTCTCATGTCTGTAATCCCCATTACCAGTCCCTGGCTCCGGCCCAAAACAAGCAACAACCCCCCCGCCCCCTTCACCACCCCCTCCCCACCCTCACCCCCCTCCCCCCCCCACCCCAAACCCCCAGCACCTACCAGGCTTCCTTGGGAGCGGGTCGTCCCCAGGGGCAGTGGCCCGAGTCTGGGTGTATATCTCTGGGAGGTCTGGGATCTGAGAACGGACGTAATTCACCGCATCTGTCGGGGCGGAGAGCAGGAGAGGAAGTCAAAGCCGACCCCCTGTGTCCAAACGCCCCCCTGGTTTACCCCCTCCCCCTCCTAACCCACAGCCCCCCCTCTCTAACTTTAACTCTCTCTCTCTCTTTATCTATCTCTCTCTCCCAGTCCCCCCCTCTCTCTCCCTCTCTCTCTCTCTCTCTCTCTCGCTCTCTCTCTCTCTCTATCCCTTTCTCTCTCCCCAGCAGCCCAGTGCTTAGGCAGGCAAAAGCGGAGGGGAGTGTATTAGGGGGGAACAAAGCGTGCCTGGGATCAGGGGCTTCCCTGTGAATAGGTGGATCAGGGTAAACAGAGTGCAGAGTCATTGCCTTATGTGTCCAGCTCAATAGTCTCGCTGAGGCAGTAGGGAAACGGTCCAAGGGGCTAATGTGGGACACAGAGAGAGGGACCCCTCCGGGTTTACAAAGGCAATGAGGGGCGAGCAGCGAGGGAGAGCGGGGTCACTAATACACAACCAGCAGGAGCTAGCTAGCTATGCCTGCATTCTCCATCATATGTGGGAGGCTGGACAGAAAGTGTGGGAGTGAATGTGGGTGTGTGTACGTGTGTGTGTGTGTGTGTGTGTGTGTGTGTGTGTGTGTGTGTGTGTGTGTGTGTGTGTGTGTGTATGTGTACATACAGTATCAGGATAGATGGTCAACTTTGATCATTTTTAACTTTTGATCCCATTAATTCTAGATGTGAATTGAAATTCCACTTTCAGAATATAAAAAAAAAAAAAAACTTGAGTCTTCAGCTCCTGGATTTATGGAATTGAAACAAAAATGTTTCAGAGCCAATTAATAATAACATTAGGGAACATCTGTTAACTAAGATGTGAAGTGGACCTACCTCCATCTTGATTCTGAAAACTCTGGAAAGAGGAAAAAGAGACGGACTCAGTGAGCAAGACATTATAATGACATTATAATAATGACAGCCTACATGAACGACATTTTGCCTTAATTCAAAAACCTTTTCCATTAACTCTAATGTCATTTGAAATAATTTACTACTCCATAGGTAAGTCAATAGAGCACCATTCAGATTACTATGAAGTGAGGTAAAACCAGACCTGGGTCAAAAAGTATTTTCAAACTTTTTTGGAAAGTTTGCTTGAGTCTGCCAGGGGCTCCAGATGGGTGGGGGTTTGCATTTTAAGACTATTCCATTGTGCCAAGCAAACTCAATCAAGCACAGCTTAATCTTTGAAATGATTTAAAATACTATTTGAGCCTGAGTCTGGGTGAAACGACAGCTAATCTGGATCTGATCTTCTCTCTTACTTTTTGCAGATCTTCTATGGACCTCTCTGTCTCTTTCAGTCGTTCTCTGAGAACCTGCTCTTTGGCTGAGATCTGTGACTCCTCGCTCTCCAGCAGACCGATCTCCGACTCCAGTCTAGAACCACAAAACAGCAGGAGAGAATATATCATTACAACTGGATACAACTCACAATATACTCAGAAAAAAAGGGTTCTTCGCCTATCCCTGTAGGAGATCCCTTTGAAGAACCCCTTTTGGTGCCACATAAACCTAACACAACCTTCTGTGGAAAGGGTTCTTTGTATATGGCACCAAAAAGGGTTCTTCAAAGGAAAGGGTTCTCCTAGAGGGGCAGTTGACAAACCTTCTACAGAAGGTTCTAAATAAAACCCGAAAGGGTTCTACAAGGAAACCATAAGGAAAGGGTTATCCCGCAGAGACAGCCAAAGAACCCAATTTGGAACCCTTTCTTCTAAGAGTGTCATGTTGAACTAGGGTTCCATTTGGTTATCAGTGTAGCTTTAAAATACAAAAGACCCAGGGTTCTGATCAATAAACATAACTGTGACCACAGTAGCAGCCAGGTACTGTACACATCCTTCCCTCCCGCACTTCTCCTCCCAAAGCATTTATTTAGTATTTCCCTGACATCTGTCCACACATAGGCTTTAGCTGGTGTGACATTACTGTCGCTACAGAAGAATAGTGATGTGTTTTTTTTTAGCCAGATCTGGGTCAAATAGTATTTGAGATTGTTTCAAATATGTTGAGCGTTTGCTTGAGCCTGCCTGGTGTGTCAGGCTTGGCACTTTCGGCACTGTTCCATTGGTTCCCTTGCACCAGGCAAACTCAATCAAGCACAATTTGAAGCCAGGTGTGTTTTCAGCCCAGTGGGGGTGTAAAGCGAGTGTGAACCTGTCTGAGCAGTGAGGTGTGAAAGCCTTGTACAACAGACATAACTGGGCAGAGTTGGATTCGATACAGAAAAGATGAACATTGAATCTGACAACTGCTGCACTCAGTAAAGCAAACATGCAAATGAGACAGAAGGCATCATTCTGGTTGGTCAACAGGGTTTGAGATCATATGACTATTGGACAATGCAACCCATAGGACAGTGTTATATGAATGTGAGTTAATGTACATGCATGTTACAGTAAACACAGTTCATAAATAATATCGTAGGATTCCAAACTCTGGATCATGTGTGTGGTCCTTTTAATTGTGGGTAATAAATTATGGGTTCTGTTTGGTAAAAGAGTTGTGACCAAAATCACAAGCTGATGTTCAGTCATTGTGTGCAGTCATAAACCCAATAATTGATTCTGACATGGGAAGAAAAACTCTCATATTTTCACGGTCAAAACAGCCAATTGATCAATATGACTATTTACATCTGTACAGAACCCTGCATGCAATGAAATACATATAGACTTGAGATAGGACATTCTAGCAGACCACACATGTCTTGCACACGTCACACACACACACCCATTCACCTATCCGCATACGTACACACACACACACACACACACACACACACACACACACACACACACTACATTCCATCTCTCCCAAAGGAACTCGGATCTCAGTTATTCTTAATGCTGGCAACCAATGAGGAAGCAGCGCGCAGAGGAACCCACTCCTGCCTCCTCCCTGGTCAATTTCCTGCCATTGTTTGGAGCGCAGAGGTTCCATGGTCAGCAATAACAAAGGAGAAGGAGCCTTCCCACGATATCAACAATTGGTCTGGGAACACAAGGCACTGTCTGTAGCCTCTGTTGCTCTTACAGATACAACATGGCTATGACCACAAATAAATATACTATTGTCTGAAACTACTTGACTTGACTTGAGATTAGCTTATCTGTGTATCTATTTTTGAGAGGAATAAAGCCTTGGATTGTTGTGAGCCATGAACGTTCTTCATTCTTCATCTTACTATTTACTGTATGCGATGATGGTGGTGGTGGTGGTGTGTGTGTGTGTGTGTGTTTGTGTGTGGTGTGTGTGTGTGTGTGTGTGTGTGTGTGTGTGTGTGTGTGTGTGTGTGTGTGTGTGTGGTGTGGAGATGCAGAATACAAGAACAGCTGCCTGTTATAAGTTACTTCTGTCTTATATCATGTGTGTTCCTGTCATTAGGACACAATGGAGCGTAATTGTTTTGTGTGTGTAGAGAGAGTGTGTGTGTGTGTGTGTGTGTGTGTGTGTGTGTCCCACCCAAACCACTCAACAGTGGGCGGAGTCTAGCTGAGGGGAAATATACGCTAGCTAGCTACAAACATCCATAAGCATAATGACCACTCGCACAAAATGACAATAGAATAAGTATCCTCAAAGGTAGAGTGATGAAAACTCATTGACCTGACCCTGACACAACACCATATTACCCTCCCTCTCTTTCCCCTTCTCTCTCTCTTGCTTTCCCGCCCTCCTTCCTACCCTTTCTTCCTCACTTCCCTTCTGTCTCCCTCTCGCTATGTCTCCCTCTTTCCCACCCTCTCTTCCTTCCCTTCTCTACCTTCCTCTGTCTCTCCCCCCCGTCTCTCCCTCCTTTTCTCTCTCTCGCTCTGCTTACCCCTTCCCGCCCTCTTTCACTCCATTCCCTTCTCTTTCTCTCTACATTTCTCTCTCTACATGCCTCCCCTTCCCACCCTCTCTTCCTTCTCTCCCTCCCTTTGTCTCTCCCTTCTTCTTCTCTCTCTCGCTGTGTCTCCCCCTTCATACCCTCTCTCACTCCCTTCTCTTCTCTTTCTCCCTCATTTTATCTCTCTTCCTGCCTACACCTTCCTACCCTCTCTTCCTCCCTTCTCTTCTCTTTCTCTCACTACTCTCTCTCCCTTACCCTTCCCACTCTCCCAAATTCCTACCCCCCTTTCTCCATTCTTCTCCCTCTTCTCTCTCTCCCCCTCTCTCCTTCCCCAAGTAAACCCAGGGGGTGTACACTCACTGACATAATCCTCAAGAGGGATCCATCTCCCCTCTGCACAGACGTCATTCATGTCCCCGCAGCTGGCCCTGTATAACTCCATCATATTTAATCATGCCCTTATATGGTAGGCCTCATTCGCTCCACCCTGGTTCGCTTACAGATTCAGATTGAAGAGGGTTTTCCTTTCTGCTTCTGAGCTCAACAGTGACTGTCTATACGGTCTATCTGTAAATATACATATTTTTACACTTGAAAAATATGCTTGAATTACAGATACTGTACCTGTCACTGAGTGGGAAATAGGGATGGGGAATTTGAAAATATTTCATTGTCAATATTGGGTAGTTAAACAAACCATGTTGGTACAGTATGAGAACAGGGCATTACAAATATCCCGACAACAATTCATAGTAACATAGTTAGATGGTTCATTTCAAGCAGCTATCCCCCAGTCTTATGAATGGTTCTTACGTCAATGGTTCTAATCTAGCCCATCCTACAGTAAACAGCCATTAGGACGGCAGGAAAGTGAGACTAGGTACTGCCTCTGCTGCCCTCCAGTGGTGAAATCCTTTAAAGACACAACAACCACCAACATCTAGAGGGCCACATCATAGTCTGACCCAAAACAAAAGGCAAAATTGCCCAGGCAAGGTCTATGTGATGCAGACTTGGTTTCCATTAATAAAGAGAAAATGAGGCAGAACATGGGCAAGAGTTTGATTATGATTGATTATAATAATTGATTATTATGATTGAAGGTAGCTGTACCACCACGCTGTACTGAAAACAAATTCCATCAACATAGGTTGTGTGTGACAGCAGTACAAAATATTACTAAACAGGTAACATGCACTTGTTTGGTTCTATTCTAGACTATTCTACAATGGAGGCATACGGGAGCACCAGGAGTCATGGTGCAGACTGGTTTCAGGGAGAGCAGACCACAAGGTGCTCTGTGAGAGTGAAAACCCTGATTTAACAGACATCCAGTGGGAGACCCCACAATTACTACATTGTGTATTTACCTCTGGCTTACTGTGGCTATAAATGGAACAAGACCCATTCTGTGGTCCTCTGGGTGTCTGAATGGAACACAGGCATTCTATGGGCTCTCTGTGAGACCTGACAGTGTACTGTAGAGAGAGCTGGACTGTGCTAGCTAGCTCTGCTGCTGAGGTCGGTGACACCACGCTGTATATTATCTTTAATCATGGGTAAAGCCTAAGCTACCGGTAGGCCTTCTTACCACACACACACACACACACACACACACACACATACACACACACACACCACACACACCACACACACACACCAAATCACAGACCTTCAAGCACATAGCCTATACTGTGTCACTTTGTCAGAGAAATACCTGCATGCATGCACACACACACACACACACACACACGCTTCTCCTTTACAGTGGTGTGTGTGGACTAGTATGAACTGTGGAGGAGTACACACTGAATACCTCACTTATCCTGCATGACTAAGGTGACTTTTCTTCCCTGTACACAGAGACCAGGGCAATGGGAGGGCAATGGGAGATTACATTACAAACTTATTCTACCAGAGAAAAGGAAGGAAAACAGCTCCTGTAATTCAGGGTGGAGTTGGCTCTGTCTCTCTGTCTCTCTGTCTCTCTGTCTCTCTGTCTCTCTGTCTCTCTCTCTCTCGTTTGATCAGCACTGATTTTTTCCAGTACAGAACAGCAGAGAGACAGCAGGGGAGGGGGGAAGGCGAAAGAAGGTGGAGAGGGCAAGGCGGAGTGACAGGAGGGGAGTGTGTGCGTATGTGTGCGTGTTTGTGTGTGTGCATGTGTGTGTGAAGCATGCCGATGGTGCCCCCTTTACACTGTGGCGGAGGCAGTGACCTCACACAGGCTTCTCCCAGCTCCACCCCCACTCCTGGCTTCCTGTTCTCTGTTCTCCCACTTCCTGTCTGCTTGTGTCATTATCTCCATGCCGACCTGATTAGCCTCAGAGAGACGGCATGTGTGTGTGCGTGTCTGTGTGTGTGTGTGTGTGTGCGTGCGTATGTGAGTGTGTGTGTGCACACGCTGATGATGTCACCCCACCGCCCAACCAGAGCGGCTGCTCACCAACCGACCGCAAGTCCTGTCGCCATGACAACATGGGGTCTGGCACAGCTCCCTGCCTGCCACATCATCCAGCCATGAGTGTGTGTGCGTGTGCCTGTGTGTGTGTGTGTGAGTGTGAGGGTAACTTTCGAGACTACTGAGCGTACAGAGGACATTGCTAGAGTAAGTGTCAGCAGTGCTTGCGTGAAGTGCCAGTCAGGTGCCACAGATATGCTACTGTAGGAGTGGCTGGGTTAGACGAGCTACGTTTGAGTGAACATAATGGTCAGGATAAGGGGATTCCCTACACTCCACCAATGAAACGTAGCCTATTCCAGTAGACCACAATTCATCTGTATGCGTTGAACAACATGATTCACAAATGCCAACTGATTGAACAGCTATTTAACTTCACCAGTCTATTTTGTCTCAATTTGACCCACTAGTAACAAACCCTAATCTCTATATGTGCCCCCAAGATTGCGTTAATCCACTGTGCTGAAGCCCAGGTCTCATGGCCTCATGGCTCTTCAGGATTCAGGTTACTTGTGGCCATGGTCCCAAACCACTTCCATTACATTAAGATATACACTCACCAAACACATTATTAGGAACACCTGTACACCTTCTCTTGGTGGAGGTTGTGTAATGGTGTGGGGAATGTTTTCTTGGCACACTTTGGGCCCGTTAATACCAATAAATCATCGCTTGAATGCCGCAGCCTATTTGAGTATTGTTGCTGACCATGTGCGTCCCTTCAAGGCCACAATTTACCCATCTTCTAATGGCTACTTCCAGCATGATAATGCATCATGTCACAAAGCAAAAGTCGTCTCAAACTGGTTTCATGAACATGACAATGAGTTCAGTGTTCTTCAGTGGCCTTCCCAGTCACCAGATCTAAATCCAATAGGACACCTTTGAGATGTGGTAGAATGGGAGATTCATAGCTTGAAAGTGCACCTGAAAAATCTGCAGGAAATGCAATAATGTCATCATGAACCAGAATCTCAAAGGAATGTTTCCAACATCTTGTGGAATCAATGCCACAAAGAATTGAGGCTGTTTTGAGAGAAAGGGAGGCCCTACCCAGTATTAGTATAGTGTTCCTAATAAAGTGTTTGGTGAGTGTCGGTGAATGTCTTCTCCTATAACTCTATCTTTGCATCATCATTCACCCCCGGTATGTTATAGAACATGGTTTTATATCCTAAAACGACATGTTTATTGAGTCGTCAATACGAGAGCAGTCCAGTAGCAGAGTTCACATACTGGTATACAGTCAAACAGACAAAGTATACAGAAATCTGACACTGCTTATCTCTGCTCGTAATATACTGTCTATCACGACACATTTTTAAACAACCTCTCCTTTCCTTCCTCCCGTGTGGATCAGATGAGAGCTGACATTGTACGCTCTCCTTTTTAGGTATCACTTTCACCACAGCAGTATACACAGAGGGAAAGCAAGAGATAAATACAAATATTAAGGGTTTTTATCCTTTTAAGACTTCCCTGGAATGAACCTTCAAGTCGAGACTCACAGACTTTGACCCCTCCACTTTTTCTCTAAAGACTTTTGTAGGTAGAAGAGTCAGCATTTAGATTTGTATCACTATCAAACATCAACAGCGGTTATTGATTTAGTGTGCCCATTTATGGTTCTATATCCATTTCTGAAGAACAAAAGAAAATCCACCACACTGTCATTCCTGTTTGCTCCACAACTCAATGAACCTAAGAAACCAGTGTTTCGGACCATTAAGCCATTGGGGAGCAAACATATGCATTTTTTTAGCAGACTCTTTTATCCAAAGCAACTCACAGTACAATAATGAGTGCATACACCTTCCGCATATGGTCCCAGCAGGAACTGAACCAACAAACTTAGCGTGGTTGGCACTCTACCAACTGAGCAACACAGCGACCACTAACACTAATTAAACAAGAATGCCAGTTGCTGCTGGAGCTGCGTTTCCTCATGTTCTGAGTTTGTCATGGTTCAGTACAAGGTGTGTTGATAACCTTGTAATTATATCTATTTCTGAAATTACTGAAATTATTCTCTAAAGCATTCTGTGTAAAAAAAAAAAGAAGAAAAAAAAGAAAGAAGAAGAAGCAATTTGGCTGCTTTGCTATGGGGTCGGGAGGGGGAGGGGGAGGGGGTCGTTTTGCACCATGTTTTTGTCCTTGGGCCTTGGGCAGCCTGAGTGAGCCTCTCTATCAGCGGTGGAAAGTGTCTCGTTGTCCTCGTTTATTTTTGGGGCACTGTTCCACGGGGTGCAAATATAGAGCGGGGCCACCACACCCTCAGGCCACTCCTCATACCACAGAGATGGTCGAGTTCCTCCAGGCAGAGTTACACAGGACCAGCAGTGAATAGCACTGCTGACTTGACACACACCCTCTTGTGAAGTATAACAAAGCCTTATAAACATGGTCATAATACCTTATAGATACAGTAATAGATTACTATGAAACGGTATGGTAAAAGAATAGGACAACTAAGCATTCAAATTTAAAGCATCTAAAGCATTAAAGCCATACTCTGAAACACACACAAAAAGCTTACTCTAGTGTAACTAACAAATTAAAAGATTTGTGTTATGCTTATAAGGTCTATGAAAATAAAGTTAGGCTTAAAGCTAAATCTGCAACAGATGCACTGCAAACACTGAAATCTTTCCAACAGTTCAAATGTTATACAGAATAAGTACTATGTTTGTTTTGTAACAATGCTTCTTTCATGGTAGGGCACATAAATGATGCAGTGTTGAAGAGACAGAAATGCAGCCTTATGTTTGACTTCCATTCAGCTTCACCAACTGCTGTTGAAGAGAAAGAAGTCATGCATAAAACAGACTCTTAACTTACTAGGGTATCACTCTTTGAAACATACTGTCATTAAATGTGCTGTATAAATAAACATTTTGCCACATACATAAAATGTGAATTGTCTCACAACTTGCACTAGCTCCTTGATCCAACAACATAACACAGAAGAAAACCAATGCAATGTTGTTAATAGTTACAGTGTTCATACTATATTGTATGCAGGCATAGAGGAGCAGCTTTATGTAAAGTGTTACTCCCAATATACAAAGAAATTTGAGATTTGGCCAGAGAATCTCTACTTTGAATTCTTCTCTCAAGGTGTCTATGTGAAAAGCACACAGGGAAAACAAACATACCATGATCCTTCTCCAATTACAGTCCCCAGATTCCACTTCCATGCTCAAATACTAATGCTCATTGGCCAAATTATACATCAACCAACTTGGCTGTCTAAAAATAGTTTCTGCGGGACGTTTCTCATCCTTTTGGCAGTGACCTCATGTCCTTATTGTGCTCTATGGGGAATAAGTGACCGCATCCGTTGCAGCAACAACCCCGCCACAACGAATGGATGCACCATGGGAACGGGGAAGCTCCTCCCAGAAATACAAACAAAACATCTCCAATCAGGATCAGATTACTCACTTATTCCCACTGACTGCTCTCAGGGATCATGACTCATTAAATGTGTGAATTAAATCGCTGAATGGACCTCTAAACTCAACGGGACAAAGGACAATGGTAAGACGCAAAATACGACAAAACTGTCCAACAACATAACATTTCCAAGAGACTATTCTCAGCGTGAGGGATACTTTTGCACATCGATAGCTCAATAGATTATAGTAATATGAGGGCATGAAGGTGCTACAATGCACGCAATGCTATGCAATGTAATCAATCATAAAACAACAAGAAAGAAATAGATTATTATGAGTGGCTATACTATGAATAGTATGTGGATTGTTGTCCATGCCACTCACATCAGAGCTCCTACAGTAAGGCCTGGATAATTATCACCATAACTTTTTCACCCATGGTTTAGTTCTGTTGGCCTCAAGCAAATCTACAGCACTTAGATGCTTTAGTGTGTGTGCTGTGGGTTGCAGCATCACAGCACTGCATTGTTCGAAAAACGCTTAGAGCCCCCAGCCCTCTCGAGAAGAAACCAGATAAATGCAAACACATGCTAATATAATGAGCCTCAATTAACTGAGCTTAGCCTCCTAGCAAGGCAACTTAGAGCCTCAGCAGCTATTGCAGTGGTGTAGTTGACGCTGAGCTTTAATTGGCACCAAAGCTGTAATGTATTTGCTGTTCCATTGCGGATTTTGGTTTTAGCCATAGGCATTACCTACCAATGGGATCTTGGGAGGATATTTACCAACTACTAGGACACAAGTGTCTTGTTATTTATCGATGCAAGTGTCTTATTTGTGATATGTTTCCAACAGAAGGTACCCTAGACCTTTACAGCTTTGTTTACCATCGAGAAGGAGGGAAACACACTAAATTCTTGGGCTGGTTTCTGATCTATATCTGCTGCAGGCTGGTTGCATTCCACAGCTCCCTGTAACACCTCATGCCAGTTATAGCCAGATGTCATCCACTTACTATGCAGCCTACCACGCCAACTCTATTTTGGAGCTGTCGGTTAATACTTTAAATATGGCCACTGATAAGGAGGTCGCTATTGTTGTTGGTGCCCTTCAGGGAGAATGTCAGTGAAGACAAAAACAAAGGCTCTAATGGTGCTGTAACTCTTGTAGATAAGAGGAGCTTCATTCCAAAAGTCTATATATCCATTTGCTAAATGTTTGGTCAAGGTGACATTTACACAAACATAATAAAGGCTTTTATTTCATGACGGCAATCATTTTATTGGAAATACATTTTTGAAAATGCTGGATATAGCATTTTTGGAATTAAACTCTTCATACATACGTATGCATACTGTACAAAACTGCTCTGCTCTGTGTACCTAGAAAACAGAACCCAAAACCCCATCTGGTTTGAACTCCAAGCATCCACATCTGGAAAAACCCAACGTTAATGAGATTAACAGATTGAACAGAGAAGCCAGCCACACTTTGAAGTCCTTTTAATTAAAAACTAAACTAACCATGGAAACCGAATTAGCTTGGTGTTCTAAGGAAATCACTGATGTTTATGATGTTTACAATGACAGCTAAGTGTAGAATTGCAGGATATTAAATATGTTTCACCAAAAACAGGACCAAAGTCATAATAACTAAACATATGTGCAACCGGGAATAGTGTCCTGACCTTTGGCCACTTCCTGTGCATGTGTGTACCTGTGAATATGGTCCTCTAGTCTCTTCCTTTTCTCTTCGTCCTGCTCCAGCTGTCGTCTTCGGCCCTCGTCTTCGTCGTGTGTTCCGGTGGGGGTTCCCTGGAGCAGCCAGCGCTCCCTCATGGCTTTGGACTACAAGAGAGAGAGAGAGAGAGAGAGAGACAAGAGGGGAGAATTAGTAAGAGGATCTTTTCATTTCAATAATGGTATGTAGTACTGTGGTCTCCAATTGTCAAAACCAATTGAACATCTAAGTTAATTATATGGCCAGCACTCTCAAATAAAGAAAAAGGTGTCAAGCCTTGATCAGCACAGAGGTCATCTTGCCACTAAGCTAAAGTATTGGGACCAATGGGATCATGAGAGCACAGAAAAGTAATATTTTGCACATCTCAAACATTGGAGAACCGGCGCTATGGCAAAAATGATACAGATAATTAAAGGAAAGGCCCAATACATTACTAGGTATATAAATGCTCCCCAGTGCTTTAGTCCTGCATCAGAAACAACGTATCGACTTCACAGGTTTGTAAAGTCGATACGGTGTTTGTGGTGCAGGAATAAATCACTGGGGAGCACTTATATATTATGTGTGGGCCTTTCCTTTCTTTACCATTGGGATCATTTGCACCAGTTAGCAAGGTCACAACACAGTAGTTCTCACAACACAATCTAGAAAGATCCTAACTGTGTTTCTACAAGAAGATCTACCAAAATCAAGCATAGTTGTTTGTCCAATGCATTTGATCCTATGTGCAGTTTCCACAACAGACAAAGCGTAATAAACCAGAGTTGGTTCCTGGTGTCAGGGTTCAGAGAGTGATTTAAGGCCACCAGTGGTTTGTTGACACTTGTTTGCCTGTTCTTCCAGAGAACCAGCAGAGCAGTAGGAGCAGCTAGCGCACAGTTCAATTATGAATGCGACCAACTGTTTCACAACCTGGTGATAGTATGTGGCAGCAAGCATTCAGGGCTACTGGCTGAGAGCTCAGGTTTGCCAGCAAGCTCAATAAAGTCTGGCAGAGCCACATTTAGCCTATCTGGTCACATATCTCTGCACCCCCCAAAAACACATTTTATGCATAACTAAATATCATCAGAGAGTGCCTTATATTTAGCAAAACAAAAATATTTCCACCTCTAGTGTAGCAGAAATGGACAAAGTCACTATGCTTTGGCATTCGTACAGAATAACATCTCAAACCAAAATATGACACTCTACTATAAATACAGGATGTAAGCACTTGGCAGAGAGAGAGGCTAGTGTGTTACCATGGACCTAACTCTGTGTCATCTCGTTACATAAACTCATTGAAGTTAAAATAACTTCCAAACAAAATTATGAGGGCTCCATTAATGTTTTGTGAGAGTTACATAGTTTCAAACCCCTTGGAACATTTTCAGACCTAATTTCCTGCACTCTTCCTAATCTGACTCTTCTCAAGCACAATGTCACAAATTCCTCAGATATTAAATACACACTACAAAGGTAATTTATTATGAATGTTTCTACAACGTCAATGAATTTGTGATGAATGCTTTATGTAAGGTGTATACCCCTTACATAAAGGAAAGTGTTACCAAATCTATGTTGCCAATCAATGTCAGTCTTTCCGGCAGATACATTACATACAAATCTAAATTTCTTTTAAGTGCAGCAGGCTATATTGTTCACTTCACAAGGAGGAAATACAGTGACAAAGGATGACCCCCATAAACCAAGCTAGTGTACCAGCAGGTCGTTGCCACTGTACTTTCCGATGAGAACTAGTCTCAGCCTCATCTCATGCACGCCCACCATTAAACAAACATTCCACTTCCTGCTCCGATCTCTTTTTCCAACGCTATCAAATCTAAAAACTTCAGTCGCATCTCATACATTTATTGAGGTTGTACAAGAATTCACAGCTTGCTATATGAGTGTCTTATTTAAATGTTAGGTTTAGTTATTAAGAGGAGAGACAAAGCCTGAGGTATGCAGGGACTCCTCCACAAAGAACTGCTGTGTGTGTAAATCTCACAGTGTTTACTCACTGTCTCACCCACAGAGCTGATGTTGTCTTTTAAATAGTCCCACAGGCCAAGGCTTTATCAAATTGCTTTAATCTCAGGAAATAAGTGCCACTTCCCTCAAAGCAACTCTTTTCTCTGGAGAGTGGAGAAACAAAGACTCTTTCAAGACACACTTCAAGCTGGGCCGAATTTGTTTTTGTGAAAAGCAATTGGCATTAAATGTGGGTGCTTTTCTTTTACAACAAGAACAATTTTCTCTGCAAGGCAACTCCTATGCATCTGATAACATCGGCCTACTCGAACAGTGGGACAGTACAGTGGGGTGCAGTACTGGAATGAGAGAATGTACCCTAGTTGTAGATTCGCAAACTGTGGGAAAATAATCTGGTTTCTGGTTGAATGCTGTATAGTAAATAGAAGCATCTTTGAAGTTGGGCCTCTTTTTAGTGTGATATTAGCATTAGGTTGGGAATAAACAAACAAACAAACAAACCAACAAACAAACAAACTAACTATCTGCTAATACAACAACGCTGGTGATAATAAAAAGGAGAGTGGAAAGCCAATTTAATGTCATATTTTTTGTTCATCTATTGGGAAATGTGAAAGAGAGAGGAGGTAGGTGAGTGGGTGAACGTAGGAAGAGGCAGTCTGGGGATTAAATCCCCTGCCTATTGGGGCAAAATGTGGACTGTGGGCGGCAGTGCTAACCACTAGACCAGATGCATTTGTTAAACTTCATCTCTCATTACCACCCACATACACAGTCTCTACGAGAGGTATTTACCTTGAGGTGTTGAAACTGCAGTACCAGGTCATCCAGCTGGCTTCGTTTGTCTTCGATCTCCGTTTGTCGTTTTCGTTTTTCCTGAAAAAAAAAAGAAAGAAAATGAGTTATTTTTAATCAACAGTCAGATTATACAAATGAAGGCCTCTTTGGCTGTAGGACAAGCCAACTGACAGACATAGGACCTTGGGAATGGAGATCAGCGGCACTGCATGTTACAAACCACACTGACGGTAAAGAGTGATTGTCCTCGTTTGACACAGGATGCGCACAAGCTCTGCAATGCTAACCTTACCAGTCATGACATGCTGCCATGCACAGGTCTTCTGAATTACAACAGAGGGTCATCTCCATACAGTGTAAAACAGTGTGCTGTTTGGGATGAGGGTGCTAGGAGGGTGAGCTAAAGGAGATGTGACGGATGAGGGGGTTAGGGGCTGAGCCACTGGACGATGTGAGGGATGAGGGAGTTAGGGGCCAAACCATTGAGGGTGTGAGGAGCAATGCTGTTTGGGATGAGGGTGCTAGGGGCTCAGCTAGAGAGGATGCGAGGGATGAGGGGGTTAGGGGCCAAGTTTTTAATGGAACCATGATGTTAACCAGATGTATCACCATGCTACCCTTTCAGTGGGAACACTGCACATGGGTTACTTCCTGTGTGTTCTATTTATAACTCAGGGAAAGCCCCATAAAGGCTAACATTTCTAGCTACAATACGTCAGTTCTACACATTCGGCACCAACTGAACAAACTCTCAGGTCACCTCTTGACAGCAACACACTGCTGTACTGTGCCATGCTGAGTAGTACCTAAGGAGTTGTCATGGCCTGAATAGTTCAGGGTGGGTTGGGTTGAATATGGTTTCCAGATGTCAGTGGTAATGTGATGTGGTCTTGAAATGGTCCTCACAGATATGGAGCACGCACATACGCAGGCACGCACGCAGGCACGCACGCAGGCACGCACGCAGGCACGCACGCAGGCACGCACGCACGCACGCACGCACGCACACACACACGCACGCACGCACACACACACACACACAGTTATCCACTGGTGAACGTAGGCCTTTTTAGATCAAAGGCACTTCAGAAATGCCAGGAGCCTTTTTGTAATCCACAGATCAATTCATGACATATACATTCACCAAAATAGAAACATAATAACATCCGTTGTCAAATGTCTATTTTTAATTCAAACAGAGACAAGACAGACTATTGTCTACAGACAGACATCAGACAGATTTCTATTCCTCTGTAATGCTGCAACATACAGTAGTTATATGCTTCTGTGTGTGCTGCTGCTACATAGTACTGTACAGTATGCTGCAGTATGGATGCTGTATATACTGCAGCTGCAGTATGGATGCAGCTAGTTAGTATAGTACATCTAGCTGCAGAAAGGATGCTGCTCAGTCTGCTCCTTAATCCCACTGTGTCTCCACCGTCCTGCAGTCCAGGGGGGAGGGGCTCACCACACACACACACACACACACACACACACACACACACACACAAAGTACTGCATAATTCAGCACTGATGATCAGCTGTCTAATCTCTCATCCTCCAGCACAGGGCAAGATGTGACGGGCGTGACAGAGCTCCTCGCCTCTACACTTACTGGCTGCAGAGCTTCGCCGCTCACACTCATCTACACACACTGCAGATGTTCAGCCCTCGCACCCTCCAGAGCCCTTTGTGTTATCACTGTGGGGATGTGACATCAAACCGACACCATCCAGGCCTAAACAGCTTTAAAGAGAGTTTGCACTTCAGCTGACACGCACACATGCACGCACGTTCACACACACACACATGCACACACACACGCACACACAAACACACACACACACACACACACACACACACACACACACACACACACACACACACACACACACAGGCTTACTGTAAAGTGAACACATGTCCACACATTCGATCCTCAAAAACAAATGCATAACACACACATTAAATTTGGAGTCACAAGTAATCCCTCAACACAAGGAAATTCAAATTCTCAGACACTGACATCACATTATCATGTCTACGCTACTAATCTCAGGCCAGCGTTGCTCTGTACTGTAGCTCCGTAGATTTATAGTTATCTTCCACAAGATCTTGTGATATATGCATACTTTTATATTCCTGGTTGAGTATGTTGAACTAAACCAAGGGGTCAAAGAATCCAAGCTGCCCATCATCATCTGATGAGGTCATACATGGCCGTCCTCCATAGCCACTGTTTATTTCTATTTTGATTTAAGGGTTATAATTACCCCGACAGGCAGCACATTCTTAGCGGCTCCCTCTACAAAATCCCCACTGAGGAATGGGACCAGGTTCCTGCTTCTCCAGGTCCTTAAGCTGCGTAGAAGTCAGTGCTGTCTGCATATCTGTTACTCACCAAGTATGCTGACACATGCCGGAGGAGTGGATTCAGATGCAGACTAGAGACATGACCATCCCCTGCCTGGCTAACATGCAACACACATTATTTAACTACGGGATACCCAGGCTATGACTAAAACTGTGAAATGTGTCAGATCTACGGTAGGGTCATAGATCGTTTGATTGAGATGGGTTTTTTTGCTTATTTTTTTTGGGCCAAGCGGTGTAGTTGATTACATGAATGTATACTAGTTCAGGTGATTGCAAAGAGCAATTATAGT
Organism: Argentina silus; assembly: GCF_951799395.1. Taxonomy (NCBI): domain Eukaryota; kingdom Metazoa; phylum Chordata; class Actinopteri; order Argentiniformes; family Argentinidae; genus Argentina; species Argentina silus. The sequence continues at coordinate 5,761,716 of NC_139659.1, forward strand.
AGTAAGAGATTAGGGTAGTTGTTTTTGTTAAAAAAACAGGGACCCAAACCAGGAATCTCTGTTTTAAAGGATCCGTTGTCTTTGGGTTGAAATGGAAAACATCTGCCCTATAGCGCCAGGAACTCCCCCTCTCTTTCTCTTTACCTCTTTCACTCTCTCTCTCCTCTCTCTCTTCCTGCTAATCCCAGATCCCAGATCACAGACTGAGACATGAGAACTGTCTCAACACTTTTTGCATACAGAAATGTACATGTAACCATAGGGGGGATGAGGAAGAGAGGGGGAGGGAGAGAGAAAGAGTGTATTACAGTCACAGACAGAGGAATTATTCAGTTTTTTGAACATACTGAAATAGCCATTCAACATAATAAACAAATCTCTGAACCTCTGAATCTCTGAATATTGAAGCAAGAGTAAAAAAACCCATGCTCGTAAACTTAATAAATGGAATAAACTAAGAATAGCATTTTTTTGCTCCCGGTGTGTGCATTCCCATTTTGAGGATAAATCTTACCTCTGGAATTGAAACTTTACAGAAGTTTTTTTTTTTTTGCTGAATTGGATAAGTACCCATTTATTTCCCAATACCTCTTCTGAAATGTCAACTCCATTGAATACAAATCTGGATGTTGGTTAGATCATGCCTCTAAGGTCATGTGTGGAGGTTTCCTACTGAAAGCAAGGACCCAAGTGTCCCATAGAGAGTCAGAGAGTTCCTGTGATGTGTCATAGTTCAGTCCTCGAACTGCACACCCCCAGCGGGAAATATGTTCACATTCTTGATGACACAACCTCCCACTCCCTGACAATACAGACAGCCTCTCTGAAGATGAAGACAGCATGAACTGGCAGGAGTGTTCCAATGCTAATGCTAGGAGTGTTCCAATGCTAATGCTAGGAGTGTTCCAATGCTAATGCTAGGAGTGCTCCAATGCTAAAAAAAAAAAAAAAGACAAAAAACGAACAACAAGATATTTCAACATAGGTGGGGAAAGAACAGGTTAAAGTGGTTTGAATTGGGTTAAGGGGTTCATAATCACACAAAGAACATTTAACGGTTTCCTTTAGCTCACTCTGGGAGTCCCAATAGGTATCAGCTAGGAGAGGGCCAGGCAGCCAAGCTGGCTTCTTATCAAGACAGTCACAAGTGTATGTGCCCCTGTGGTCAGACTAAAATAGAGTGAACATAATATTCAGAGAAAGCACTTGGAGAATGGAAATCGTAGCCTGCAACCTACAGTACTGTATCTGGGCTGTGTTATCTGATCCAAACAAAGATCAACATCATTGTCCCAGTGTTATGTAGTTGTTCATCACTCTGTCTCTATCTACACAGGGCAATTCTCGCCATTGATTTTCACTCCCACATGTCACATCAGGGGAATACAATGATATTCATCTCTCTCTTATTTTAGAGACGTGAATTACTAGAGAGAAGTCTTTATGAATGCATTGTACATGGAGTGGAGGACTATGCTGAAAATCATGATCTGATCTGATTTAATTGGAAAATCAGCGTCAGTATGTTGACTGTAAGATTCAGGTCATGACACGGGAAGTCACTGATTTAAATTCTGTTAAATCATCAGATACCCATTACCAATACAAATACAATTTGATCTCAGTGAGACTAACCTGATACAAGGTTAAATTAAATTAAATAATGTAGAGAACTTATAACAGATTAATCTTGAGACTACATACCTTCAGCCTGAGACCACATACAGTCCTCAGTTAACGCAATGACCATGTATGAGTACGAGACTCTTCATGCAGTCCCATCAAAAAATTGTCTTCCAATTCAATCTAGGGAATAATGCCTAAACATTGGCGAGACGCCACCCTAAGAGCCCCAATGTGTGACAGGTTTCAGATCAGACGACGTTGTGCCTTTGACTAAAAGCTGACACAGAACCAATCAGGTTCTTTGGTGCTGTGCAGTCCAAAATGTGTTCAACGCCTTGACATATACTGTAAGACATGTATTTAATGGGAAACTTGGATGGAACACAAAAACAACCCGGCATAATCCCTAGAGGAAGCCAACAGAAGGTACGTGGCTATCAGGCATGCTAATAACTGTAATGCGAACGCAGTGAAAATCAAAAGTCTGCAATCTATTATGGGTCTCCACATGTGGTAGGTATTTCATGACGACTGCTGGGGAGGATAACAAGACATTTTCATTTAAACATAGCAAGCATTCTTCTTAGCTTCTTAAGCCGCAGTTTACTCAACCTCCCACGTACCATTAAAAGCTCTATTATACCAACTTGAGCCCCTGATCAGACCAGTTAGGAAATACCAGTGAGCAAATGAATTACATATATCCTCTTATGCCTTATAGTTATGACCTGTCATACTTTTTAAAAGCAGTTCAGGAAAAGATATGCTTAGCCGAGCTTTGTGAGAGTTGACACAAGTGAGTTTAGGTGAAACTCCAGCTAGGCTGAAACCAAACAAACTCATCTACCCAGCATCATCTATACTGTTAGTAGTTTACTTTGCTTTACTTTATTGATTCCACATGGCAGCAAAAAACATTACTGAAACACATGGGCATTTCCGACAATAAAATGCACAATACATTTCAAACACATTGGTAAAAACACAGAGGCGTATGATACGGTGTGGCAGTACAAATGGCTATTGTTCATTATTAATGAGTTGAATTAATGAGGATTTTCTGGAGCATTATGTACAGTTTCTGACAGTGAGCTTCTGACTGTGTCTTGTATGCCTTTTGGTGGATGTTTCCCTGGATGGAGGTAGCCAGTGCCTGAATTGGGATGTAAGAAGTGAGTTTGCAAAGTCCTTGCTAGATGGTTAGCTGTCTGTCACTGAGGGAGGGAAGTGAGGGGGTCTGGAGGGCGTCCTGGTAGCCAGAGCAAGATCTACCCAGTATGGTCCTACACGCCCTTTGTTTGGATTTGCTCTAGCTGCCTGGTTTGCTCCTCTGTTAAGGAACTGTCTGGCTGTATACTCATGGACTGGGTGGATGTACCCAGTGTAGATGGTGGTGAGGTTTGTAACTCTAAAACAATATAGTTCAGGTCAATGGAACTTTTTTGTGTTTCATCAACTTCATATACTGTAGGGTCGTCGAAATCAGTCAGGGACATCAGTTTGTGGTCTAGACCAATGATGTCATTCTGTAAATGTAAGAACTGTGTGATTTAGATCCAGATGTTTGGCTCTGTGTCATTGGCTCAGGTACTGTATGCCGATGTGCTAAAAAATTCTGTCATCGAACACTTCATTCAGTTACACTGATGTAATAAACATGTAATAAAAAAGTAGGGAATGTTGAAGCAACTCAATCTGAACAAAGCCAAGATCCAAACTCAGTTAACGCTGCTGATGCTTTTGAGATTGTCATGATACAAAGTGAATCAAATCTGGACTACATTCTAAACATATCTCCTAGGGGTGTGAATCTTTCCCTTCAGACCGATTCAATACACATCTAGACACATGGTCTATGATATGATACAGGAAAGATATATTTAAACATATAACGATTTGATACGGTTCAATTCAACATTAAATCAAAGTTAAAATATTCATCTTCCAAACAAGTCACTAAATACTAATACTAAACATATTAGTTAGCTCCTTTGCGAATGGTAATGGATACTGTAACGGCCAACTGTTTCATCACTTAGCACTGTGGGATGTTTGGGATGCCAACCAAGGTCATATGACTCAAGCAGGTGTTGAGTGCTCTTACTGTGCGGAGCTTCAGCACTGCAGCTCACCAATCCAACTATCTGTGACATTTACCCCCCTGCCTGGGTGATACTTCTTACTGTCACTTGTCACTGCTACAACCTGTAAACAGGCATTAGCCATTAAAGTTGTTGTGCTTAGACAATTAGCTGGTGTTAATCAATACTATACTACTAAATGTAGCCATAATGAAGTAGCCTAGACACATTTCCTGGGCAAATCAATACCAAAATGAATGTTTTGGCACAGCCTATGTATTCTTGAAGTAAGCAACTGAGGTTGTTCCAAAAAACATTAATCTACAAACCAGATGTAATTGAAGTGGCCTGAAAAATGTCCTTGTTGTAAGACCATAGATTCTATTGACACATCATATATCCACAGACACAAACCAGTGGCCCCTAACTGAAAGTCACAAGAACGATAGAGAAGAGCCCACCTGACCAGAGTTCCTGCTCCAATGCCCCACCCCCCAAAACTATGCCTGCCAGGCTGGCGTAGAAGGCCAAGACAGCTGCCGCTAAAATTAGCCATGTCCCGTAACGCCTGCCCTGCTGGCCCAAGACAAACAGGGGTACTGTTGTGAAGGGGGGGATCAGTGGGGTAGGGAGGAGGTTGAGGGAGCCAAGGCGCTTAAGTCATCTGTGTAAACACGTCAGAATGCTCCCTGCAGACGCCCCAGAGACGCACCGCCCACACTCCTCTGGCCTCACCCCTTTTCTCCTCTCGTCAGCCTAACACCCCCTAATACACACATTCATTTACACACACATGCACACAAAATTGCACGCACACACGCACGCATGCATGCACGCGCACACACTCACACACACACACACACACACACACACTCACACACACACACACACACACACACACACACACACATACACACACACACACTCACATACACACACACACACACACACACACACACACACATAAACACACCTCCCCCACCTCCCCCACTTCTTACGGTAAGAAGGGCTCACAGTTAATTAGAGCTATGGAGGGCTCTCCATTCATTGGATGATGTGAAAAGCCGCAGAACCAAAGTTGGCCGGCCAGCCTGTACCAGAGCCCATACCAGAGAGCTCTGGCTGAGGTTTGAGGCACGGCACCAAAACACAGGGCAGGCTCAAACCAGGGTAATGACTCTATGAAAAAATAGCTGCTCTTTTTCAGGATAGCAACAGCAACAGCAGCACAGTCAGTTGTATGGGAAAGCAGTCTGCAGTCTACCTCTGTGATTATATGGTGATTACATGTTAATTACATGGTCAGATTTAATGAGATGACACGAAAACTTAACTAACCAATCCAATTAGTACCTGTAAAACTGTGAACTGATGTAACGTATAGACCTCATGGTGCCCTAACAGTCTAATTACAGACTGTAACATGTTGTCTAATAAAAATACAAAAAGAACCAACACATCACAATAAGCTGTTTGCCATTCTGAAGTAGAATACTAATCCACAATCGAGAATGGAAGTTATTTTAAGTTAAGTTGTCATACAAGTCAAAAGGATTTTCCAAAATAAAGTTTAGTCTAGTTTCAAGGCTCCACCATTGCTCGCATGGTTGGTCAACTTCAACATGATTCAGTGGCTCAAGGGAAACGAGGCAGGAAGATGGATGGAGCCGAGGGTACGGGCGGGACGCACACATGTTGTGCAGGGAGAGAAAAGGTAAACAGATAACCCGGAGCGAGGTCATCTTCTAACAGACCCAGTACAACGTACTGTAGCGTAGCAGTTAAAAGGGATAGCCTAATTCACCTAAATAACACAATTACGTTTTTGTTTCTTTACCCTGAAAGCAGTCTATGGACAGGGAGAAAGTGATCCAATCCACGTTTTGGGTTTTATTACCTAGCCAAAAAACAATGGAAGTCAATGTACCCTAAATTAGCATGTTTGAAATGTTATGACTGATTCATCCAAAATTCTCTGAAAAGACTCTCTGAATGACTTTATATAAATTACTTTGAGATGATTCAGAGAATATATTTCAAGGACGCTAATCTAGGATATAGATGGATAGAGATGGATAGAGACCAACTCAGGATATAGTAGAAGAATCAACCCAGAATTTAATAGAAGAATCAAAAGCCACTAATGGACATAAGAACATTAAGTACAACAAGATGGAGTGAATTATCACTAGTATCATGTTATAATCTCTGCAGGGATAGGATAACTTTTGTACTGTATGGGTGTGCTATAAAACTATACTATACTTCAGGCTTATTCATAACTGGTGCTAGGGACCTTCCTAGCAGCTTGACTGCAGGAAGATTAATAGTCACAAAGTGGCAATAATAAAGAATAAAGGTCTATAAAGCTATACAGTAGACTATCTTACTGTACTTCAGGCGATGTCATCTGGTGCTAGAGGTGTCCCTACAGTATTACCTCCTGCTAACAGCACATGGACATGGACGTTTTTATTATTCATGATCAAAACAGCCAGTCAGCTGCACGTATGGGTTATGGCGCGGGACCCCTTGCTGTGTGGTCCTTCATTTATGGCCCTAATTGCACTTCACACTTCAGTGGCGTGATAGAGATTGACTACTGTCTGCGTATATCAGTGTCTGAAGTGTATGGTCAGATATTATCAGACATTAGTAAAGCAAACACTATAATCGTTTATGTTTCGTTGTTCTGCCTTTAAATTTAGCCAGTGTGAACAATGTCTATATTATGAAAATTTAACAGACAATAACATATTCTTATCTTATCTTAGTGGTTTGTTTTTTGTGGTTATATCAGTTATGGTTAGAAGGCCTATGAGCACTGTTTCTGTTTAACCATCCGAAATACTGCTGGAAAACCTATAAAGCACAGTCGTCCCATTCAACATCTCTCCATAAATTCCATTGCATTGATGTCAACACAGCGGTAAACTCAGGACACCACCACCACACAAACCTGGAGACTCCCTTTAGTCAAAACAAAGAGACGGTTGGAGGACTGGAGTCTAGGACATTGTTTGTTGTTGTTCAGGTTTCATTCACTCCAGTCCAGAGAGGAATGTGTCCACTACCTGTGAACGTTCCTGGTTATCAATGATGTCAGTGCAGAAGAGAGGCCACTGTAGAGGTTAACTAAACCTTAGCACTCCAGGGAAATGGGAATGGAAGATATACAGTATTACTTAGCTTGGTTATAGCCTGGCTTTTCTGTGGCGCAAAGTAAAAGACACATGAGGAGGAACAACCATATGAGGTGATTGTGAACCTGAATCTCACTGAATAGGATCCATTTGATGCAAGACCTGAGCATTCATTTGTAATACAGCCTCTCACCAGGGCAATTTACTATGTGTTGCCTGGATATTAAAATGACTGCTGGTGGTTTCTTCAAGGAGGAATTCACTGACACAGATCTAAATTCAATAGATATAGACCTGAACCCTCTGTGCAATTCTAATGCATGAACGCTCTGCACCTAACTCAATTTACGTTGATCAAAAGTCACATGCGAGCATCAAATGCAAGGTTTGTGTGTTCCACTGTACCCCGTGCCTCACGCTCTGTACCCTCCTTGCCAATGGAGCAAGCCAAACCACATTAGTCGAACCTCGTCTGATTCTCAGGTTGATTTATAAAGCTAATCACCTCCTCCTGCTCTCCAACTTCAATTATTAATACTTCCCTCTGCTTGACTGTAGCCGCTAGTGCCATTACAAAGGTGTTCTGTCACTGTACTTAACCTTTCGAATGAGCCCTTCTCATCTCCAAGTCATTAGAGAACCCAGACACCAACACTTAACACATGCCAGAAGCGTGCTAAGAGCCTTTCAGTTGGGTAATGTGAATGGGATAATGTTTACTTTATAACAAACAAACCTCTTAGTCCGTGTCAACACAGTTACTGGCCTGCACAGCCTCTATATTGAAGTCAAATGTATATATATACCTCGGCATTGCAGCAATGCACTGTAATAACTTGGCCAAAATAGTTTTTCCATCTGTTGCACATCACTTGCGTGTTTGTTTGTGTGTGTGTGTGTGTGTGTGTGTGTGTGTGTGTGTGTGTGTGTGTGTGTGTGTGTGTGTGTGTGTGTGTGTGTGTGTGTGTGTGTGTGTGTGTGTGTGAGTGTGAGCTGAGGCACTTGCTGGCATCAAATTTAGTCCCTCTCAGCCTCTTGTAAAACTGTTGCTCATCAACTCATATCAGAGCGTCACTGCATTTTCTGGGGGGTGCGCTTCTTCCCACCAAGATCCAAGATTGCTTTCCATAAAACAAAAGAAACGACAAACTGCTTCACAACCAAAACTGTTGTGGGGGTTGTATGGGTCCATTTATAAAACCAGTCACACCTCAATCCTCTACACATCTGGAAAAATCCTAGTTTTCCACTAACTTTTCCACACACTCCAACGACCAATAAAAAAATCAGTTCCAAAACGAACAGTTACAAAAACAAATCGGCAAAAGACAGACAGAGATGTGATGAAGTGAGAGGAGAAAGTATAGAAGGATAAAGAAAGAAGAAAGCGATGTGGACTTACCGCGAGGGCTTGGAGCCTCTCCTTGTGAAGTTCAGCCTCAGCCATCCTGTAAAGACAGGGGGGAGAGAGGTGAGTGCTGGTGGGGGTAGAGAGCTGTGCTGCCTGCTTGCCTGGGGTCTGGGAGCGCTGGAGGGGCTGAGACGCAGAGGGAGACAAACAGACAGACAGAGAGAGAGAGAGAGAGAGAGAGAGAGAGAGAGAGAGAGAGAGAGAGAGAGAGGCCAGGCTACGAGGGGTCCTCCGGAGCAGTAATCCAGTCAGAGTGAGAGAGGGAAGAGTGTGCTAAAGGAAGGGCTTTCTCATTCACTGGCCATGTGCCTGAACTAAACCTGCCTGCCTGGCTGCCTGCTGCTGCTGCTGCTGCCGCTGCTCACATTCTCTCTCTCTCCCTCCCTCCCTCTCTCCTCTCTATCTCCTCCCACTCTCTCACTCCCTCCCTCCCTCCCTCCCTCCCTCCCTCTCAGGCACTGGCCATGTATGTGCAGACAGTAGCAAGCAGTTGAGTGGAGGGATAGCAGGCGCGACAGCCATTTTTCACCCTGACAGTCTGAAGGATCTTGCTGCTCCTGGGTGCTGGGAGACAGAGAGAGACTGGCTGGGAGCTACAGAAAGACAGACAAGAGGTCTACACTGCTGAGAGACTGGAGATGAGAAACATTACATCTGGATGGACCAGAGAGACCTCACTAGAGGGACTGACTGACTCACTAGAGAGAGAGAGCATACCCTACCTCAGCTACTTGGATTAGTGATCGCTGTGTGTGTGTGTGTGTGTGTGTGTGTGTGTGTGTGTGTGTGTGTGTGTGTGTGTGTGTGTGTGTGTGTGTGTGTGTGCACGCACGCTGCAAGTTTGTGGCTACTACGAGTGTATGACACTGTGTAAGTGAGGGCTGTGTTTTTGAGACTGGTTTGTGTGACTGTTTGTGTGACTGTTACCAGTGTGATTGTGCATCTACAGTATAACCTTGTATGTGTACATGTGTATGTATGAACCGCCCCCCAGCCCCCCCCCCCCCCCCCCACCAGAACCAAATGCTTGTTAATCTGAAAATAAACAGTCTATGCATTTTTTACTTGAACCCTACATTTTGACGAAAGCCCTTCGCCTCCCAATAGCATCATTAGATATCCGTTATGCAGATGCATCCCCAACCATGCGTGACCTTCAGAGCACAGTTGCAATACTGCAGAAAAGAGCAATGTCAGCTGAAAATCTTGCTTGATTCAACCCATGTTTCACCTCTATTGACTCTCTCAACCCGAGAGCTTCTGCAAGCTTTCGCCACAGATCATCAGCTTCACATTTCACCAGACATCCCATGAACTAAAAGGAGGTAGGGGGGTCAGTGGGGGAAATGTAGCGTAGTAGTAGTACAGTTCCAACTGCCCCCTGTCCCCCATTTTCCCCTATTTCAACACATCCCTCCTGCTCTGGTCTCTCTTGAGTGTAGGGATACAACAACTCCATATATGGAGAAAAGGCAGCGCCAGCAACACAGCAGTCAGCAATGCTGCGTGGAAAGCTCATGGGACTACATAAAAATGCATTGGATGTCCTTAGAACCTTGTGCATACTGATTCTATTTGAAGAAAGACTTGAGGGAGGTTTCTCTCCTTGAAATAGACAGCTCCAAAGAGTGAATATTGTGCCATCATGTGCAGATGTCCAAACAAAAGCCATGTGAATACTCAATATCTTCTGCAATGTGTCACAACTATACTGAAACTAAACCTATCGAAAGAAATGCTTGATATGTATATGCGAAATATTAACAAACATTCAATAAGGTAAATAACCTCTTCGGACATTGCTAATGTCAGATGGATGGAACCTCCCATTGTTGTTGTCGCTACTGTACACCAAAGCATGAAGCATGAAGAAAACTCACACTAACCCTCCTCAATGATTTTCCATGTTCACACGTTCAGGTTTTGGGTCCATGCTCTTTATTTGGGACGATTTTCAACCATCCCTAGACCCTGCACCCAACCTTTCCTGCAACCATGACCTCAAACCCTACACATAAATCAAGCCTTATCTCCAATCTTGAGCTAAGAGGCAGCACACCACACATGAAGCTTGGCTGGAGGCTTGATATATACAGTACTTGAAGCCTTCGGGAAGAACCGTAATATACAACCGCTGTGTAGGGGGATCACACCCCTCACGTATGGAACTACATTACCCAGGGAATAGTCTGGTGGTAACCTGAGGACAGCCCTTCAGGAGACTGGAGCAGACCCCGAGGGGGAGCCACACACACACACACACACACACACACACACACACACACACACACACACACACACACACCACACACACACCACACACACCACACACACACACACCAAATCACAGACCTTCAAGCACATAGCCTATACTGTGTCACTTTCTACCACAGACAAATGGAAAACCAATGAAAACCGATGCTCTATCTAGACTGACACAGAATTTGTCCATGTTCTTTATGATGTAATGTGTACAGTAACACCCATGAGACAAAATCAATGGGGTCGTCACAACGTTCTCCAACGATGAATGGATGTTGACAGTTGTCTGAAAAGCCCAGGGGCTCTGCTCACAGCATTAAGTGATAGAAGGCATGAATAATTGAACGGGGTGGTCTGCTTGAACGTTTGAGGAACACATGATAGGGAGGCATGGTATAGCTAAACCTGGGAGGTAGATTTTTGCCGCCGCCAGGGGACACAGAATCCAATAAGCCTGTGCTAGTCTAACAGACAGTAAAAGACAGACAGATGGATGGACGGACAGGCAGGCAAGCAAGCAGACATATAGACAGACAGAGCTAAATCAAGCGCACCTAAAATAATTAGAAAACAACACATTTTTAGTGAGTGATTCACAGAAATCCTGTGATTCTGTCATTGTTCTGCTTGAACTGCAGATGGCAGAATGTGCAGTATGGTTTGTGAGAAGGAGAGGAAATGCCTGGTCGTTCACATCATCA
>NC_139659.1:5775439-5837939 GCF_951799395.1 Argentina silus
CCATGGACCGACAGCAGTTCTGTGGCTTACTTCAGATGCACATTTTCTTTTCTTCCTTTATGAATTTCATCTTTCTTTTTTTGTCTGTTCTTTTCCTGACAAACATCTAGCTCAACTTCTTATTCATCGATGATTAAGCAAATTCCAATAATGGTTAAGTAATTTCAACGGAAAACTGGGAAATTTGTTGAAATGAATGTCCATGCCAGAATGGTATTCTAGAATTGGTATACAATACACAGTATTCATTTGACTGTATTGCTAGTCTCAAAGCACACATCAGAGCATTCAATGTCTCACCAGTCTACTGTATGTGGGATTATCAGTGAAAAGTGTGTGTGTGTGTGTGTGTGTGTGTGTGTGTGTGTGTCTTATAAGATACAACTGTAGTCTCTTAGTTAGGTGATTTACTTGTTTTTACAAGTTAGAAACCAAATGTCAGAAAAGGTCACCAGAACCAAACACGAGTTAATCTGAAAAGAAACTGTCTATGTGTTTTTGACTTGAACCCTACATTTTGACGAAAACCATGTGTGTGTGTGTGTGTGTGTGTGTGTGTGTGTGTGTGTGTGTGTGTGTGTGTGTGTGTGTGAGAGAGAGAGAGAGAGAGAGAGAGGACAACAGAGACAGCAGCAGAAGAGAGCAAAATATGAGAGCAGAAGAAGCATGTCTCCCTGAGAAACGCTTCTAGTACAGAGTGTAACAGCTGACTCTTCCCCTGTGGTAGCAGCATAACCCTGTCAGCCCTGGGAGACTGGAGAAGACATGGAGAAGCATGGAGGAGGCACTGAGACAAAGCAAACCTGCTCAGTGACAATGACTGACCCAACCCTATGAACAATATACAGTACATGACAACCACCCATATGAACAGGGGAAGGGGAGAGATAGATAGAGAGAGAGAGGAAGAGAGTGTGTGTGTGTGTGAGAGAGAGAGAGAGAGAAAGAGAGAGAGAGAGAGAGATGATGACAAGATTACACATTCAGCAGCAGTCTCCCCTCCCTGCGTCGCTTCATGACTGAGTGCCCTGCCCATCCAGCAAAGCTGCCGTTGCCGCGGCAACCCCGGGATGATGATGTCCGACGGAAAGAGGGAGAGAGGGAGGGAGAGGGATAGAGGTACTCACTCTGATGCAGGGGCTTTCCTCCGCAGAGGTGTGCCCATCATGGCGGCCGGCACGGCTCCCACTACCCGCTCTCCTCTCTGCTCCTCTCCTCCGATGCCTTCTTCACCTCAAAAATGACAGCTTCTTCTCCTCCTCCTCCTCCTCCTCCTCTCCTCCTTCTCTCCTCCTCCCAGGGAGTCACTCCAGCACACCAACGTGTGTCAGCAGTACACTGCGTCTCAGCACTCTGCTAGCAGCCTGCATCTCTCCAGCTCTGCCTGCAGGAGGGGGAGTGAGGTGTGTGTGTGTGTGTGTGTGTGTGTGTGTGTGTGTGTGTGTGTATGAGGGAGGGAGGGAACAGTCAGTTAACGTTTATCACTGTAAAGACCTTGACTACTGCACTCCCAGAGTGGGGAGTGGTTACATGCTAGGCTATAGGTTGTTGGATTCAAAACCTGTATAGTATTACCTCATTCATAAAATCACAATGAAACGTAATGCTTTTGCTCCATGCGCTGTGTATGTTAATTGATGAAAAAAAGACTTTTACAAAAACATATAGCTACATATTTATGTCAGACATTATGGTACAGCAAACTTGAGTGTCAAAGCTAGAGAACATTTTACAGAGTGCATCTCTATGGGTGTAAAATATTATAAAGACAAATACATTGTGGATTCCCAATTGTCACATCCCAATCTGTTCAGCATATACAGTAGTAGAATATAAATTGACATATTGTAAAAAGAAAAAATAGATTCTCCTCATCATCAACTTCTAAATGTTCATGTACTTCCCCACCACTCAGGCTGCACACAGATGGTGAAACAACCATTACATCTATTCATCTAATGCGTGCTTGATTATGACTGCATAGTAAAGTGATTATACCCGCATGGTTGTCTCTCAAAACCTCAGGGAAGCTGGGTGCAGGTGGCGGGAAACCAAACACTTCAATTGGAAATCCCAGTCAAAACAATCAAAGACCCAGTCAATGCAACTTATCACAACTAAGGCCAGCCAACTACAACAAAACCAATAATCAGAAAGGCAGCACAACTGAAAACAATGTTTGTTTGTGTTTAACTGACCAAGGGGAGCACTTCCGATAACTTTTTTTGGCATATTCTTATATTTGCCCACAATGGACTTAAAAATATATTCGTGGTAGGTTTCTCATCAGATCAACATTGATACATTATGGTCCCAAAATACCCTTACTTTGTCCATACAAACCTCAGATATCCTGGTAGCAAGTTCAGATTTACTTAGTCTCATTATAGGGATCAATTGTAGGCTGACTAGAAACATACTTAGTAAAATTCTGAACATCAAGATCAAGTGTTGCAATGCTTTTGGGAGAGTCACACCAAAACAACTGTACTGTATCTGGGTTAACAGAACATGTTTCTTTTCAAACCAGTCTCTGGTTAGCTTCTATCTGAATACTGTTTACATTCTCACAGAGACTGAAGGGACTGTCACACCAGGGGACATTCCATGGCAAGACTTGGGGGACAAAGTTAAGTTCACATATTATTATCGCTGAAGTGTTAAGACATTTCACATGCCTCAGTGTCACACACTTGCATGCTTGCGATTGTGGTCAGTGTTTTGGGATTTGTTATCAAATTGCCTGGAATGTAAGGTATGCTCTCTCTCCTGTGCTCTTACCAACTCCTCAACATCTTAACAGATAGGTATATAGAATATTAAAATAAAACACTGAAGAATAGATGACAGGTCAAACGTAAGACATACATTTATTCCCAATGATTACTCCTAACAGTTATGGACATGATCGAACGAACTCAACACAAGTGGTCACATGACCAACTAACACAAGTTAACAGTACGTTATATCTGACTCCAAAAGATATTTCATTATTAATAATGATTGATAATGGTTTGCTCATCCGTGTGTGACAGACAGTCGATCACATCGGACCTTAGATTCCATTAAGAATACCCCTAATGCTATTTTTACCATGCCCTCAAATTAAGATAAATCGGAATGCGAGGAGTTTACGCTCAGGCCAATATCTGAAGCTGATGACTCATCAACATTAGACATTAAATGGGATAAGCTGGTCACGATTATGTCGTGCTGTGTTAAGAGAACCTTTATCTAGCGCACAACATCACATTCATGCACATAATAAGAATGAAAATAGAGCATCAACAAAATAACCAATTTAACACTTTCAAAGCAACATATGACTAACTTTTAACCATACGTTAACGTGCGTCAAGGACTACGCGGGAGAATGGTGCCCGTGACGGGCCTAACCCAAAACTCAAAGAATATTTCCCTGTCCCTCTCCTTGAACATCATTTCCAACAAAGGACAAGGTGTGAGATACATTACAATCGCAAAGGAATTGACAAATAGTGAGTGTGCGACTTCTTCAGGATGTCCGCCAGGCTCATTCAACTGTAAATAGTTATACACATTGAAACCAAGGCTGGCGCCACCAAAATCCGTCTACAGCTAGAGACCTTATATGGACTTCTAAGATGATATTCATATCTAAAACTATACAATGTCTCTTTTAACATAATTTCGAATAATCCCCTAACATCATGGGGGCTGTAACCTGCCACATGTGCTCTCATCAAAAATGATTTGTCTTCCAACATTCAATTGATATTGAGTAAACACTGTTTATCTGAATGGTTGCCATGAGCTTATGAGTTACATTATGAGTTATAGAGCATGTGAACTGCCCGTTTGCCCAGTATTGAAAAGTGTTCTGCCAGACTGTCATCTGAGGCATCGACTATTTACCTGTCTAATACATGGCATGCAATCAACAATTGATGTCAGCAGACCTTAATTAACGTGGGTTTGAGGGATGCAATACAGTATATGATCAACACAAAATATGAGCGTACATAATGGAGTTACCTCTAGCGGAATCATTTCAATATGATCAGAAAACTGATTGAAGGCAGGAGGCATTGCAGCTGTTGTGGGATAGACCAGCACAAGCTGTCTAATAATCTATTGGACATTTTCCACAATATGACAATAATGAGATTAACAGAAAAAAAGAAAGAGTACATTGATTTAAATCTCATACCGGAGGCCATACTCTGTGATGCCATGTCTCCAATTATAGGCACCGTCAGAGAGAAACTCCACTGGAGAGGTCAGTCTTCTAAAACATCATACAAACATTGACGTCTCAGAGGAGCATTTTCTTTGAATGATCACAGAAGCAGTAGGAGGACCCTGTACAAGAGGACCCTGTGCACTTATAACCAGCGCCATACCTTATCTCTATCCATCACTGCCCTTATGACAGGTCATTAATAAACAAATGCCACAGATTAATCAAGTCCTTCACAGAAGAAAGAGCATGTCCGTGATCTTAGATAACGAGCAACCAGGACCACAGTAGAGTATGGTTGTTATAAGTAACCAGTGGTAGATGTTACTTACAGGTCCTTGATAAGCAGCTTCTGCTACATGACCCCAGACATTCCTGTAGTGGCTGACATTATCCTGCTGGCCTTCTCACATACCTCCGACCCTGGGGGCACGATGAACGTCACACGCAGGTCCCCTTTCAGCTTACTACCAGAGCCACCATGTATAGATGACCCCCTAGTAATGTCTCCTGAAGGTTGGTTGTTGTTTACTGTCAGTCCAGGCTGAATATGTTGCTGTAGTTACTCCCCAACATGGGCTGCTCGACAGTGTGTTCCTGGCTGTGCTGCATGGGTTGGCCTCTGGCAGTACAAAGGTAGTGTTTTTTCTAGCCTGTGTTTCTCTGAGTTTGGTTGTCTGTCGGGTTCACGCGTCAGTCAGTCGGCCAGTCAGCCAGTCAGCTAGCCTGTCTGCGTAGTCACTGTGGAGAAAGGAGAGAGAAAGACAGATACAAGAGAGAGGAGAGAGGGATGAAGAGGAGGGAGCAGGAGTGACAAGGCTATACTGAACACAAAGAACCACTGGTGTCAAAGGCTGGCTCAATGTTAGCCCTGTTAGCTCCCTCTGTACTGTATCTTGGGCTCGCTTAAGAATTCTCTCTCTGTCAGTGTGGGTGAGGAGAAAGAGGCCTTTCACTGGGACAGAGGTCTTTGAGCTACAGTAGAGTTCATTAGGATTGTAACTGAATAGACCCAATACTGACGACTGAGTCTGGCAAGAATTATAATGTAATTGTCTCGTCTACTCTAGATTCCCTAACATTGAACCTGAATAGCTTCCCCTGCTCTCACTATATAACATTGTAACTGAATCACCACAGTGAAGCCCACTAACTAAATCAACTCAGCTCTGACTTTCTAGTAACTGTATTGACTCTTTACTCTGACTCCCTTGTTGCTGGGTAGACTCCTTTGCTTTGACTCCCTAGCATTGTAACTGAATAGTGCTGCTGGCACCTCAGCTTCCCATGACTGTCATACAATGGCACTCACAATTGTCCCACAGTACATCTGAGGTCATTTACCATCCGTGTGATCACTGGATAATCATTACCACAGAATCAACAAGCGGTTATTGTACCTGACCCAACGTGAGAATCCTTCAACATTACATAATCCTGCATCATGTCCCAAATAATCCCTCACACAATGAACTTCACCTTATTGTTCTACATACATTCCTCTTTATTGTTCATTCTTGTGTTGTAAGTACTTAATCCCAGAGACACACATGACCATGGAAGAGCATGTCTTCAGGTCTCAAGCAAGGTTACACATGGTCACCAAACACCAAACACCCACACACACATGCACGCACCCACCCACGCACGCACGCACGCACACACGCACGCACGCACGCACGTACATACATACATACTTACTCCAATTAACAATGAGGTATACATTCCCACCTTGTGGATAGATCATGCAAATACACAATCTCTGGCCATTTTCACAGTGATTTTCTCCCCTCCACTCTCTCTCTCTCCTATTAACATCATGCCAGTAGGCAACGGACTCTGACTCAGTCCTCCTGACTAAATATGCTGACAATACTTAGCAGTTACATTGAAATAAGTGAGACAAATCTATAGGTTAAACTACTAAAATAAAGAAAAACTCTCCGGCTGGTATCTTTGAAGTTTGTTTATCTCTGTCTCTTTCACCTCCCCTCAGCATGGCCACCCTCCACTTATCACCACCACGACCACCATTACCAAACTCATAACAAGGTCAACAGGACGATCACAGAGCCAATGTTCCCATATACAAAAGAGTTCCTTTCTGCCTCTTCTACCTCCCCTCCTCAGGAACCCTCTCTCAGAAATTGGGTCACTTTAGATAGATAAGGTGAGTTGTTATCGTCATGTAATACTTTTCTGAGGTGTGACTTAGTTTGAATTTGAGGCCTCTTTACCCCTGAAATCTAGATCTGTCTTCTTCACACATTGTTTACAATTGACATAAATGCAAAATGAGATTCAAAGTCAGATATCCATGGCGTCTCCCACATGTGGCCCTATCTGCCTTGGTTTATTACCATGGCAGTGTGTTCTAGATAGTTACAACAACAAAGAAAAAGATGAAGGAAGGGGAATACAGATTACAGTGGGAGCAATTCATCCTGAGTTCAGGAGGCAGAATGAATGAACTGGGAATTTTGTAGGTGATTTTTTATTTGTATTAGCCCAGCCACTGTCCCCCTCATTGGAGAACTTTGTTTACTGCATTTGGTTTTACAGCTTTTACATATACATTTTATATAAAAGGTACTATTTTTCCACAATATTATATATGTGGATATTGTTATTTCAATTGCAGGTTCCTACTGTATGCTATGAAAATCATTTGTAAATGTATTCGCTTGACAACGATGACTAAAATGAGAATGTGTGCAGCTGAAACAGTGTCAAACCTTGAAAAACAACTTTTGCTTAGGTTTGTAAAGTCAACTTTCTCTCTCTTTGCCTTGCCCTGCATCACATACACTCAAATACAAATACACTTAAAAGTTCTCTGGCCCCATAAAAGTTATGGATTCTGATGTTGCAAATCAAGTGAATCAGAGATAGGAGTTCCCTCTTCCTATAATGTAGATCGAAAGTATGACAGTGGTTGGATCATGATGTGTCCTTTTTCTTAAATGACATTAGTCAATATGGAAACCACTCTTTTTTGGATGATACACAAAAGAGTTAAAATCATATGAAGTAAAGATACATATTTGCAGTTGTGACACAGTCCAAGCTAGTGAACTAAGCTACAGTATATTTTGCACTAAAAAGTTTGACCTTCATCCACTGGAGAACGGGTGCAAACGTCCTCGACATCCACCAGCGCTCTATGGCACACCCCTGCCAAGCTCTGTCTGAACCTCCCCTTCATATCCAGCCCCATGCAGAAGTACATCAATGGGTTTACGCAGCTGTTGAAATAGGCAAACCCCTGAGCCACTGTTAGCCCCACTTTCACCCCAATGCTGTTTCTGTTCACCATCTTGGCCAGCAGGAGGCAGTGGTAGGGTGGAGGAAGAAGGCACAGACCAGCGATGCCAGGATGCGGAGGGGCCGCAACTTGCCTGACAGGCGGGTGGCCGCACTTGGTAAAGACGGGGTGCAACACACACATCGCCCGGTCCAGGCTGATGACAGCCAGCAGTAAGATGCTGCAGAACATGTTAGAGCACTTGAAGAAGATGTTAAACTTGCACAGGAAAATGCCAAAGGGCCAGTTGACAAAGAAGAGCTTCTTAAGCAGCGAGAGATGCTACAGGGTGTAGAGAATGATGATGATGTTGTCCATGATGATGTCCACCGTTGTTTTTTCATCTTTGGGTGACTTTAGAATGAGGAGAAGGAGGCACACACACACACACACACACACACACACACACACACACACACACACACACACACACACACACACACACACACACACACACAGATAGAAGAGGCTGTAAGGAAGGGATGGGAACTGACCGAGTCTTCTCCCTTTGATTGTGTGTTCGAGTGGAGCCCAGAGCCACTGCCCCCTTCTCTCTGCTCAGCCAACAACAACACAGAGAATCAGGCTAATAGCCCTGAAATCTACTGTAATAAAAGGAGGAATTCTAGGGTAATTAGCAGAAAATAAATCTCGGATAAGATTTGACTGATTATAGACCCACTTTTTTGTTACCCACATATTAGGTAATTCCACCGTGGACCATGTCTTGCACCATTGTGAATAAAAGTAAATGAAAACAGCAGAAAATCTGTTATTATTCATAATGTATTTCAGCTGTTATTTCTTGAGTATGAACAACTTACATATGAACCCTGATAGTCCAGTACAGCTGTCCAATACTTCAGTGCTTCATTTGCATTTATTGCATTTAGCAGACTCCTTTATCCAAAGCGACTTACAACAAATACATTTGTTTAAGTAAGTGAATCATCTATCCATCAGTCATCATAAGGAAAAGTAATGTATGGTAGGACCAGGGGCTATTGGCAGACAAAGCTTTTTTTTTTTATAGGAGAGAAACTTGTACAGGGGGGTAGTGGGGATGAAGAGGTCTTTAGGAGGGACAGTTAAGATGTAGCCTGAAGAGATGGGTCTTCAATCTATGGCGGATGTGTGTGTGTGTGTGTGTGTGTGTGTGTGTGTGTGTGTGTGTGTGTGTGTGTGTGTGTGTGTGTGTGTGTGTGTGTGTGTGTGTGTGTGTGTGTGTGTGTGTGTGTGGTAATGGTGGTCATGGTGGTGATAAGCAGAGGGTGGCCAGATGTTGAGGGGAGCTGAAAGAGACAGAGATAAACAAACTCCAAAGAAAGCAGAATAGGATACCAGCCGGAGAGTTTTTCTTTATCTGTATTAGTACTTTAATCTGTAGAATTGTCTCACTTATTTCAATGTAACTGCCAAGTATTGTCAGCATATTTAGTCAGGGAGTGTGTCGGAGTGTGTTGCCTACTGCTATGATGTTAATAGAAGAAAAAGAGAGCGGAGGGGAGAAACTCACTGTAAAAAATGGCCAAAGATTGTGTATTTGCATGATCTATCAATCATCAAATCACTTTTCCAGGACGTAAATATAGGTTTGTCATTAGGATATCTATGAATATAGGTTCATTATTAGGATATTATACCATTCAAAGTACTCATTAAATGCCATCTGTTTTACTTAGAATATTTGTTTTTTCATGTCATGCCATATCATTTTGTGCAGTAATTTCTTCTGTGTTATGCCTTTAAAAAGTATTGTGTATTTATACCGCCCCTGCACACTGTATGTCTTTATACCTGAGGGGTGGTTGAGTCAAGATTGGATGAGGTAAATCAATTAAAATAATCTTGTATTGCTTAAACCACAGATTTTTACACAAATGTTTTAGAGATTTTCAAGAAAGTGGCATTAGAATTGCACTATAGTGATAAAACTGTCTTCAGTCAGTCAAATTCTGGAATTTATATTATAGTTGGAAATGAAGTAGCGTGGCAGTTTATCAGGTCAGAAACAGTATTTACAGTGAACAAACAGCAGAGGGCAGTATCTCAATCTGATATGTTCTTATCGAGACAGGATTCACAGAGCATCATATGCTCAAAAAAGGATATGGGGAATCAGATAAACTTGATCCATCCCACCTATTAAATTGATGCACACTTTACATAAGTTACATCATAGACATGTTTGAAAACACTGTTCAAAGGTAAATATAGGGTAAGCTGACAAATAATTATATGTGAGTTAAATATTCAGTGTGTAACACTCTTGGTCCTCTTTTTTTGTATATTCAGTTTGGATAGACATTTTAATTTAAATTCATTCAAGCTTTCTCTACATTGTAGGTCCCATTGAGGTCAAAATAACCTCTTTCTCAACGGAGACCTGTCCAGAATTGATATCTTAACAAAAAGGGTAGTTGACTCACAGTCTCCAGTAGGTCTAGCTTCTGACACAAGAGGGAAATCAATGCAATTAGACTTCAGATCAATATTAGGCAAGCTAACTACTTTCCATTATTCATACATGCAAAATATGCCCATGATTATGATTTTGTTTCACCAAAAACCAACAGGAGAGCACAAACAGTGAAGCTCCAAGTCAATTGAAAGGACTGTGCAATACTAATTGTCATCAAATCACTGTGTCTATACCCATGCAATGCTACACTTTCTCATGTGCAACAGATCAAATGTATGCGTTAAGTCCCTGAGGGTTCATTGGCAATGATAGGCCGAACAGCTTAAATGTAAACAGCAGTGGGATGCGGATGCATGTTGTGCAAAGAGGAACAGTCGGGCGTGTTTCCTCAGGCACGCTGTCACATTGGCTTCATGTGAACCTAGCAAGCAAGGAGCACAGCTGAACCTTCCACTCCAATGAATGAATTCCGGAGATGGCATTCGCCTCCACCACAGACGCAACTGCATCCACAAGAACAAGTGTCACCCCTGATGAAAATGAAATACAGCGAAAAATGTATTTTGCAGTGACCTATTTCTTGGCAGACTCCAATTACGTTGCATTCAGCTGTATTCTCCCTTCAGTGTGGGCAACACTGCCTCCACTCCTAGAGCTGTGGCAACACAATAACACAGATATCCTGCTGGGAGGTGGGCGCCTACTTTCAATATTTATTCATCGACATTTTTAATTATACATCTGGAATGACATTAATTATTCATCACAGCCAATTCACTGACCTTTTGATACTGGATAGTCACAGTTGTTGAATCTAATAGTCATAGTTTAAAGCTGTTGTCGATTGGAATCATCAGACAGTTCTTTGATCTGAGAGTTAATGGTGTGTGATTCATCTAGCATATGCTCAACCTAAAATGATTTGCTAAATTCAATGGGAACATATGATGCCATAGTATCATAGTTACCTGTATCTGCAGTAGGCCCACAGGGGTGTATTTATGGGATAGATCAGTGGTTCGCAACCAGGGGTCCATAGGGGGCCTCATAAAATACTTTTCAAAAGTCCTCAAAAAAACAGGACCAGCAGCATGTAAATAATGCTATATTTTATGGATGATCACTGTTTAACATGCTATTATGAGAACATTGTACATTTTCATATTTTGGGTGTAAATATTGTTAGACAGTAGACACAGATAGCAGAAAATTGACAAAATCTTATTTAGGGAGCCTCAGGGAAAACCTGCTTACCCAATACACATGTTCTACAGATCGACTCTTGATTTTAGGATTACTATCATCAATCACGATTACACCCTGACAGGTTTGGGAGCCTCCCCTATCTCCTCCTTGGTTTGGGAGAGCCCTGACTAATGTCTGGTTAGATGGGAAAGACCACTGCTTGTTTTGGAGGGAGGAGGAGAGGCGAGCCCTCAGATTGTAGGTTGGTTTGGGGAGAGCCCTGTTCGTAGATGCTGTGTTAATTGTGGTGTTGGGTGGAGAAGCAGCTGTGTTGCATGTGAACACAAGAACAAGGCCAGGCCCCTCGAGACAAACGTGTCCGCTTACCCCATTCCGTTGCCATGGTGACAAAGATGGGAAAGGCACTGGAGGAATTGCCATTAAATGGAGAGACTGTGCACATTGCTTCACACTGAATGCCTATACACTCACAGACAGAGAAACACACACACACATGCACGCATACACGCACACGCACGCACACACACACACACACACACACACACACACACACACACACACACACACATATATACACACACACTACTCTGAGCAACAATGCAGAGCAGAGAGCAAGCACTCAATGCTAATACTGACCCAAGGAGAGAGAGAGAGAGAGAGAGAGAGAGAGAGAGAGAGAGAGAGAGAGAGAGAGAGAGAGAGAGAGAGAATGGTCTTGGGTGTTCTATTCTCTCTATTAAATTTATTTAAATGGAATTGACTTTTTGAGTATTTATCAAGCTGAAGATTCAATCGGATATTGTTAACCATGCAAATCAGCAGTATATGTCCAACATCTATACCCATTCCCATCAATCACCTGCTCCTCATAAAGACTTAAGGAAATATACAGCTTTTACAAGGCTATTGAATACATGATAGAACAATTGGTGAAGTAATAAACTGGTGAATTAAACTGGTAGGCGAGCTGCTTGGTATTGACTAACGGAGTGGTGATTTGAGTTAATTTAAGACAAGGCATCAAAACAATACAACCGTTTGTTGCATAGACTTCGCGATATTGAACATGTGGAGTAAGCAAGCATCCATGCTTCAGGAGAGGGGGAAAATGGTCAATTTATGGTAATATGGTTCTCTAGGAGTTGGGAAATGTTTTGAGAGGTTACAGACTGACTGTTGGGTTATGTGTCTGTCTACACACTTTGATTTTCAATGTGTGTGTGACACCCAGTAGTCTATGAGGGTACCTTTAGTGTGAATGGCGTGGGGGGCGTAAGGGACAGACATTTCCCATGCTTGGGTATTCTTGTCTTTGAATGCCTTGTTGTCTGCCATTGAGGCAATAAAATGACCCCCTCCCTGTGGCACACAAACACACACACAGACACACAGACACAGACACACACACACACACACACACACACACACACACACACACACACACACACACACACACACACACACACACACACACACACACACAGAGAGAGAGAGAGAGAGACCAGTTATATCTTTCCACTTCAAAAATCACACGTCCAAATGAATATTCATGGTATATAGTGTAGCACATACAAGGCTAGTCTCACAGTCCTATCCTATGCAGACACAGCCACATATATTCTGTAGGGTAAACCTTTGTCTGACTATCCCCAAAGAGGCTTTTAAAAGTAAAATGTTGAAAATGTCTTCAGATAGTATGTCCGCTCTATAAACTAAAACTGGTTAGAATGTAATTTCACTCAACTGGACCTAAATGATTCCCTCCTCTTTCCCACCCACTTGAACATTTCTTTATCCATGCTGCCGGCTGTAATGAATATATTCATTGGATATCAGCATTACAATTGTTTTGTAGATTTGCAATAGGATTTAGTGTACTATTGCTGTAGTAGGATTCCTATTCCTAGTAGGAACCTATACACAATTCTGTAAAACTTTACATTACAGCTCAGAATAAGTGGGTAATAATATGGTAATTACCAGTAACAATCACATCATTCAGTGAGTCGGCTCTTCTTCTTCAACAAAATGGAAACAGGTAGTATAGAATTTTCCAGCACTGATGCCACCTTATCTCATAGTAACTACTTCCTTTGTTCAAGCATCTTTCATGCAAAATAATTACATTGAGACTACAGTCCAACTTACCATGTACTGTAATAACAAGGTAATTGTCTTTCTTGTTACTGGTTACTACATGCAATTACTGGTAATGACCATATTACCATGTTATTACTCACTTATTCCGAACTGTAATTTAAAGTGCTACCCAAAATTCAGTTGCAAAGAAGACAATGTAAATTATTTACATTGCATCAAACCCCATAATTCTGATATGAGCTGACTTCTGTCAAAAGCAATGACACCACAGGACACATTAAAGTGACAGTTTGGTTTACCTAGTCAGGATCTCCCTGTCACGTGTGTGTGTGTGTGTGTGTGTGTGTGTGTGTGTGTGTGTGTGTGTGTGTGTGTGTGTGTGTGTGTGTGTGTGTGTGTGCGTGTGCGTGTGCGTGTGCGTGTGTGTGTGTGTGTGTTCCCTACTGAGTAATGAATGCAGATACAACATTGAGACAATTGTAGGAAAAATAAACATTTGTGTAAATCGCTGTCTCTGTTCCTCTAAAACATAAACAGAGACATTATTCTGATTGCTGTGCACAAAAAATGTAAAATATCCACAAATATTCTCAATTGTGTATTCATCTTCAACAAATTCTCATCTCAACGGTACTTGGGACTCCAGCACATCTTGAGGATCACTGATTACCAAGGCCATGTGTAAATTCTATAATTTACAATAATAAAAAAGCTGCACTTCAAACAGTGTTTAAAGTCATTTGATATGCTTTCAGCTAATTCAGGGACAAAACATGTGGAACCTGCAGGGGGGAAACAAGCACATATTCCTTAATCTCCCAGCTCTTCATTGAACTTCAAAGTGTTCAGTGTTCCAGCTCTCCAAGAATGCAACTAGTGTCATGTAGGAGCATGGACTCACCATTAAATCCTCCAATTACCTCTGGCCACACCCCTCCCTGCCAATCAACACACCTGATACAACTCCAGTGATCACCATTCACTCACTGTATAACCCCTCAGTTTCCCCTCCCTGATTAATATCATTTTCGTGTGCATGTGGGGTGGCTTCTCCCTTTAATTGGTTGTGTGTAAAGTAATGTCTATGTTGTATAACTGTAATGGGTAATTTATGTTGTATTTCTGGTACTTTTTAGTATCATTTGGGAACATAAAAAACAAAAACGTAAAACGTAATTCTCAACATCTTATTATCTGATTACATTTGTGTTGGCAAGCTGCAACTGTGCAGGGTAGCTCTCCTGTCCGCCGATGTGTCTAGAATGACTAACTCACTCGTGGATCAATCCCTGTTTATCCTTAGAATTCACCACTGTGTCTCACTTTCCCCATCACTCACCTTGAGATCTGCCTTCTAGACACACTCTGTGGTTTCAGTTCCGGGGAAAAGTATTGACCCAGCTTTCGTGTGTGTCTGTATTTTTGTTGCAGTCTTCATTGTTTGTGATTGTCATCCTGTGGCCGCCAAGGGAAAAAAAAGTCTGTGGCTACAGATACGGATGTGTATAGGAATTACCATATGCTAGGTTTTTAATAACGCAATTCATAATATAACTCTCTGATTGTATGAGTGCAATGTAGGGGAGGCGCTTTCAATAGGGTAAAATAACTCTCTCGTAAACTCCTGTTATGTCATTGACGACAAAACAGTAATTGCAAAGTGGATGATAGCAGGCTATAGTTGGCTATAGCAAAGTACCGCCACAGCCTACAACTTAGCTTCCTGTCAAACAAAATGTAAAAACACATCATCTTTGAAAACCTAGGGTTATATGTCTCCATATAAGTTAAAATCGCTAGCAAGAGCTGCAGCTATAGCTAATTCAGTCAAGGACGTTTATTATTTTGCTGACAGGGCAAACTTGGTTGACTTTAGCAGAAAACACTCCACATATTTACCATCCCTACTCACTTGCCTGGTAGTCATTTTAACTTCTTCCACTTCCAAAAGTGGTTTATGGTGTAACATGCAGTACTTGTAGCTGGACTCTCAGGAATGTTCTTCATTTGCTAGACTATCATATGACAATAATAGGCTACAGCACATTAAAGTATGAGACTAGTTGAGGCTGTATTTTCCAACAATAAAACAAAGGCTGCAAAAAACACAGTCACAAACAACGTTGCAATCAAGTGCTTTTTATTTCCACAGTGGAGGAGAAAACAACTAACATATTATCAGTCTACTGTCTGTGTGCCTAGTAGTAGAATTCACAGTTCGGGAGTTCCCGTGGTACCGCTGCAAAGTTTACCTGCCATAAACTGTAATCATCTCAGAATGTGAATAAGCTCCCATATCAGCAGCCACTTCCCAAAAAAGAGACTTACTGCACCTTTAAAGCTAGGATCCAGGATGGTATGTTATCACAAACTGACCTCATTGGCCTATGAGTGACTGGTCCTGGCTGGATGAATAACCATGTAGCTGTTTTTAGAGTCTAGGAGGGTGTGATCCAATATGTCAACCAGCCCTGCTATGGTAACAGACAGCCTGGAGGGAAAAAAATGCAGTCTAGAGCCAGGAACCAGAATGATAGGACATGATATCGCAAACTGTGACAAACTGTGATGATAATTTACCTATGCCAGGGATGTATAACCACACAGCCTAAAACTGGGAAGCAGAAGAGTAACATTAGGATATGTTACGATATGATACGATATGATATGATATCCTAACCCTTCCTATGCTTGGGATTGGTTGGATATTAAAGCTATGGATCCAGGAGGGATGGAATGATATGATATCCCAATCTAGCTTGCTATTCTGACAGCCTGGATAAATAACCATGCAGTGCTGCGAGACAAGACCCGTGACCTCCTCAACACCCAGATGCTAATGCAGCAGGAGGAGAATGAGAGCTAAATTACCTTGCTCTCCAGCACAGCTGGGGACACCCACTGTGTAGGTGTCTATGGTGGGGGGTGGGGATTTGGCCTCCCCCGAGAAGGTACATAACTAAGATGGCACATATACATGTGGTTATACAGCATAGAGCACTGGTAGACTGGTTCCAGATCTGCATGATTTATCCAAGTCCTATGATATGCACAGGATGATAATGAATGACAATGATAGTCATAGGAGTTGATAACATTTCATAGATCTGGAGTTAGGTCTCAATGTTTTGACACTGAGATATAAGTATATCTTGTTCATGTATTCAGTGCATTGTGTGGCATGAGAAAATTAAGATTAATGGCATTATCGAACTACAGCTGTCAAAGTAATCATTTGGAGAACATTAAACTGCTAGGACAGTACAATTGCTCATCCAATATGTTTTGAATCTCAATCAATCACTATGATTTCTTAGAAACTTAAGGAAATATAATCATATAAACCAATGGATGAATAATACTGACATGACATGCGTATTACCATTACAACATTAGCAAAGATCTATTTCCCTTACCATACAATACAATGCAAGTTTGTTGTGTATCCATAAATTCAAGATGTAAAATTCAGTCGGATATGATCTAAACCCACCAGATATATCATAGCAGAGTTATTAGTCTCATGGTGCAGCCCTAACTGATGCAACCACCATTACTTGCTTATAAATACCTGGGCATTTGGTTTGACAAAGACTTGACGTTCAGACAACATACAGAGGAGCTTGTTATGATTGTTTCTCCTGATATATTGTGATTTTATATGATGTATTGATTTCTGTATTTAACTGTGTTGTATTTTTTATTTCATTGTGTTGCTATTGTGGACAGGGTGCACCTGCAAAAGAGGCCTTGGTTTCAGTATGTTTTCCCCTGTATAAATAAAGGTTACATACCAATTACTGTCTCATCCCTCACTGGGGTGAATAGTTCACATGAAACATTAACAGTTCCATCTAAATGTCAATATCACATTCATAGTCTGTCTCATTTCACACGTTCAAAGACCACTTCATTCTACATCTGCGTCTTAGCTCAAAGACACGATGGAAATGAGATCCTTTGATCAGAATATACACTTGACTGTTCCTTAATCTCGGGATTTGAGAGATAAAATCTCATTTTACAGAGGGCCCCAAGGGCAAGATCTAAATAATATTATGCAGATCAGAATAACATGATGATATACATAAATCAGGCCACTCTAATATATGACATTGTGATGAATCCATGCTTTATCTGTTTGTTACAAAGTTACAACCCAATGCAGTAGTTCAGCCTAAAACAATCAAAATCACTCAGTCACTGTAATAACAGAGAAATTACAGTACTACACTGGTATCAGAGCAACATAATGAAATGCGTTTTCTTTATCCATTTTTTTGCCAACAACTGCTCTTCCTTTTATTTGTCAATATAACAATAATTTAAAAAAAAATCAGTATGGCTATATGCAAGCTGTCCAGATAATTGCTACATATTTTCCACTTCGTGAAATGACCAGTGTTCTCATCAATAAAATTGGCTCATAAATCACAGGCAACTCTTCTGGAGGGCAAGAGCTTTACCGCCTGGAGTTGAACACAATTAAAACAATGACATTTACTTCACGTCTTAATATGTGTTCACTGTCAGGCGCATTTGTGGGACTGTAACTCACTCCTAACCAGAATTTCCAAGTGTTACTTTACACTGTTAAATACAGTCCTCTGATTGGCTTTTAAATACAGAGAGCTCAATATTACAGCCAATCAGAGGGCTGTAATTAAGAGCCAATCAGAGGGCTGTTAAATACAGCACTCTGATTGGCTGTTAAATACAGAGGGCTCAATATTACAGCCAATCAGAGGGCTGTAATTAACAGCCAATCAGAGGGCTGTTAAATACAGCCCTCTGATTGGCTGTTAAATAATGCATGGAAGGTTCTGTTAAGTTCTGTTTGGCCTGTCCTTGGTTCTGTTTGACTGCGTTAGGTTGTGTTAAGCTCAGATGGATCTGTCCTTGGCCTGTGCTCAGTCTCTGCTCCGGCTCCCCTTACACAAGCCTCCTGCATCGTGCTGCCCAAATGTTCTCTTCCGCTCGATGGCCATGGTTGTTTGCACTGATAGATTCAGGTTACATCCCCAGGGCAGAGTTGCATTGTTTTCTCATGTTGTCTTTTTAGCTCCAAATATGGTTTCATAATGCATCCAGATTAGTGCCCTCCCTTCCTTTTTCATTTCCACTAGACCGTGACGAAAATGTCACAGATGTCACTGTGACATCGCTCAAACAAAAACCGTTGTATTCCTGAGTGTTTATGCAATTCATACTGAATCGTCAGCTACTAATTAAGCCCTTTTAATTCTTCAAACCCAACAGTGAGATGTTGAGCTACTCTGAATGGAGGTATGTGAGTCATGCGGATTGCCTTTTTAGATCTTCCTGCGGGTTCTATACAGTGTCTCTGTGTGTCTGTATGTTTGGAACATCAGCCGTAAGACATTATGAATGCGTATTCCAAAATGCTTTAGAAATGCTGAAGCTACATACAGTAAGGTATTAGCTTCGTAAACCTAGTAGTATTCAGTACGCACAAACATTTTGCTACGTAAAAAATCTGAAATCTGTTCTTATTGGGGCCAATTCTTCAGGTATAGGCATCCTCTTTCAAGCCTAATGAACATGACCCAAAATGAAGCCAGAAACTGGAGCTATGGTCAGAAAGCAGGGAGAGTTGTATAAAGATGGGTTCCATTACCCGTACGTCTGTGACAGTCAACTAGCCAAAAACCTCTTGCTCTCCCGAGACAGCACGGAGAGAATAACATTTCAAATTTCATTATTCATCTGCTTGGGAGGTAAACTGTATATTATTCATACACTAAGATGTCTGTATCTGCAAAGACATACTTTCTTACAAATGCCCCACTTTAAAAACGCTGTATACTGTAGGGCTTAGAATTCTGCTCAGACCCTTCAAATGCAGGCACACTTAGAACCTAATGGTCTTAAGCTGGCTTCTCGATAGATACTGTAGATCTATAGATGGATAGACGGATGGATGGACAGACAGACAAACAGACAGACAGTCATACAAAAGCAAAATTGATGCTAGATCAACACTCTTACTGAATACGGATCCAGATCATGGTCTGACATAAGACATTACAGTAAGACTTCGGTCCTACTAACTTGATTAATTGTTTGAATGATCCACTTCACTTAAAATTTAAAAAAAGCTGATACTAATATGGTTAATGTATAGTCTTCTGGGCTGGTACAAAGTATGAGTGAAGTAGGCGATTACATATGGCCACGACTAGCAGCACAGTAGCTGAAACATGAAAGCTGACAGCAGAGCAAAGCAGAGAATTCAAAGTTAGGAATCTCAACTGTCAACTTAGTGCTGTTCGATGCAAGATAGCATTGATGTGAGATGTGAGATGTGAGCTGTGATGTGATATGTGAGCATTGATTACTTTGTCTTATGATGACTGTTGGATAGATGATTCACTTACTTAAACACATGTATTTGCTGTAAGTCGCTTTGGATAAAGGCGTCTGCTAAATGCCATAAATGTAAATGTAAAAGATAGACACACTGGCTGGCTGAGGGCTGACTGAGGTCTTAAAGGGGCAGTGTTGTATTTTACGAAGTCCAAGTTATTTCATCATAAGGCTACAATTGAATATGCTTCATAGGTTTGAGGTCAAACATGGCTGATGTTTAAATAGCAGTATTTTAATTTTACCAGTCATTTAAAATAATGTATACTGCATAGGCCTACCCCGGGATTGGGATACATATGACTTATAAATAGCACAATGAGGTAATTGTCTCACCTTTCCATAACCAACACATCAATGAGTTAATCTAAGATCTCTCATTAATGTTAAATGTACTGAAGGATAATATTTCTCATACTTTTCCATCTAAGCTGGATATTCGTCCACTCAATACACGTTGATAGTGTTGTTTTGTTTTGTTTTTTTGCTCGTTTGCCATTTCTGAAAATTAATCTGTTAAACGATTAATCAAGTTTGCATGGCCTTATTGTATTGAGAAACAATAGATCATTATTAGTGCTAGAACTTATTGCACATTATGATGATACATTACCAACCACATGCAGTAGCTCCCACGAGTACAGTTTAGTGAAAACATTGTAAGATAATTATATGTCTTTATTAGAGTGTACTGTAGGCTATTCACTCAGATTTTCTTCTGTACCACAAACACATACTGTATAGTCTTCTCTCAGCTCAGTTCATCTCAGTGTTGAGTCATGAGCCAGTGTATTCAGTGTGCTGTCAAAGGCTAGTCTCCTTCCCATTGAATCTCCCTATAATGAAGATTAATAGCGCTGCTACTTCACATTCAAATGGTGATTTTAATCAGATTAATTGGAAGGGGTTACAGCCAACCTCACCTTAGTCTGTGTGTGTGTGTGTGAGTGTGTGTGCGTGTGTGTGTGTGTGTGTGTGTGTGCGCGTGTGTTTGTATTCTGTTCATACTATGCTCTTCAGATTCTGGGGAAATGCCTCCAGGCCAACATTCCCCACTACCCCCCACCACCACCCTGCTAAATCTCTGAGGTCAACTGTAACATCTGTGCTATCATTAAAAAGCGTGGGCACCGTGTATTTCACAGGAGAGAACAGGCTATAGCCAACGTCCAAGTGTATCATCATCATCATGTTGCCTACATGTTCTGTTCAGCCTGGTCCTGACTGATTTGGGGAGGTAATTAGTTAATAACAGAGGAACAGGTTTACTGTTTGATACACTACAGAATCTTTTAACTCCTCATGTGCCATGTGTACTAGGAGTAAGCCTATAATGTCTGTCCCAACCACTAAGCCAGTGGAGAAATGGGATAAGGGATAATGCTGGCTGTGGAGTGACAGTTTTAACAAGGGGTGGGGTGGGGTGGTATGTGTGTGTGTGTGTGTGTGTGTGTGTGTGTGTGTGTGTGTGTGTGTGTGTGTGTCTGCGCGAGTGTGTGTGTGTGTCTGCGCGAGTGTGTGTGTGTGTGTGTCTGTGTGTGTGCAGTCATTAGAGGGAGAGAGAGAGAGAGAGAGAGAGAAGAGAGAGAGAGAGAGAGAGAGAGAGAGAGAGAGAGAGAGAGAGAGAGAGAGAGAGCGAGAGTGTATTTGGGGTGGTGGAATGGAAGGATCTCATTTAAACCCAATCCCAAGGAGAATTACATTTTATGAGATTGAATAGCAGTTTAGACCCCCTATCAGATCAGCACATTCAGCAGTGTGTTAACAAAGACTAAGTTCGGTTAGGGTTTACCACAATAAGAAACATTAGGTGTGTCACAATTTACATTATGAATGTGCTGAATTAGATAATTATTCTATATCTAAATACACAATGGGAAATGTTGGCATAGACTTCTTGAGAAGTGGGCTTAGATGATTGGTCAGAATAGTCACATAGCTAGATTGTTAATAATGCATTGTACATTATTATTACATTCCAGTGCATGGTTATTCTCTAGAGAGCCTTCTAGGGAACTGAGCTAATGAAGGGTGTGTGTTTGTGTGTGTGTGTGTGTGTGTGTGTGCGTGCGTGCATGTGTGTGTGTGTGTGTGCGTGTGCGTGTGTGTGTGTGTGTGTGCGTGTGTGTCTGTCTGTCCTTTATCTGGCTATGTGTGTATATGTACATATGCAGACATGGACTTATCTGTACATGTCCACACGTACATAGACACACCGTGTCCTTATGTGTGCAAATAAAAAGTGACATTGGCACTGATATGACTTATACTGTATATGTGTATTGTGTGAATGCAACATAATAATATGGTATGGCATTTGAACAAGAGATCAAATCGAGCATGATAAGACTGGACTCTGATCTGATTTAATATATCAATCACTTATGTCTTGTCCAGTTGTTAAATCCTGTTCATGTCAGTATATTATTTTAAAAATGATGAAATCCGGTTTAACAATGGAGATACGGATTAACCATGCAAGGCACAAAAATCTCAGAGCTCCATCCCTGTTCTGTTTTGGAGAGCATTCTTGGTGTTGCATTGGCTTTGATGTTACCATGGCTACCTCCTCAGCCCAGGTTATTTATAGCAGCTGGTAACGTTCACTACAGGCGGATATGCTCCCTGTGAAAACAGGCTACCCTGGTGCCAAAATGGTTGCCAAGGAGGGGAAATATGGACTATACAAAATGAAGAGGATTGAAGTGTTTCATGCAAAAATGCCTTTGAGTAGGGAAATTATCCACATACATATCCACAATATGTATACAGCAAATTAGGCATTTGTTAGTATAGGTATGGGCCTACAGTACTTTATTTAGTTTTCCTATTCCATTTGTCATCTGCTTTTCGACTTTTTGCAGTTTGATAGAAAATTACAAACAGAGGAATTGGTAGAAGTCTGACTGCAACAGCACGGTCTCCCAGGGGAACACTGATTATATGCTCTTTACTCTAACTTGTTTCTGTCTTCCTTTCACATGATCAGTCAGAGATAGAGACAGGAAACCCAATTTTAGATCTATTCTGTTGTTCAGGTCTCATCAGCAGGCAGGGTCAGCTCTTTCCATGACAAATCTCCATTCCCACCGAATATAACCAGCCACCAGTCATCCACCATGTTTGTTTCAGACTATCTGGTACCTTCTCATTATAATAGCTAAATCAATAAGTGTTCATTTTACATTGGGAGAATACAGGATTGTGTGCACACACCCAGACACAGACATGCACATGCGCACACACACACACACACACACACACACACACACACACACACACACACACACACACACACACACACACACACACACACACACTCACAGTGTACAACCATTTCTGAATAACAGACATTTTGGGAGTGCAACTGCAGAGAGAACCTCCTGTAATAGAGTACTCACTTCAGTGTACACACTCCATCTAAAAAATCTCCTCCATTGTTTCGTCTGTTTAGTCTCTCTAGAGACTAATTTGAACACTGCTCCAGCCAAAACCATCGCCACATTGATTACAGTCGAGGCCAAAAGATACCTATGCCCAAGCCTGCATGCTGCATCACCATGGCAACCCCTCAGTGGAAGCGCCACGGAAGAGCTGTGCCGAAGAAACCAAATACCCCAATCAATAAGCTGCTTAAATACAACCCCATACACACATACGGAGCGTCTCAGAATACAACCTCATATACACATGCAGAGCGCCTCAAATACAGCCTTGTACAAAACAATACCCATTTACCGTAGCTTTGTGTTAACTGAATACAGTAAATAATATACAGCCATATTTTCTGACTGAATACTGTAGACCAATGTATTTTGGCAATAATACATTAAAGATGGTGAAAATCGACTCTCTCTCCCCGCGAAAGAAAATTTCATTTTGACCTTTTGCTGCCGATGTAGCCTAACAAAAATAAGTCACTCAGTGGTTAGGGAAATAGCACTACTGAACTACTGAAATCCCTGCATGGACATGATTTCCAGATGGAAAATATTGTCCTCCCTTGATGCTGTCTGTGAGTCATCGTAATCTACTGTAGCACAACATACAATGGACTGACAGCAACTGCTATACGAAGGTAAATCGCTCCAAATAAAGGTCAATGGAGAAAAGGTTGTTGGGGAAAAGAAAATGTGTGTTTTTACTGTTTTTATGTGCATCCAAAACATAAGGAAGCTTTCAATTCATATAGTATCCAATGTGTGTATCAATGTGTTTCTAATGAGTTGAGAAATGTGGGTCTCTAATATGTGTGTCTAATTTATGGCCCCATGTTTCTAATTTGTATTTCTAACATGCCTTCTGCCACTGTGTTTCTTCAGATGTTGTTTCCTTTAGTGGTGAGGTAGTGATTTACTAGACTGTCTGACTGACTCACCCATCACAGATATAAGCATAGTATGTCCAGATGCATTCTACCGCTCTTGATGATCAGTCCTGAGGGGCTGCATATGACTTACCGTCCCAAACTCCTCCTCAACATACCCCATTCAACACTGTGCCAGCTATGATGATAACATGCTAATAAACAGTTAGTAATACAAATAATAATAAAAAAAAACTGTTAATAAAACAAAAAAAAAACTCTTTGTTAATCACTATTGTAAGAGAGAAAGTTCTGGAAAAGATTTATTGTACAGTACACCTGAGTGAGGTGAATAGAGGTGGTGACCACTAGGTGAAGCCAAATGTGCTCTCTGTTTAACAGTGGCCACACCTTTTTGTGTAACACAATATGAAATGATCATGATTTTCCATTTCTAATACACAGTCAGTGCTAAATTGTTGTTGATTGATGTAGGCCATGTAAGGATGACTGTATCACTGAGTTGCATTATATATACTGTAGTAAATCTGCATACACAGCAATAACATACTGTGATAGCTTAATAAAATCATAATAATGCCAAGTTAAGCTCATGCTTTATACGTACCTCACACAAAGCGTCTTATGAATCTATTTATATTAATATTTATATTAGATTTTATTTTTTCAACATTTCTTTTACCTCTTGATTTCCCCTCGATTCACTAATTAACTGCATTAGTCAAGACCCAGTTGTGTTACAAAACAACACAGGGTCCTTTGGAACCTTATGTCCTTTCTGACATATTATAACTAAGGTGGGAATTACTTCTCTTTTAATGGCAGAACAGTGTCCCTGCTAGCTTGCGGGATGCAATGGTACCAACACACACGAGTGTGTGTAAAGACATGCACTGCATTTTCAACAATGAAACATTTAAATACATTTAATATTTCCTTGTTGACAACCACTTGGCTGTTGTAGACTATACTTACTGTATGTATATTTTGATTAACATAAATACATTTTGATAACACTTAAAGGTAGACTCAATCACTTCTGTGGTAATGTCATATCGTTGAGTCTACCTTTAAAGTTTAAAAGGGTAGTGTTTACAAATGAGGTACTATTCCTATAATGCAATTAACAATGTAGAAACCTCTCTATGAAAGCATACCAGAATGGAGTAGGAAAACACTAAAACTGTGAGTTGAAGTGAGGAACACTGACCCCACACTGACCCCAGAGCTGCTGTGGTTCTTCTACAGTACACAGACTCAGATAGAAATGCAGACAGAGCTGTCTAACCTTTGTATGAAGGGAATATCATTGTACTGTCAGTCTGAAGCAGCTTTTCTCTGTACAAACCACATCGGTACCCTGTGGAATGCCAGACTTCTGAGGAGATGAGGGACAGTGTGCACTGTGCAGTGTTAAACAGAAACTTGAAGCCACAATAGAGTCTGTGGGACAGTTGGATAGTGTCAATACTGCACTTTGAAATAATTGCTGAAAAATAAATACTGAGCATGATATTGGATACACACCCCTTGATAAAGAAATATGACTACAAAATATGTTATGAGCTTTTCAGGGTTTTACAGCATTTCCAGTGTGTCAGCTCAGATGACTATGTCACGTTCTCTTTATTGGCCATGTATGAGAGGAGAAGGGGCGGGGTACATCTCATAGGAGACTACTTCCACCCTCTGAATCTAATGTAGCATGCTATCTGAATCTAGATCACTGCACACACACACACACACACACACACACACACACACACACACACACACACATAAAACACACACACACACACACACATAAAACACACACACACACACACACAAAACACATAAAACACACACATAAAAAACACACACACACACACACACATAAAACACACACACACACAAGCCATTATGCATACATGAAATTATGCAAACTGCACTCCCAACACGTATAGGCTACCACACTATAGACTGCCATGATGGCATCTACAACCATGAGTCAGTGTCTTGAGTCGTTTTTTCAAGAACTATCATATTAGCTACATATGTGTGCATCACCTTTAGTCTAGAGTTCACTATTGAAAGAGCAAAGCCAAGACTAAATTAACTGTCTAATTTATAACATCTCAAAGCCTTTCCATAAAAGCTCATATAGTAAAGATTAATGTCTGTTTTGAGCTTACTCCACCACTATTTGTGGTATTCATGGCGCGTGGATAGTAACACGTGGACGAACAACAGTTGCACATCTTTCCATGCATTCCTCGGGGAAAAGACTTAGAAGCTACAGTAACATGAAAAACATTACAGTAATCTCCGAGACAGGGAACAGGCTGGGGTTGTGACATAGTTGCCCCATCGGGTTCTGGGGTTGGGTAGTCAACCGTCCCGCTTCGTCGCGGGGATCCTACTTGTATGGACCCACATTTACCACGCTTGACTGGATGCTCTGAGTAGTGAGTACCCGCCTTGACTCCGCCTCCGACTCACAGCATCCATCCCCTTGCATTCACGCACGATTTCTGCTTATCACCCGTCTCAAAGCAAACACTGTGGTATTGGAACAGTGGGAAAATACGATGGAGTAGCATGCACGCGTTTGGGCACTATTTCCCATTTACTTTGATGGATTTGCACCTCCATTGGATTATACATTCATCGCACGGTAAGTTCCCCGATACAGTCGGTGGCACTCATAGTACTGATAGAAATGAGCCGGATTGTGTTTGCTACGAGCCTTTTCAGCTATTGTCTGTCAGTCCTCAGCCCTCATGTGCTTTGGTATTGACCAAGTTCGGACATCTGAAGTGGAAAACATACATTTTTTTTTTCAAACGTTAATTTATCGCGAACGTTTAACAGGGTGTTACTTTGTTACAAGGTGGTAAACCCTGAAAATGAAGCCACACGTTGAGGGCTACTAGGATCCTCAGAGGGGTCGCTTAGTGTTTTTAACGATCGTTTGACAGAGCTAGACCCAGACACCTGTCTCTCGAGCCATGATGACTACTGTATAATCATCCTATCGTTCTCGTACTAGACTATGCTATGAGTTCCGATTGAGGTGTGATATAAAAATCGCTAATGGGCATATTAGGCTATTTGTCCTCCATTCGCAGGAACATTGGGATGGTGTTCAGTCTGTTCATTGTTTATCAGTGTGTTGATTCAGTCACCTTTGGTCATGGCCTCCCCTCTCTATCAACCATGTCTTCAGCCTAACATGACTACACCTGCCCCAGACCCAAAAACGAAGGGATTCTCACACCCATATGCGTTCAAGACAAGAAGGTTAAAATACATATTGTCGTTGCTACAGTGAAACTATTTATTGATTTCACTAGCAATCTTATGTCATAGGAGTTCTAATTCACCTCTATTGAATAAGCTGTTCAATATGATCAGTGACTTAATGAGCAGATGCAATAGATGTGTTAATGACAGAACATTTATAAAGAGGATTATGCTGTCTGATGACAAGTGGTCGATCAGATGAATGCTTCGCTATCAACAGGCCTATAGATGGATACCAATGCCTATGGAATGACAACTATCAGCATGATTTATACACACATGCACACACACACACACACACACACACACACACACACACACTGGCCATTGGACAGTGCTAGATAATCCGTAAAATGGTACAGTATACTCTACATCCACATTTCAACACATTTGATTGAGTTAGCACTAGCAAAGCAAGCTGGAAAATTTTGGCTGGATTTCAACTCAGAAATTCTATTGAAAAAACAATGCTCTAACCCTCAATTACTATAAGGCCAGATACTGTTGGCCTAACTGGTATTTATTGTCTTTTAATGTAATAAATGCTATTCAAATTAGATGGATTGTGTAAGGGGGGGTCTAGGTGAGTGCTCCATAGTAATCTGACTCAAATGTCATGTCAACGTTGCTGAGTTTGCACTACAGCCCATGATGTATCCACAGGGGGTGACTTTCAACCAGACATCAACTCTATTCAAGTGCCCACCCAGCTGAGCAAGATCGCCTCAAACACCTTTCCAGCGGGGCTTTTGATTACAGGACCTCTGCACTTGAGTTGCTTGACAACAACCACACAAGTTCCCTGTTTTGAGATTTATGGAGGTTTTTTGCCAAAATGGCCATGAAGGAATTCTCTACCTGCTGGATAACCAGCAGATATGAAGTTTGGATGCTCTTCAGAACTCTGAAGTGGCAAGTTTAGTTTTGTCACTGTGTGCAATGGAGAACGCAGTCCAAGTAAAGGGCGTGCTTGCCTGCTTGCATAGAAACATTCCCAAATGTGTGTACCATATGTGTACCATATTCTTGTTTTTGAGTTTTGAGTTTTCATTCACAATATTTCAATCTGACCACTTTGGCCTATTAGAAAAAAGTTGAGGGGATACTATTACTACAAAACAATAGTTTCCATTCGGATAAAGAATCTGATGAATTAGCATTGGACCACACAGAAATTGAGTGGACTGTTTATCCCAGCTGCTCTGACACCTAATTCACAGAGAACCACACAGGAGAAATAATCAGCAGATATAGGCCATGAGTCATGCCATATTCATGACGAGTCAGTCAGTGGACGACTGGCATTAACATCAGAAAGCTGCTGACCCGTAAGATGACATCGGACAGGCAGTATGAGTCCCTTCATTAGAACAATGAGGGTCTTTTCTGGGTGATGTCTGTGATAAGGCAATACTGCATTATCAGGGAATATTAGAACCATTTTAGAGAGGCATGCTTTTTACAAAGTAAACAACAAAAACAGAAACATTTGATAGTTGTGTTAAGAAACTACCATAAAGGACTAAGGACCCCTTTTGAAATTGAATCCTCCTTCCAAATCCAGTCGGGACTCCCAATTGATTTTTTGGGAAGGCTCATTCTCCATCCCCCCTCCCCCTTATCCCCTGTGAGCAGGTATTTGATTACCTCACTGGCCGCGTGAGAGGGCCTCCTGCTCTGTGATACGGCGGGAGATGTCATTGCGATAACCCCAGGGGACAGATTGGACCAGTGCCAGAGATAAGGACAGCCACATCACCCCTGGATACACACAGAACATATGCTGGCCAAGCCATGAATGATAATATGCTGGAAAAGTGCTGATATCATCTGTCCTACATGGCTGCAAATACAAGGGTGTCCAGAAACAACCCATAGTCCCTTCACCCCAGACACTTATGTAGATTTTAACTGCTGCATATACTGTTTATCACTGTTACACATGTTGTTCTTATCCAGAAAAAAACCAAAAACTAAGCCCCTGCGCTCTATACGCTTGTGAAGATCTGCCACACATCATTGCTACAGGCGTTGGCCCTGTCAGGAAACAACCCCTAGCTTCTACTCTTGCTTGTCACATAGATCTCTTCTACCTCATGTCATTACTACAAACGCTGACCCTGTGCAGAAGCATCCTTTAGTTCCTATGGCCTAGACACATGTCAAACTCTCCTACCACAGATGCTTGTACAGAAACAACACCTAGCACTGACAAACTAAACACTTGTTTTGTCGATCTCCTCCACCTCTTGTCATTGCCACAGACGTTGGCCTTGTCCAGAAATAACCCTAGGCACTTGTGTCAATCTCCTGTACTTTGTTACAGTATCTTTACTACAGTGTGTATTACAAGGTAAATCAGACCAACTCAATGTGAAGAAGATTTAACAGCCTGGTGATGATTGGATTAGAGCAACAATGGAGTTTCCATTGGTTGATGCAATTTTGCATCAGTGTCCCTATGGGGAATGAAAGTGAGGTAAATCAAACCTGTTTCTGAGGAAATGTTTGGGATCCTACGACACAAGCCCCTACTGCGAGATAGCAACAGCTTGATAAAGTTCCATGTCCTGTAAGGCATATGGAGTTAAAGGTTTTGATGCCATGCAGCTCCACTCAGATGAAAGAGAAACACAAACAGGTTCCTTGACGTGAAGACGGTTGTTTGATCTAAGTATAGCTCTAAGATGTCAAGCTTATGTCATCTGAGTGCTATCACATACAGCTTCTTCAGCTGTTTCATGTACTTCAGCTACAGCAATTAGCCTAGATAGCCAGGGAATTGTGTGTGTGTGTGTGTGTGTGTGTGTGCGGGGGGGGGGGGGGGGGGGTGAGTTGAGCATCAGTGGTTCAACTGGATCTGTGAGAGTGAGTATGACTAAAGGGAGCTGTCTCACTGGTCTGTTCCCACCTACTCCATCACAGGCTCTTCTGTTGCCTTCAAATCTGCCCAGATTCACACCGTCTGTGCTTTATGCTCCGGTTTGAGCGTGGAAGTAGTTTTATTAAAGGAGATGTACCGTCGTTGTTTTTACAAGGTGAAATCATAACATTACCAGTCAACGTTGCCGTGTCTGCTTCCCCTTATAACCCGGCAGGCGGATCCCATGGCAACAGATTTGTATACAGTAGGCTTGCTGTTTGCTGTGTGTGTGTGTGTGTGTGTGTGTGTGTGTGTGTGTGTGTGTGTGTGTGTGTGTGTGTGTGTGTGTGTGTGTGTGTGTGTGTGTGTGTGTGAGCGTGTGTGAGCACAGGCTGTTTAGAGATTGTGTGTGTATGGGTGAGATGCATTCCTCTACACACAGTCTGTTTAGAGATGGTGTGTGTACAGGACAGCTAAGCGTCCAGTCTGTGTACAGAGGAAATACTATGTAGTAAAGAGAGGAGTATTTACAGTATTTACAGGTAATGGTGTGTTATGCATATGTGGTGTGCATAATGGTGTGTTATGCATATGTGGTGTGCATAATGGTGTGTTATGCATATGTGGTGTGCATAATGGTGTGTTATGCATATGTGGTGTGCATAATGGTGTGATATGCATATGTGGTGTGCATAATGGTGTGATATGCAGTATTTCATGTGAATACACTGGTGGTTGTTCACCAATTCAGTTACAAGTTCCAAACAACAACATCCTCCCAAATAATAATATAACCCCCCCCCCCCCCGAAATGGACTTGCAGTGTCAGACATTAGCTGTTGTGTTTCTGCATGCACGCACAATTCGAAGAGGCCAGACATAAAGGTGAACATCAGTGAGTCCACTCCCCTTGAACACCCCTGGCAGTAACAACATGTTTATATGCAAAACTGAATGTTGGGTAGGACACTCCATTTTAGAATTTTTTTTCCGGACCAAAATATTTTTGGGAATATTTCTTTCAAGGGGTCTCATTCCCTGATCGTTACCAATTAAACAGTCATTACAACCATTCGGAAGCTTTTAGGAAGCTTGAATGTAACATATTGGACCTTTAACTGCCTGTTACACAGAGATTGTGAGTGACAGGTTAATACCACCCATATTGCCTTCAGTAGAACTGTCAGCTTCAGTCAGTCTACTCCCTGTTATTGAGGCTGTTAAAGCATGGTCATTGGCCTATTACACAGTAAAAAAAAGCACACCCGTATCGGCGTAACACAGAAAATGTGACCATAAATCAACCGGTGTCACCCAGTGGGTCTCTAAGTCAGCTCTGCCGACACCTCTCCTGCTGTAAGCGTTTTGATGTGGCGTTGCGGCGGCGGAGGGCTGTGAAATGGAAAGGTATTGATGTTTGTCAGTCAGAGATTGCCGCCTTCAGCGTGACGCTCAACCCTGAAGCGGATCCGGATTGTATATCACTTTGCGGAGATAATAGAATCATGAATCACTGCGAGTGTGGACGTGTCCCAAATAAAAAGGCTTTTAGTGAGACAACGGAGCACTCCTCTGTGTTTACACACCCGACTCAATGAGGGGGCATTCAGAGGTTTGAGTCACATCACCGACAAAACATACTGTAGATTGAAGGTGTTTAAGGTAAACTACATTTCCTGTGATATTGTACTCAAACTCGAACTCTACTATGCCAAACACTCAATTTAAAGGGGACCATTAGAAGTACCATACTTAAAGGGATGGTTCACAAATAACAAAAATACTTGCATGGTTCCCTTCCTTCTAAGTTGTCTACGGGCCAGTATAGACTACAGCCCAGGCCTTGAGTTTCTCTGCTCAGACGCAGGCACTGACTGCTAACATTAGCATTGATGACAGAAGAACAGTGGGAGTGCTGCGTTGCACTCTGGAATCAGAACTGAAATTGACTTCAAACAATCCCTTTGGAGGCAAGGACAAAAAAAAAACTTTTTTATTTGTTTACGAAAGCTTTTAAAAAAATAAACTCCGGTTTCCCATATGTCTCTGTGTGCTTCCTTTCAACCTTGGTAAGGCACGCAAGTGCGGTTTCAAATGCAAATGCAGTTTTTGTACTTTGTTTTGCTGAATGTTTTGCCTTAAACCCAATATTTACTAAAATGTGCAGATTTTAAAGGTAGACTCAGCAATATGAGTCTACGTAGTCTTAGCGCTTGTTATTTTCTCATTATTTACGCACCTTTTTTTTCTACCATTGCACTCCTGGTTATTACTTCACATTAAATTGCGACAGCATTGTATAAATACACTGTTGCATAAGCCACTTTCACACGGGAACAAAATGCCAGCAGTTTCCTAGCATGAGGCTTGGCGTGAACAGTCCTTGGCGCCATGTTGTGCCACCAATTCGTACCAGCAATAGAGGTAGTAAAACTGCTGACATGTGGCGCCATGTTGCCCGGTGTGAACAAGGGAGTTATTTCATGGCACCATTGTATTGTCTAGTCAGCTAGTCAAAAAGGTATGTAGGGTTTCCGTTTTTTCTC
Source organism: Argentina silus (assembly GCF_951799395.1). NCBI lineage: Eukaryota > Metazoa > Chordata > Actinopteri > Argentiniformes > Argentinidae > Argentina > Argentina silus. The sequence continues at coordinate 5,808,100 of NC_139659.1, forward strand.
ATACAGTCCTTCTAAAAATCATTGTCACAACTCTAACCTAAGGGTCCTAAGAGCCTTAATGGATTTTCATGTGATTGAAAACTGATGTCGACAACATTGTAATTGTTGATTGAACAGTTATTTTAGCAGTTTCTACATTATTTTGAAAACCCTGTTAGACTGGTGAACCAGTTGGACCAGAAGTTGGACCTGCCCCTCCATGAATTTGATCTGTTGCTCAGCATAATTATGCTTTTACTTCTGGTTGATGGCTGAATTTCAAGCTCTATGGCCTATGTAAAAAAAACTGGATGGCACCAATTGAGGTCAGTATGAATAGCCAAAAGACAGCAAGTCGGCACCTCATGTTATTAGTAGTTTCCTAGAAATCTCGTGTGAAAAGGGCTTTGGTAGTCTAGTAATTACTTTGTTGCTACAGAATACATTCAGCTTGTGCTCAACCCCATTACTATGTAATTACAGAGCAATTACAACTACATGTTGTTATTGGAGTAATTGTAACATGTGCTTACAGCTCTCATAACAGGCAGGAGAGCAAGTTCATACAACATGATCCTCTGTAGTTTTTCTTTTCAGAGTGAACTATTCGTTCCTCAAGCACAGTTCATTTCCATGATTCTATTGTTAGAAAACCAACCTACTGCTATTGCTACTCTCGTCTAGTCTAGGGCTGCTGGAGGCTGCATAGTAGCTCTGTATCTGGTCTGGATGCATGCATTAACATGACAAGTCAGAGTTATGCAGGCCGTGTTGGGTGTGAATGTTCAGGGACAGCTCTAGTGAGACTCTGTGGCTGGCCAGCCAAGCAGATGGTTGATGTTCATGTGGTGACAAGTAATACATCATAACATGGAAAAAGAAATCCAAACAATAAGTCCAACTAAAGATACACAACAAAATCTGGACAAAGGCCTCACGGGGTCAGGAGATCACACTCGCTCATTAGCCTCGTCAGTCCCCATTTACCATTGCTTAAACACACCGGCACTTCCGCCCTAGGAAGTGTTTTGTGATGGTGTACTGCCTAAACCAGTGCCTATCTAGCCTGGCTATTCCTAGCACTATGTTCAGCTTGAGTTTTGAGAGCTCCTCTACAACCAGTGAGCTGCTGTAGCTGTTCTCAGTGTTAGCCCTACATATACATGGGTTGGGCCACCAAAGTGTTTTTACAGTGAACCCCCAAAAGATAAACATTTTCCAAGTGCCAAAAAGCTGCTATTTGTTCTAGTCACTGTCTAAGCCCTGTCAGGTCTTTGGGAAACCCTTGGATATTACTGTAAGGTCTTTTCCTTTGAATTTACCTTGCAGAGACCAGATCAGCCAGAATTAGCGAGTTGTGAAATGAGAGCACTGTATCTGGAAAGGGCAGGATTTGGAGGTGAAGCCTGATATTAACATATCCCATGCACTTTGTGAGAGCGTTTGTGGAATCAATCAGATAGCCTTTCAGATGTCAGATCTGCTCTTTAACTAGTCTATCGTTTCACATTAGCGATCATGTCACTCAGTTAGATTAGAATGCTTTTTGTCTCCCTCACTTTTCCCCCTCATCTTCAATTTGACACTCTCTCAGAACCAAGGGGGAATGCAGTAGTTGGTTGAAAAGTCTTTGTAGGCTTTGAGAATGTTAAACCGTGTCATGAGTTTCTTTGTTGTACACATAACCAGTCTTACTCTCTGTTCTTCTCCTCTTTAGACTGAGACACAGCTGAGACCTTGGTTGAGAGAAAATGGCTTCAGACAACACACAACGCAGTTACTCCATCATACCATGCTTCATCTTCGTCGAGGTGAGTCTGTCACGTTTACCAATCTGGCAGGTAAAAACGGTATGTCCTATTTTCCCGGACCCAGATTAAGTTTAATCCTGGGCCGAATCAAAAGTCAAAAGCTTCTCTTTGATTCCTCACATCCCCTATCCTTGCCTCCTTCTCTATGCATTGGTTGAAAAGGTCCAAGGAGGACCTTCAGACACTCTCCTCCATTGGCTTCTGAGAAGGAGGTGAGGAAAGAGAACACAAGCAATCAAGGAAAAACTTTTGAGGTTTGGTCCTAGATTCAAGTCCATTGATGGGGTATTCTAGTCCTGGACTGAGCTAATATGGCCCCAGGAAACCAGCCCAAAATATGAGACCTTGTACAGTATCTATAGTCTGTGTGCAGCTGCTGCCTGTGATCCTGTTTCTAGCACTTGTATAGGGTTAAGAGGAGTCGACTGCATGGCTCAGGAGCTCTCTCTCTCTGTCTCAGAGACAATGCTCACAGCCCCAGCTCCATGTTTAATTAACATTTCTGCCAAAGCTCTTTAATCACCGGGAAACGTCTAGAGACGCTTTACATCAAAGCCTTGGGTTCTGCGAAGAAGGACATGCTTTGCATATCGCATTCAGAATTCTGTCAATTCTCTTTCTCTCTCTATCTCTCTCTCTCTCCTCTCTCTCTAGCTTGCCTCCTGTCCCTCCAACCTCTTTCCAAAACCACCCATTGTTGTCTTTGCCAGACTAGAAATGCTGTGAGAAGTGAGGAATTACAACAATTACTGAACATATTTTTAGAAGCAGGAATATTTATTGGCTGCATTATGTCACTTCATTGGGAGTAGGAGGGGGACATTTACAGTAAATTGAGTATACAGCTTAAGTGCCTCTCATGATGTTTATGTATGTGCTCCAATTTCTATTCAGTCCTCATATCTCCTTGTTCTGCTGTCAAATTTCAGAGACACTCTCTATATCCTTCTCTCAGTCTTTCCTCTCTGTCATGCTCAGAGTCCCCCCCACTCTCTCCTTTTCTCACTCTCATATGCTGTCACATGCTTAAAACCTCTCTCTTTTCTCTCCGTCGTTCTCTCCTCTGTCACTTGCTCATTGCGCCCCCTCTCTTCTTCTCTCCTTCTTTTTCTCTCCCCCTTACCATCGCTCTCCTTCTCTCCCCTATTACATTCTATTTAGCCTCTCCCTCTCTCTCTCTCTCTCTCTCTCTCTCTCTCTCTCTCTCTCTCTCTCTCCCCCCCCCATCCTTCTCCTCTGTCACATGCTCAATAGCTCTCTTCTCTCTCTTTCCTCCCCTGTCATCTTCAGTGCCCCTCCCCCCTCCTCCCTCCTCCCTCCTCCCTCCTCCCTCCTCTCCATCTCAATGGCTGAGTGGAGTATCTCAACTGTCACAATCAGAGCAGGGTCAGGGGACTGTCACAATCACATGACCAAACTGAGCTAGCCCATTTGAGCTCGTCTTAATCAGCCTTGCCAGAGGCACTGTGACATGGAGGCTGTGCTCTGTGTTTGTTTGTTTATTCATTACGGTATTAATGTGCTGCTCTTTAATAAGTCACCGGGACCTGAGGCGTGTGGGCAGGGGAGGAAGGGTGTGTGCATTTTGTCACACCCCGGTGTACTCCCCCTTTGCCTGTGGACCTGCTTATCGGCATACAAACAACATTGGGTCACATTGACATCAAAGTGCAGACATAGGTGTATAGATGTTCTAACTCAGACCACTCTGCAACATTGGATCATATACAGTAGACACCATGGGTTATATAGATGCTATAACTCAAACACAGGGGTATATAGATGTTATAACTCAAACATAGGGAGAATATAGATGCCATAACTCAAACACAGAGGTTTGTTGACATAATAACACAGATCCCAAACACTGGCATTTAGATGGTTTGGCACAGACCCATACTCACACAGGGAAGGACATATATGACTTACTTTATGACACTTACTTTATGACACTTACTTTATGGCTCTTAGATTGAAGCAGTTGGGCTTCAATCTAAGACACAGAAGTCAGCTGGATCTAAAAGAACTGGCAGTGTACGTCACTGCCTCTTAAGGTGTATGCAAACAGCTAGATTCCATTAATCGAACCACCTGCCTGTCAGATATGCAATGGCTCATCTGATGTTAACCCTTCACTCACACTTGGGGTACACGGCACCATCTGTCATAGTTTTCTAGATCTGTCACAGCCATATCCATCTCTCATAGCATTTGACAGGAGGGTTATCTATGTTAGCATGTATCTGTCTGGGCGTGAACGATGGTCATTAATCATGTTCAAACACACTGTACTGAATGCATAATGAAGTCCCACAGCCATAGTGTGATGTGGTGTGAGAGGAGAAATCAGCAGGTAGCACCTAGCCTAGCCTGGAGGGCGGCCATCTTGGCTCAAACCTGGCAAAGGCAGTGTCTCTGAGGGAGAAGACACATGGACAGTTGTCTCTGGGATCTGGGCTGTTTTTTTTATATATGAGCCTTGGATATGCTGTACTGCATATTATTGTGTTTGTGTGGAAGAGCTGGGTGGGTAATAGGGTATCTATTCAGTTGAGTAGTGTTAGTGTAACAAAAATATACATACAATATTTAGGTAATAAATGGTTTATTTGGAGATGAAGGAAGTATGCAGGCCTATTTACCAGAGTGGATTTCTACTGTACAGTTGCAGAAGTGTCTGTATCTCTGTGTCGGTCAACAACATGCTTCATTCTCAGATTAGGAGTTTCCTTTAGGGGTGCAGTCATCTGAGTAGTCCATCGGCAGAAACATACTGACCCCTGCAGGACCAGATAGGTTTTGCATCTTATAAGAAGCCGGTTATGGGCATAGATGAGGCCAATATCTTTCAGACATTTCATTTTCTAAAATTGAATATAATGGTTATGTCATTACCATTTTCCAAATGGATAATAGAGCATAATGACTCAGAATTAATCTTTTGTTATGATTTTGTATTACTAGCATTGTATTGGAAAATTATTATGTGCATTTTTTCCCCATGTTTGGATATGTCATGTCAGCATCCCCTAGTGGCTAGTAAGCTATGATGCTTTTCACACTTAATAGGGCAATGTCCAACCCTCAGCAGTGGCACTACAATGTCACATATGACACTTTTAATGAACCCTGAACTTTCAAGTTTCTTAATTGTCTTTGACAACACATGTACGACTAATTTATTTGGAAAAAGTCACAGAGCTACACATTTTGCCAGGTCATGTCACTTTTCATGTAGACTAACGTACTTGATATGTGACATACGTACTTGATGGAAATATAAATATTGACAATATCATTTGAGGTTAGGTTGCTCTCAGAATGCTCATGCTTCTAGTCTCTCACAATGTCTTAAGGTGTTGTACAGTGCAGCACATGGAAATCTGGCCATTGGTGAACTCTCTCATCGGTCATCATCACCCTTCACATCACGTGGTCTTATCCTGGATGCTGGCTCACAAATGGTCAATATAGACAAACTGTCCTGTGTTTCCTTCATCTCCTGTCTTTTCACTCATTGTCTTGTTTCAATGAGTCATTTTAAAAGGGGAGCAATATTCAAGCATGGTGACCTTGTGAAATAGAGGTGTTGGAAATTAAATTGGATTTAATCTGGCTGGCGTAGTCCTCAGACTGTCTGTAATTACAGTTCAGGTATTGGTGTCATATTAGAATCTTTTTTCGATTAGGAATTTTTATCTGATCCGGTACAGCAATTACATTATAGGTATTGATGTATTGCGATTATTACATGGTTCTTCCTATCCTCTTACTTATTGCTGCAAGAGAGTTTTGAATAATCTCCACTTTGAAAGAAACAATCATTACAACATCTCCTTGATCCCGGTAGACTTGGGCCTATGTCCTGATCATATGCAAAGTGGCTGGTGAATCAACATAAAGTGTGGTTATACATACCAGATATCAAATGTTCACTTACAACTTAAAATGATACTTTATTAAAACATATTTTTCATGTATATTTCTCAGCAGTCCACCATTGATATGTTTCCCAAAATATAATCATTTTTTTGCAAACAAGCATCACAAATATCCTAATGACAAGCTTATACATCCTGGAAAAGTGAGATGATGATGCGTTTTGTGTTAAAAAAGCATAATCATCTTACTTTTCCAGGAAGTAAATATGAGGTCATTAGGATATCTATGATGCTTGTATGTACAAAATAATTATATTTTTGGACCCCATTTGGACTGATGAGAAATATACTCAAAAATGTTTGTTTGAGTGGAAAGCATTCCTTAAAAACAGTAGTATTCAAACATTTGAACTTTCTGACACAATATATGTGTTTAAATATACTGTATATTGTATGTAAAAATGTGTTCATGGCAATAGGTCTGCATTAATGATCAACTATAGTTAATATGATTAAGAGATACCTTTCAACTCTATCAACTGTAACATAGTAATATCAGTGGCAGGTCTTGGTTGTATAATATGCTGCTTTAGAAGTGATGCCTATGGCCCATTTGTTGACCTTGTTCATTAGCAGTTTACTAAAAGGGTTTATGTAACATGCTAGAGCTGTCTCTGAGAGTGGAAAGAGCCCAAATAATATGAGACATGAAAGGAAAGGGGGGGAAAATAGGGAGGAGGAAGAGGAGGAGGAAGAGGAGGAGAAGAGGGGAATTGTGCACCATTGAAGAGCCTGAGAGAGTGGATGCCAGACAAGTAAAGAAGGACTACTAGGCACATTGCTACCCAGGCTTGGACGGACAGACATACAGACAGGCAGACGACCTTTAGTTCCAGACATGTGGACTGATGCCTTCCTGTGACCACCATGTTCTACTTCCAGCTGGTCATCATGGCGGGGACAGTACTGCTGGCCTACTACTTTGAGTGCACCGACACCTTCGGCCTCCACATCCAGGGCTTCTTCTGCAACGACGCGGACCTGATGAAGCCCTACCCCGGGGTGGAGGAGGTCAGCTTCATCCCCCCTCTCATTCTCTACTGCGTGGTCGCTGCCGCCCCCACCACTGTTGTGAGTAGAGAATTGGTTAACTCTCTTTTTCTTAACTGTCTGTCTCTCTGCTTTTACATCTGTCTTGTCTCTCTGTCTGTCTATCTTTCTCTCCTTCTTCCTATCTGTCTGTCTCTCTCTGCTTCTGAATATAATAACTTTCTCCAAGCATTTTGTGCTCTGACCACAACTTTAAATATTGGTGGTGGTCACCGTATCAAAAGAATGAATTTTAAAATTAAGATTTGAATCAAGGTATCCAAATAGCTCAGTGCAGTACATCAACATGTTTGTAGGTTTAGCAAAACCCCTTATGCTAGCACATTTTTTAACATTTTATTTTCATCTTTAATTAAGTGTTTTTGGATTGCAGCTGGTGCTGTAGTTGCAATGGATAGACTCAATTTTGAAGAAAACACTGAGACACAATGTTAGGTTGGAATAGCATGAACATGAGCACTAGATGGCAGTCCAGTACCATGGTTGAAGAGCTAGTCAGCACTTTGGAAGTCAACAGATACAGCGTCTCTGCAAATGTGCCTGCTTGCACCTCCACTGCTGTTAAATACTGTTAAAGCCCACAATGCACTACTGCATGAACACTTCCTGATTTGTATTGAAGTCTCGTATGGAATCTCACTCCAGCCTGGATTTAAGTTGTGACTGTCAGCAGTATTCAGTAATCTGAGGACTCCCGTCAAATCCATTTAAATGACAAATGAAACTCTTCAAGAGTGCTGTGTAAGAGCCTTTGGATGTATTTCATGGGTCACATTGCATCGTTCACTTGAAACACTCTCACAGACACTAAAACAGCCATTCATAATGAACTGTGACAGCTATTCCAGCCTTATTGGATGTAACGTATGGCCAATAAAAAGGCCGCCACTATTTCACACTGTCCGTTTTGGTTGGCTGATCCGATGAGTGTCCGTAGAGGTGAAACGGGTCACAAAGTGCTCTAGAGCGTAGACACCGTAGTCATAGTAATGGCTAATGCTGCGGTCTGTTTGTCAAACTAAAACCAAGGATATTGTATCATACACGTATGATAACCATACATTCAATTATAAAGCCCCAAAAATGTAGGTAAACAATTAGCAATTTAATTTCCGTATTTTATCTTTAAAAGCGTCGGAATGGTTTCAGCATAGGCTACGTGGAGTTTCTGCCATGTTTCTTATGCCAGCCCTTTCCTTTTGGACCCATTAGGGGGAGTGCACAGGTGCACACTTCAGTGAAAAGGGTGGAGCATTGGGACGCAGTATCAGTCTGAACTGTGTACATTAGGAACTGTAGAAATGGGTATCTAGAAACTGGGTGTTATTCCATTGGAATGGAATTTAGCTTAGTTCCTAGGTATGCTGCTCCGTTAACTCCAAAGCCACACACAACCCTAGGAGGAATGATCAGCAGATTGATTGAACACAATGTGCTTTATCTTCAAGTGTTCATCGTTATAATTTTGATCATATGCTGTGTCCCATTTCTCCACTTCTCTCCCCTGAAGTGTACACTTGTGCACCTCCCCACAAGGAGTTTCAGCATGAGCTCTTCCCCATTGTAGTCCACGTGGGGAAGAGCACAAGTGCACATTTCAGGAAAATGGTGGAGAAATGGGAAGCAGAAATTGTGTCAATAGTATTTCCAAACTAATGTCACATCTAAAAATGTGGCATTCTGGGTGATTTGGCATTGACCTGTTCAGTTTCTTAACAAAAGTTCCATCTGCTACAGTATCTCCTGTGCCCTGTCTTATAAAGACATGTATTAGGGCTGTGTTCACTAGAACAGGCTAACAAATGGCATCAGGCTCTTTTCTTGCACTGTCCTTGGGCAGAAAAAGCTCTCTCCACTAGCCTTTTTACCTTCCTCCACTTTAGGCTACAGTCTAATAGCTTTTTTGATTTCATATACAGTACAGCAGCAAGACATCCCATTAGGACAAATTCAATCATCGAAAATGTACATTTCATAGGAGGAAATCGTGGCTCCTATGAAATATACCCTGTCAAACGTAGATGAACGTTATCACAGATTCAATTTGTGTTAAGTGATTTTTCAGATGGTGGTGTTTCTGTAACAGTTGCCTGGGGGTGTAAAGTTGTCTGTTTTGCTAACCTGGTGTTATTTGTGATACTTGGTCATAGTGGGAGAACCATAGCCTGGGACCAGACTGATTTTCTTCAAATTTCCATTTCGACCCCTTGCCCCTAGCCTCTATGTGCTTGTGAAGATCTGAGGGGTTTTGACAGGTGTAAGCAATCTGGTAATAGCTACACGTTGCCCTCAGATTGGCTGGATAGAATTTCTGCCATATTGCTGGGGTTCTCAACCTTTTCCTCTGAGGCTCCCCTGAGATTGGAAAAACCTGGGTTCCCCCTCAGTCAGCGATAACATTAATATAAATTGTCCCCTATCTGTCTCAACTGGTAGTTCAACAGTAATTGTTGACACCAAAAATAAGAAAACATACAATATTTTGATGTTTTATCCTCATGATAGAATGTCAAGCACTGCTCTTTCATAAAATGTTTATTTTTTTACATTTTCCTGCTTTTATTGTTGTTTAATCTTTCATTAGGCCCCGTGGGGGTCCTTGGACCCCTGGTTGAGAGCTACTACTTTACACCTGTCCAATCTACTCAGATCTCAGAAGTGCATAATGGAGTAGGGGTCCATTTCAATCTTCTGTTACTATTACTACTACTACTATTACTACTACTACAACAACAACAACAACAAGTCATGCTTGTGTGTGCTATGTGTTCACACAGTGTTTCGGTGTTTGTTGTTAGATCTTCATCGGGGAGGTCTCCATGTACATCATGAAGTCCACCAGGGAGGCCCTCATCGCCCAGGAGAAGACTATTGTGACAGGAGAATGCTGTTACCTGAACCCTCTCATCAGGAGGATCATCAGGTTTATAGGTGAGCTGTTACACTGTCTTTACAGTATAAGCAGGTTTATAGGTGAGCTGTTTCACTGTTATTACAGTACAATATCACCAGGTGTGTAGGTGAGTTATAATAATAATAATAATAATAATAATAATGCATTTATTTTGTGTAGCGCTTTTCTCAGTACTCAAAGACATTACATTTCATGGAGGGAACAAGAAAAGATAGATAAATAAAAAGTAAAACAAACGCACAATCAGTAAAAACAACAATAAAAATAAAGATTAAAAGCAAGTTTTAAAATATTGTTTTTGAGGGACTGCTTGAAGGAGGAGAGCTTGCTGCATTCTTTGATGTGGTTTGGGAGAGTGTTCCAAAGAGTGGGGGTTGCAGTGGAGAAAGCCTGGTCCCCCCAGGTCTGTTGTTTAGTCCTGGTGATGAGGACAAGGAGGTTGACATCAGCTGATCAGAGACTGCTGGAGGAGGAGGTCAGAGAGGTGCCATGTTGTTGAGGGCTTTGTAGGTGGCGAGGAGAATCTTAAACTGAATCCTAAATCGGACAGGGAGCCAATGGAGGTTTTGGAGGACTGGAGTGATATAGTCTCTGGAATGTGTTCTAGTGAGCAAGCAGGCAGCTGAGATCTGAACATGTTGGTGGCCCCAAATACAACCCTGTTGCAGTAGTGTTATGCCAGTTATAACACTAATTACAGTGTCATTAGGTTTATAGATGAGTTATTACACTGTAATTACAATATAATTTGGTTTATAGATGAGTTATTACACTAAATTATTGAGATTATACATTACATTATCAAGTTTGTAGGTGACTTGTCACACTAGTAACCTAACTACATATTTTGTATTGGTGATTTGTTACACTGTCACATTTACTGTAGTATTGCTATATCATCCGTTTTCTAGGTTGTTCCAGTTGTATTTGCCATAATATACATCTTTTTGAATTAGACATTCAACAGATATTCCATTTTATCTGTCAGTCAGCTGAACAGCCCAGACTCCGGAGGTGTGTGTTGTCTGGGTGGTGTGAAGTGTAAGGTGACAGTCTGAGTGGCCTGTCTGTGTTTGTCTAATCCTTCTTATTACAGAGAGGATGAGTGTAAACATTCAGATTTAACAAGGTTGGAAGGTTGTCAACCTCATGTTTTAATTAGAAGTCCTCTCACACCAGAGCCAATGGTGCACTCTGTCCCTCCCTACCTCCATGCATTATGGGAGAAGTGCAAACTCTGTTTAAGTGCACTTCATTTCATAATTCCCTTTCAAAATACTATTTTTGGGATATCTGCATGGCTATTTTTTTTGCAGGATTTATCAGGAGTTGACTTTGTTATATGAAGTCTGTGGTACAACACATGACGCTTTGCTGTAAGCTGAAACTACATGACACTTTATAGGCTGGGCTTAATCAGATTCCTGCTTTGCTCCTGCTGTTTCTGCTGCTGCTCCTGCCTAAAGCAGGGGCCCGTGGGTAACGGTGTTCTCTCAGGCTTGGTATTGGAATGATTTGGCCCACCGTATCTCAGACAATCTTCCACACTAGTGACCGCCACCAGAGAGCACACCTTTCCTCCCTTGTCTTCTTCTACTTTCTCTCATTATATCCCAGCACAATGTTCTCAACCTATACCTTCACAAAAGAGCTTCTTCAGTTACAGGCTATGGAGGATTAACATACAAACGATTGCAATTTCATGGGCAAGCAACCCAGATAACAATGAGTCATATTTCATGAACGTAGAAAATAAAGCATCCGGATTCATGTAAGCGATCATATGTGTCCACTGCTTATCATGCGAATCAGTATTCGAAGGAGACATTATTCATTAGTTCAGGTACTGTCGATTACCGTATAATAGCCCCTGGTTGATGAATGTATACATGGCATGTAATTGCTCATGTAAAGACTGTGACTTCATCAAGGATGCAGTGGGAGTATACATAATTTCCATAGTGCTTAATTATGCACTTTGTCTAATGGGCCACTGTTTGCCAAGCAGAGTGTATGTGTGTCCATCCAAACATATTGTTTATGTTGTTTAGCACTTTGTAATAAAACAGTTTTCATTAAAATACAAAATCTATACATTTGACTGATTGATTGATTGATTGACCCCCTGCAGGTGTGTTTGCGTTCGGCCTGTTTGCCACTGACATCTTCGTCAACGCTGGCCAGGTGGTGACGGGGAACCTGGCGCCTTACTTCCTGACGGTGTGCAAGCCCAATTACACGGGGAGCGAGTGTCGCTTCAACCACCAGTTTGTCTCCAACGGCAACATCTGTACCGGGAGCCCTGCCATGGTGGAAAAGGCCCGCAGGTCCTTTCCGTCCAAAGATGCTTCGCTCAGTGTGTACTCTGCCGTCTATGTGACGGTGAGGGATAAGATAAGATCAACGTTGTTGTCCCAAAGGAAAATTGTCCTGTCGGTCACACAATGTATTATTAGTATTCTGTTCCATTGTCACTGTCAGCAGTTTGTTATCACCATGTGACTTCAGTAGGCTATGGCAGTTGTTGGCATGGCAATCTGTTTAGAAGTTTATCTTTGTTTCTATCTGCAAGTGAGATTCGGAAAAGGTGTATACTCGGACCATATCAATTGATAAGTATATTTTGGTAATATTGGTATACTAATATTGGTATAATATTGGTATATTGGTATACTTTATTACAGAGGTACTTTATTAGGTACACCTTGCTAGTACTGGGTTGGCCCCCCTTTTGTAGCCCATCTGCTTCAAGGTTCGACGTGTTGTGAGTTCAGAGATGGTCTTCTGCATACCTTGGTTGTAACGATTGCCTTTCTATCATCTTGAACCAGTATGGCCATTCTCCTCTGACCTCTGGCATTAACAAGGCATTTTCGCCCAGAGAACTGCCGCTCACTGGATATTTTCTCTTTTTCTGACCATTCTCTGTAAAACTATATATATATATATATATATATAGTACCAGCAGGAATCAAACCCATAAGATTAGCATTGCTAGCACCATGCTGTAGCTCCAACTGAGCCACAAGAGGACCAGTTCTGTCAGTTTTCACCTCACGTCTTGTTCTGTTTTCAGATGTATATCACCAGCACCATAAAGACCAAGAGTAGCCGTCTGGCCAAGCCGGTGCTCTGCCTAGGCACACTGTGCACCGCCTTCCTCACCGGCCTCAACCGCGTCTCGGAGTACCGGAACCACTGCTCCGACGTCATCGCTGGTTTTATTCTGGGAAGTTCAGTGGCTCTCTTCCTGGTGATTTGACTTTTAAGTTTTTATTTTTAAAGTTATTCTCCTTCAGGGCTAACGTGAGCTGTTGAGTTCTGTACATACTTTACAAGCAAAATAGCTGACCTGAGCGTTTATATAATATAATTCAGTATTCTACGGTATTATTATTATTATTATTATTACTCAACATCTAACTGTTCACCCTTGCTATGTAAAGATGTAGTTGTGAGAGTGTATTAAGGTGTGATTGTGAATTAGTTGCGTTGAAATGTGGATGAAAAAACACTTCCCTTGATTAAAGTTGTAAAAGTGTTCTGTTAAGCTGTGATTGAGAGATGTTTTGTGTCTCCTTTCCTGTAGGGCATCTGTGTGGTGAACAACTTCAAAGGAGCCCACTCCACTCCCGCCAAGCAGAAGACTGAGGAGTACCGCGGTCTTCCACTTATGACCTTCCCTCGCGTCGAGAGCCCACTAGAGACGCTTAGCGCACAGGTAGGTCACAGCCCTACCATGACCTGTTGCACAGGTAGTGACCCTCACCCTGACCCAATGTACAGGCAATGAATTCCCCCTAACCTTTAGTGCCAAGCAGACTTGGGTCAAAGCTTTACTTACTGTAGTTTGCTTGTCGCATGAAATCGATGAGATTTACACCTAATTGAAAATCCTGACCACCTGGGCTCGCTGGGTCAGCTAAATCAATTGCAAATTACGTGTTCGAAGTTCAATTATATTTTGACACTGCAACCAAAGATTGTGCATATTTGCCCTCGACACCTTCACACAGCTGACCTTATCCAGTCAGTGTACATCATTATTGATAGCTGATGCTAAAATGTGTGCTCAGCAGTCTCCCTCAGAGGAGGGAATCATGTTAAATGTATGAGCCGCCGCCACCATGTTTATGTGATAACATGCACACAGCTCCCCCCCCTGCATCACATTTACTTCTGCTGTACACTGGCTTCAGAGTCTAAATATGAGAACTACTGCCCCGAAATGAAACACAGCACTGCATGTGTCAAATTTACATTTAGATGCTTTCCATAGTGGTTACATGGAGAGTTATAAGTGCAGTGGGTATATCTAGTGACTCGTTTTACTCACTTACCTGATCAACCAGGTGGAAGTATTTCCTTCTCTTTCAGCCATTTTGTGCCTATGTGATTTCCCTCCAATTTGTTATAGGAGTCAGCTATTCAAAGGGATTGAAGATGCATTGTCTAGCTGACGGCTGGATTTTCATCTCCATCAACAGCAAGGGAATACGGTTCTCCTCTAAATTGACATCCTATTGCAGTGGGGAAATAGATAAAGACAGCTCTACTGACAGCAGGCCAGGCCAGGCCAACACAAACAGACACACACACACACACACACACACACACACACACACACATACGCACACAGTGGCCAGATACACACCTATCAACCCACTGCAGTTAAAACATGTCTAAGAAAGGCCTGGCTGTGTTTAATGTGTAAACCACAGACGTCAGGCTCTCCCTGTCAGAGTATCCCATCACTGAGGGAGACAACCTATTGGTGGAGCCAGCAGAAAAAGACATCTTGCTGGTGGACTCCACAGTTTGTCTCCAGATTGATGACGGACATGTAATCAATGTTGGGAAGAGGGACTGTTTATCAGATATCAACCACAGTTGGTTTGCCTCAGGTTGTGGTCCTGATTGGTCCTTTTTTTTTAAAGGATGGGAATTCCACCCTCCCTTTGTATTTGTTATACTTCATTGAGACAGCAGGAAATGCAGACAGGGAAAGTGGCGGTGATCAAACTTACAACCTTGTGCAGTGGTGTTCATGTGCAAGACGGGTAGCTCAGTGGGGCACTCATGAACCCCTTTCTAAACCATTTTCTTGCCTTTGCCTTTTTCTTTGTCTTCCAGAACCATTCTGCATCGATGACTGAAGTCACATGACTAAGGGGCCAGCACAGGGTCACTTTTGCGTCACCTCAAGACTTCTAGGCACAAATGATGTTTTTGTACTGTGTCATACTGTAAAAAAAGGACAGTATTATGGTGTAACTAGTTAGAGGCCGATGTTTTGTACATTTTGTATAAGAGAGTGCTGTCGCCAACCCTGAATATGTTAGGTCTGTTACATGTCAGGATACACACATTCCTCATCATGTTTTACATCACAAAGTAAATATATACAGTATACAGTCTATCTAATGTTATTGAAATATTGATGTCGTTATGTGGTATTTGTACAAATCCCTCTTCGTTTTTTTTCTGTACATTTATTGACTAAAGTCTTATTTTGTATTATTTTTGTTATCTCTGTATAAAACATTTTGACCGACTTTTGCCTGCTGTTTTTCAGGAATGTTTTGGTATTCATTTTTGGTGTATGGGGAAAAAAAAACTCCTGTTGGATTGTGACACGATATTGTGCTTTGTTTTCCTATGGCATACAGACATGAGCATCTACTCAGCATGAAAGTACACAGAACTGTTTGAATAGATATTCCCAATTTGTATATGGTCTTTCTTTGAAAATTGCATTTCTTTTGAAATGCTGCATATATTTTTCTTGATTTGTCCACAAAATAAATAGTTAGTAGCATAACATGTTGTCTCACTAGTTTTTTGCCCACAGATTTGAGTGAAAATTGAGTGATCTTTCCACTGTGCTATGCGATGTCTTGTTATGAATCATGTTAATTTTGTATTTATCATGTTTAATGATCAAGATAGTAACTACAATAATATTGTATCCCCACACATGAGTGCTAAGTAGAATCAGTCTTTTCATATTAATTGCACAGCTGCCTCTGGGAGACATGATGAACCCTCTAAGCCTTTGTCATTAACTAACTGTCTTATTATAGTCAAGACAGAACAAACAGGATGCATATGGTCCTCTGTGGATCAGTTGGTAGAGCATGGCGCTAACAAAGCTTAGGTTGTGGGTTCGATTCCTGCTGGGACCATATATACTGAAATGTCTGCACTCACTGCAATGTAAGTCGCTTTGGATAAAAGCGTCAGCTAAATGGCATATATGTTATATATATATATCAATGCGTACATTGGCACACAAAAAGCCTGAGGTCTGGAAAAGGTCTTGGACAGATGAGATTAATATTATCATGTACCAGAGTGATTGCAAGAGGAAAGTTTGGAGAAAAAAAATCTGCCCAAGATTTACGGCGTACCACCTCATCTGTGAAACAAGGTGCAGAGGGTGTTAGGTTTGGGCATGTATCGCTGCCACTAGAACTTGCTAACCTGTCTTAATTGATGATTGTAACTGCTGACGGCTGCAGCAAAATGTATAATGATTAGATTGTAGGCAAAAATACATCAAAACAAACAACAACTGAAGATGGCTGCAGTACAGGCCTGGCAGAGCATCACCAGAGAAGATACCCAGTATCTGGTGGGGTCAATGGGTCATAGACTTCAGGCAGTTATAGCATGGGTTGAATTATAGAATTGCAGGATTGTCGACCAAATACTAAACATGAGTACTTAATTTGGACATTTGATGAATCTGTCCCATTACTTTTGGGTATCCTGAAATAGGGGGACTATGCATAACAAGTGTTGTAAGTTCTGAATGGTGAAACCAATGTACACAAATACCATCAAAAGCTGAGAATCTCTACGTTAACTTCACGGTATTTAAAATCCAAACTTTTGGAGTGTAGAGCCAAAAGAAGAAAAGACGCTTCACTATGACATTGCTTACGCAGGGCACTGTAGATCCATTGTTGGACCGCAAACAGAACAGGGTTGATCAAATGGCTACACACTTGTGAATGTGCATTTTGCTTCAAAAAATATGCTATGACACAATCAGTAGTCCTCAACCTTTTTGGCTCACAAACCCAACAAAATGTATGTCAAGACAGAACCCCCCTTCGTTCTTGCTCCTTGCTCCAAGGCATCTTAACATTGCATCTGACCAAGAAACATGCACAAACAACTTTCTTATCCATAACGTCAAGCGAATGAACAAACAACAGACATGTAGGCTAACCATCTGCTTCTCAGTTCTCCCTCTCTCGCCTCCGCTGTGCCCCTCCTCCTTGTGCTCTCAGCAGCCGAGACTGAAGCATATGATGCGAAATGGTTTCATCAGTTATCTACTTTAATTCACAAATTGACAGTTACATGACAGCTATTTCCCTGCAACGTCATAAATGAAGGCAATTCACTGCAATGAAGTACAGCAGGCCCAGGCCAAAGTTGTGACCAATGGAGAACGGTGGGTTCATTTGTTTTAATTCTGCTCTGTCTGTAGCTATTGGGGGTTGATGGATGTGTGGGCTCTCTGCCATGTTAATATCCAGTACTGGTTTATGTTGTAGTCATTTATAACTCCCAGGCAGGGAGCTCTCAAGATAGCGGAGCCATCCAAATATGCCAAGTCTAACTGTATAACCCTTTAATATTCAATAAACGGTTAAACTAAGATGTCAGAGTTCCTGACTGAAATGCTATTTATGTAAGCCAAAGTAGAGCAGCGGTACTCTCAGTACTTTACCTGTCCCTGATTTAAAAGGTTCTTTCTAGACTGTTATGCTGTCAGAGAGTATCCGGTTGGGCATGCTGCATCGCACCATTGTGTCTGTAGGAAATTTTGACCTGCCTTTCCATGCCACTTTGTGTGGCTAAGTGTATTACGCAACCAATATTCTGTCTCTTGGCTGTCTTATTTAAAAATGGAGTTATTTCAGTTAATGTCATACAGTGACGTGAAAGGTATTCGTCCCCCTGCACAATTTTTAAATGTTGTTTACCTTAGAGCCTGAAATTTAAATACATTTCTCACTGATCAACACAGCCTATGTCAATAATTTATTAAAAATGAAAAACAGAAGACCTGTGTGAAAAAAGTATTAACCCCTGTTGCTGTGACTCCTAAAATGTGCTCAAATGCAAACATTTATACAACAATTGACTCAATATGTTGAATTGAGTCCATTGCAATGCTAATCGTTAAAACTTGTTTTAATGCATAACCTTGTCTTTGCAGGGTCCATTATTCGAATAGGAATCAATTACTCACTCTGTTGATCAGATTCTCACCACTAACTGAACAAATGGAACAAAACTGCCTAGGAATGCTACCCTGGGGAGGCCTGGGGAGTCTTAAAATATCTACTAAGTTGAATGGCTGAGAGCAAAAAGCACAGTTGATGGGACAACATCACTCCAGTCACTCTATACAATTGGTCGATATAACCTAATGACATAAAAAAAAAAAAAATCCATAACTGTGTTTGCAACAATGAAGTCAAGTGATACAGCAAAAAAAGTGGCTGGAAATGTGTTTCTTTGGTTTTACTCCAAAGCAAAGTTTAGTGCAAATCCAGCACATGCTTCGCCGTTTTCACACTATGTCCCGTGTGAACTATAACTTTAGGCTTCTGTAATAGGCACCACTATCCAGTGAGAAAGGCGCTGTTTGGATAATGCTCTACCCCGTGCAGGGTCGGCAAAACACACAGTTTATCACATCCCCTTAACGCCTCAGTTTTGTTCATGTTAATGCATAGTTCGCACACTCGGGAGTGTTCAGGTGCCTATCCACCGGCGAAAAAGTGGGGGATGGAAAATAACTACTTCAGTGACTACTGTAAGTCATAGAAATTACTTTGCGTGGTCAACACTAGCAACGACGCTGTTTTATAAGACAATGTCTTTATGTCGTTGGTCTCCAAATCGCGCTCGTAAGCGTTGGATCGAATAGACTCCAACAGAATGCGATACGTGACCGTTCTGAACTGGTAGGTCCGTAAGTGCCAATTGAGGTGCTGTAGATCCACTATAAGATGTACCCCCACCCCCCCACTTTTCTTGGGGACCAGGAAATAATGGCTGTAGAAGCCCAGCTAGGATCAGGTCAAGGGACAAGGAGTGTTCCCTTGTCAACAAGGGAGCAAATTGCACTCTGTATCCCTGTTCTAGTGTGTGTAAAACCCAGGGGGAGACTGCACACATGCGCCACTGCTCCGAATGGAGAGATAGGGTCCCCACCTACTCCACGAGGGGAACAGAGGGTCCCTGCTCCAGCAACCAGGATGAGTTTGAGGTACAGGCGCCCTGCCCTGCAAAGGGGGCAGATGGTCTGCCTAACCGTAAAACTCTTTTCACCGACCCGTGCACCTTCGGTGTGCGCCCACTTACGCAGGTCCTCATAGGACCCATGGGGCCCAGAATGCTACGCTTAGAACAAAGGGTGACATACTTGTGTGACCTGGCCTGGAAATGATGTCTAGGTCAGGAGAGCTGGAACGGCTCCCAAGACCTCTCTGCCCTCTGGCAGTAGGAGTGCCGCTTCCACCTCTGAGACCCCCCAGCCTAACTGGGCAAGCTGTTGACTTTCCAGTGGAACAGTTGCACTAGGTTCTATTGGAACAGAACCAAATCTCCTTTTTTCAAAAGTAGTAGCCTATATGACAAGTTTATAAGCCTGTCTATCCCAATGCTGTCCAATGATACGATAGGACATGGTCAAGCTTGAGATGAGCCCACTGCCAAATTGTGAAATCATGTGTTGCTGCTATTTGAAAAAGATTTGCAACACTTACACCGTTTGATATACCTTTGTCAAAACCATTGCATTTATGGAAGACTGGCAACTAAAGAAAGTACAGGTGCACATGATCTATCTGAGATCAAGTTAAAATCAGGGAGCTTTTTTTTAATAAATATAACACATCCAAACCCATACACAATGCAATAAAAATAATTCCTATCCAGAGTCCCCTCTGAACAGAACAGAATAGAACAGAACAGAACAAAACAGAACAGCTGTTACCGGAGTCAGACAGAGCATTCAGAGATGCATCAGCACTGGAACTCAGTATGCAGAGGGAGCGTGTCGGCAACAGCTATCGTACATCAGAGTGACATCCCTGTGACACGCTGCACCTGACAAACGAACCCCCCCCCCCTGTGACACAATCACTCTCTGTCTCCACACAGACTCTGCTGTCCCATTCACAAATCCCAAAACGACAGCTCTGGAAAGCACAGGAGGAAAAGGTCCGATGTATCACATCGACATCTTATCACCATCCCCAAGTCCCTCTTCACATTAGTCCCTGGGTCTATTGAGTGTACTTCGACATCCAAAAGATCTCATTCGTGAGAAAATAAGATGCGCAGAGAAAATGTGGTCCAGAATTTAGAAGCTAAATTGAAATAGTCCACCACATGGGGCCAAGCCTTCTGGTACATGGTCTCATCCATCTGACTCCATAGTCAGTGTGAGATTGGAGTGGAGGATAGAAACTCCAGCTCCAGAGCTCAGGAGAAGAAGCCAGGCTGGTCTGCTCTGGGTGGGGCTCTGGGGTGTCAGAAGTCACAGTCTGACCTCTGTTGCTCCAGCTCTAGGACTCAGGAATCGTGTTGGTCTGTTGGTACTGCTCCAGCTCTCTCTTTCTCTTCATGGCTAAGTGCAGCTGCTGTTTGATTATCTGGATATGGGTCTCCAGGTCGGTGAGCTCCTGCACCATGGGGTGACGCCCCAGGCCCAGCATGTCGGTCCTGCCGTTGGAGGTGGCCTGTAGGGGGAGCTGTCTCTTCACCTGATGGGGCAGAGGAGGAGGGAGATCCTGGCTCTGGCTCGTTGGGAACTCCAGGTCATTTTGCTGTAGGGCCTCTTGTGGGTGCAGCTTCCTTCTACTGCAGTTGGCGTTGTCGGCGGGATTCCATGGCATTTGTTGGTTGTTCCCCACATTGCACCTAAGGTTCAAATGGAGAACGGATACTTTTCTCAAAAATCATTTTATACATTTTCCCATGAGTATGGTTCCAAAATATCAGGCTTGTATGTAAAAGTAATAATATTGTGGGACCATATCAACGGTGAACTGAAGGGAAATATACTCAAATAATTTTTTAGATAAGTATCCCTTCAAGTTTGAGGATTCAGATATTTCTTGTTGACATTATTCACACACATCTTGCTCCAGGAGGGAGCCGGATGTGAGCTGGTGACTGGAGGGTTACTGGCATCATATCCAGGTGCCTACCACTGCCGTTGTGCCCTTGAGCAAGGCACTTAACCCCTAACTGCTCCAGGGGCGCCGGAATATGGCTGACCCTGTGCCCAGAGCCCAGAGCTCTGTTCTCCCTTGCGGGTGTGCACGTGTGTTGTCTCGGAGGGGGGGTGTGTGCAGTGTGTGTGTGTTACCATATTCCAACAATTGATGTGAATTGATTGCATGGCCAATAAACAGTCTTTGTCTTTGTCTCTTTGTCTCTAGGACAAGGGAGAGGAGAACTCAACTTGGATGATTAGAAATAGCAGTTCTATACCAAGTGGGGTATTTGTATGGGAGCAATTCTAAGAGAGCACATGGAGTGCATGGAGTGCTCGTGTTGTTAAATAGGACTGACACAAAGATTAGATTTGGAGTGGGTAATCTATCCAAATTAAATGAGATTTCTATTTTTAATAGCATTCAACATCATCACACTTTCTATTACACTAAATGACATATGACATTAAATGCTATCTGTTGCTGACATTTACCATGGATAATTTGTGGGGCATATCATTGAAGATGTTTTAAAGACTTCCCTGCAATCATCACTGACAGTTTCAGTTTACAGTCAATTTCAATTCACCTTGAATTAACAGATGTCTCTTTTTCTCAAGCCAATGGACATTTCTGCACCTCTTGCTGTTTGTGAATATGATTTAGGTACAGTATAACATCTTGATGACACCAAAATGATCTGTTACCTTTTTTCTGGCTTTGCAACAGTTTGTAATTTATCCTCATTGAATGCTGAGTTAAGGGCTCGGTGTAATCTCTGCAAAACAGACGAGTCATTAGGTGTCAGAAAACATTTGTGAACCTTTTCACAGAGTCTCATAATTAGTCATTGAAATTAAACTTTTTAAATATGTGTGGAGTCAATATACATACAGTACCTGACTTGTATGTAGCCAGTACTTGAATTTGGGTTCGTTGATTCTGGGAATGATCAGGTGGTAGATGATGTGCTCAGCTAGGGTCGTGAGGAGTGACAAGGCAAGTCCTACACACAACATCACAAACAAGCCTGAGAAGTGTTTGATCCCCATCTGTAAGGTCTGGAGAGAGACAATGCATGAAAACATGTATGATGTATGATAATGATCATAACATGAGATGATATGATGATGATTATATTAAAACAACTCATGACACATTCAAATTAATTTTACATCATTACTACATAGGTCAAGAACAACTCAAGGTTAAGTGTTATTTATTTTGCTATTTATAATCCACCTCGCAATGACTTCTATTAAAGAAATTAGAAAAGGATATGATTATAATGATCATGATACTGTACCTCAGTGACTGCAAAGCTCCTTTTCCCGCATGGTACAACTTTGTACCACTTGTCATGCAACGTGTCCATGAAGCCGTCTGACTTGTACTGGCTCACAAGCTCAGAGATGTTAGAGGTGAAGGGGGAGTTCTGAGGCAGCCCGATACCGTACCCTGGGAACAAAATACACACAAAATAGACATCTGTGCTGTTTGGTACTTGCAGTAAGTCTTTCAAAAATTTATTCAGAAGTTGGGGTTTCAATGTACCTAGTTACGACTGAAACTTGGCCTGTTATTTTTTGCTAGACTGTAGCTATTACAAGTACTGTACTGTACATATGGGTCTGACATGTTAATGTACTTGCCTTCAATTGCAAATGGTTTTCCAACAGTAAGTGTCTTGCATTCGGCGTCTATAGACACTTCATAGTCTAGTAGAGCTTTGTCCATGATAAAAGCATCCAGTTTTTGAGGTTCATCCCTGAAATGACAGAGGAAGATTAGCTAGTCAATTTCACCCCTCTCTTCTAGCATTCAGATAATCAGGATTGCTTTTTTCAGTATTCATTGTATTTATACAGTGCACTTTTAAATACGGAGAAATCTCAATGTGCCTAAGGGCCTCAAGGTGAAATTGAATATCAACACATCCCTGAAAATAGGTTTGGGTACCCAATATATAGGCAATCATAACTGCTAACACTAAAGAATTTACTATATTTGCCATTGAAATAAACCCAGAGATGTGGACACAGTGTGTGCCTCCTTATTGAAATTCATTCCAAATGGATCCTATCTTTGGTGAGCAGGTGTCAGTGTGAAGGGCTAGGAATGTTTTTTTTCCAACTCTGGGAGAAGATACTGTAAATTTCATCAAACCTCCTCCAACCTCAGCCCTAGTCATTCTGCTCTGCTCTTCAGAAAATGTGAGATGACTTGAAAAACAGCTTCAAATAGGGCAGCAGAGGTTGCAGGAGAAGATCAGAAGGGCACAGCAGGGTGGAAATCACCTCCAGAAAACAGCAGATCAAGTACTGAGACTAGAGAGGGAGAGGGGGGCTCAGAGCAGCTGCCACTAATGGGGATAGTTCTTTCCAAAAGAAAAAGTTTTATATTGATTGAGGGGCATTTCACAGATTGATTTTGTTAAAGGTCCATGGGGCCAGATTAGGGAAGGTTTTGCAGTGGGGCGAAGTTTACACCCCTTATTGTCAGAGGGGAGTAAAACCTAAAAGATAGATAAAGGTTAAATTAATAAAATATGACCTAAAATGTAGGTTTGAATGATGATGGTTTAATGGTTTAGCATTGAGCTTTATTCTCGAGTGAAACAGCTACAAACGGCAAATATGGTCTTCTGTGTTAAAACCACAATCAGTCATTTGTGAAGCTGTTGATATATATGTGGATATATACTACTTATCCACTGATTCTTGAAGAATATTACTTAGATGTCTCATCAGCCTTATACATCTGTGGTGCCCCATCATAACCCAAAATAGAAGGCAACAATGTAAACAAACGCTGTATAGCTTCAAAATATATTTTTCCATGTTGATGTCACAGTCAGTGCTTTCCTCCAGAAAAAACATACTGTATACCGTGTCAAATATTAGGCTAACCCTAACCCTTCCTCTTGAATCAGGTATACATTTAAACTGCATGTTCTGTCAGATATATTCACAACCATTTTATAAAGTTTTCTTAGGTTTGCATTAATCTTTCAATGTGTGATTATGACTCACTTTAGATTGTATATCCCATCAGGAGTTGCTGGTACGTTGAAGCGTCTCATATATTCATGCATTTCTGGAAAGCTTTTTTTCAAGTAATCCTCGGCACTGCTCTCACGTACGGTCGCAAATCGGAAACCTTGTGATGGATGATGGAGCTAAAAGAAAAGGGGGAACCATTACTGGGGTATTTTACCTTTGTAAACTGCGATACAGTGTGTTGTTTAAAACTGCAACCCAAAGTGCTTTAACTCTTTCTTGAAATCATGAATCTAGCGTGCTGCTCTTTTCAAAAATGCAATTTCTGACTTCTAAGGTATACTATCCTTAAAAAAGCCTTACTACACCTGTAGTACTCCCAGTAAATCACTAATACTTTGACCACCTTTTCATCACATATTTGATATAAGGCAAATAATGGATTGTTTCTTACCTTTGGATCATGTATACCTGAGAGTTGCTCGTAGGTTTTCTCCCCCACCATGACGGCGGCCAGGTTTGCTGTGTATGTGGAGAGACAGAACAGGCAGAAAATAGCCCAGAGGTTCATCAGGAAGCGGCCCGTCCAGCACTTAGGAGGCTTAATGGCCGCCGTCCTGCCGAACAGGATAGCGTAGCACACGTTGAGTGCAGAGGAGAAGGAGAACACCTTGTCCCTGTTCCTGCCTCGAGGGGTCATCCCGAATGGGCTCTTCCACTCATAGATAGTAAGGAACACAGCTGTGACGTGTAGTGATACGAAGATGCCCAGCCACATGCTCCAGTGGAGGGGCCACATGAAGGCCCCGATGGGCGCCGCCGTGTCCCGCGTCCGCACCAGGATGCCCAGGCTGGTGGAGAAGAAGGGGCTGGTGAAGTCGATGACCCGGCTACGGGCAGAGTTGATGCTGAAAGAGGTGACAGCCAGATGGGCCGCCCCGGTCAGAAGGTCCCCCACCAGACCTGTCCAGCGACCATTCTTGTAGCCACCGTACTTCCCATCGCCAACGATGTACAGGTCAAAGTCAAAGCCCATGTCCTCCGCAAGCTTCTCCAGCAGGTCTATGCAGTAGCCGTAGCAACACTTCTTGAGCTCCCTGGGCACGCTGTCATTGAGCCCCTGCAGGCTCAGGAAGAGGCTCTCCAAGAGGGCTGTGTTGTTGGTCATGGGGTCCAGGCACAGCTGGCCTGCAGGACACAGCCCATCATCGTCCACCTCGCGAGTGAACACGAACGGATGCTCCACCAGGGTCACCACCCTCAGGTGAATGCGAGACGGGTGCCTCCAGTAAGCACCCTGGTGGGACAACTGCTTGTTGGGCCAGATACCGTAGTCCATCATGACCCTGCCCTGCTTCCAGCGGCCCAGGCGCGTCCACATGGGGTTGCCAATGGGGTCATGCTGGAGGCTCCAAATGAAGTGATGGCTCTCCGAGGAGATTACAGAAGCCTGTTGTGTGACGATGAAGCCGCTTAGGCCGTCGAACGACGTGTTGGCAAGGAAGCTGCAGAACAAAGGCAGATGTGTTGATTCTGACAATAAGATGTTCATGAGCACTGTGCATAACACACCTACCACCACCATCATCATCGTAAGCGATAGCACAAAGTCCTCGCTAGTAACAGGAGCTTTAATGGGGAGCTCTATTTCACTATCCTCAAAGAGAGCGTAAAAGGAATTTAGCTCATCGGGGAGCGAAGTGACAGTGTCCAAACTGCTTGGTCTCCCTTTATAGCCTGTAATAGTCTGTAATCCCTGTTTGTAAATTGTAAGACCATTGTAATGAGAAGAGGAATATTTATCACACACATAGCACAAGTTGTCTCTGAATGCAATGGCGAGTTCATTTCTAAGTCGATTAGCCTACTAATTTGTTTTCCACCAAGTGGAAAAGGGGGAAAAACTTGGAGCCCTGCTATAGCCTATCATGTTCATCTAATGTCTCATTTAAAACCACAACAACAACCTAGCCAACATACACAACTGGTCTGTGATGGTTCAGACAGGGACGCTGGAAGGTACCTTGACATTGTGCTGCATGTGAGCATGGTTCAGCAGTTACGGCACCTCCCTCTAAACGTGTCAGCTACCTGGAAAGAGTCATGCACTACAGATCCTCATCCCTGCTGTATTTTTATCCCTTCAGCCTCCTACCGGTCCGTCTTCCAACATTTTTGCTATCTCTGTTTTTTCTTCCACACAGCTTTTGACCCCTGTCAGGCGTGCCTCTCTGTGTAGTCATTGAGGATAAGCTGGAGCAGCGGTTGCCCTATCCTGAACAGTGAGCTGTTCCCTGTCATTCTAAAACAACAGCAGGCGAGGGCATTAAAATACAGGCACCTTATCATTTTGGAAGACGTCTTCTCTCTCACACCTAGCTGGCTGTATACCTTCAGTTTGTTAGCTTTATCACCCTGTCAGTGTAAGAGTGTGACTTAATTATCTGAAGTCAGATCTGGACATTGTTTAACTTGTCAGTGCCAATTGTAGACCAGGGCAGGGTCAGTGGGCACCATTCTGGCATCATCCTGGCATTATCTCAGGCTCTGCCAAACAGGGCAGGAAATGATTATTTGACTGGGTGTCTTGTGCCATGCCCAGTCAACATTATCTGTTGTTGTTTATGCCAATAATACTACTCTGGCTGATGCATTGACTTGATAACAATGCCCCCGGGCAGCAAACCAGTCCCTGTCTGTACTACTGCAAGATGCCCCAGTTTCAGCATGAGCTTCACACCTTGCCAGATATTAACACACTACACAGTGAAACCAACATACAGTAGTTCTACATCATGATATGCTTGTTTAATGTTAATTTATCCTGTGTTTTACTGTAGGGCATTGTTTGTTCTATATATACTGTGTGTGCCCTTTGTCTTTCCTGGCCCCTTGATTGTGTTGTTGCCGTATGAAAATATGCCCATAATTCCCTCCTTGGAGGACAACAAATGCAAACTATTCCATTCTATTCCATTACATCGTTTTCAGATGAAAAATGTCTAGTTATGTAAATAGCAATACTTAGAGATGCAGCAATCTCCAAGATATTATGGCTAAAACCTCTGCCACAAGAGTGCATTTGTGCTATACATACACTAAGCTGCCAAAACTAGATGCTTTTCTCAGGAGCTCGCAGGGAATGCTCATGTTATAATTGATTGTTATCTGTCCTTTGAATGGATTATATTTATGTAACTGAATCTGGATCTCCTGAATAAACAAAGGATAATAACAAAGGCAGTACCTGGACAGATATTTTCCTGAGGCCAGGTTCCCATGCTGAATGGCCATACAGTTGGTGATGCCAGGGATGAGGGCAAGCCTGGGGTCCCTTTGGGCTGCGGCCCCCACTGCTCTCGCCACCAGCTCCAGGGCGTCCTGCACGTAGTGATCCAGAGAGGGCGACCCCATCCTCCCATGGGCCAGCAGCCCGATGGGCAGCCCCTCGGTCCTCAACTCCTCCACGTTCTGAGTGTCGCCCAGCACCCAATGGTACTCAGGCAACATCAGGCCTAGCTTAGTCACGACACTAAAGATCCTCTTGATGTCTTTGATGTCGCAGCCAAATGTGACCACAGTGGAGGTGGACTCCTTGATAGACTCCAGGTAGCCTTGAAGGGACTGCTGGAAGTCGCTCTTGGAGGTGCTGTTGGTGGTAATGTTGACGATGGAGCCCAGGTGAAACTTGGTGTTGTTGCGCAGGCGGACGATGAAGTCTGAGACGTTCCACTCCTGGCACAGCACCAGGCTGATGTCATACCAGCTATTCATGGCCAGGAGAGTGTAGATGAGCTCGGCATGGGGCGTGGGAGGATTCCGCATCACCATCTGGAAGTGGAGAGGGTTCTGAGGCGTAAGGGAGGGAGCGTGGGAGAGAGAGAGAGGAAAGATAGGAGAGGGGAGAAGGACATTGTGACAGTGCAATGATTTGCAAATATGCTGAGCTAAATAGGCTACAAATCGGTCAGCGTCTAGGAACTTATCCGGTCTTATCTGGTGTCATGAACAATCAAAATCGGCAATGTTTCTTTTTAAGAAATCATGTAAAACTATGACATATCCAGCAATTTAAGTTATCAAGTTTGTTTACCAATAAATGAACCATTGTGATCTCCCATACCAGCAGCATAGTATACAGAAATGGAAGAGTGTGTTTGTAGTTGTAGCACTGACTTCGACAGCAGTTTGTAATGGTACAGATTGGTTAGTTGCCCTAACATTTTTTGATCTATTCATTACATAACTCTCAGCAAGTTTTTTTATGCGCTTATTGCACCCACATTTCACATTAAACATCCACTAAAAGCAGTACAAATTGGGTAATTGCATTAATCTCTTTAATCACTTTCCCCATTACCATGGAAATTCGGCAATCATTATTCGTCTGCATAATTTATTTATTTGCCTAATGGGCACTGCGTATTTCATCAGCAATATCGGAAAAGGCAATATGTGCTTTATTTCAGCAAATTGATTGTCTCTATGTACTGCAATCTGCAAATCCCATCTCACCAAACCCAACCTGTGGACCTGTGGACCCAGACTTATTAGAATCGTATTAGAATCCCCTGAAATGAGCTCCAATGTATTTTAGACCTTTTTCCCCAGACCTTTTAACAACCTTAATGTTCAAGTGACAACTTCTTCAATTTCTCGACAGGACTATTCCTGTAGACAGAGTAAATAACCAGTCCATTTTTAATCACCAAGGAGTGCAGTGGCCCTGGGTGTTGTTCTCAGGCCCTAACCCTGGATTCTGGATAGATGGTGTGTACACGACTCGTCGATAACCTCTCATTCACTGAGTGAGCGAGGTAGGCCCCCCTGAGAGGCAGAACCTGATGCTTAGTGAAGCTGACTAATTTCCCCAGGGGGCTACCTAAAGTTACAGCAAAAAACAGGCTAATCTTTTGATTAAAGCAGAGCTTTTCAGGGATTTATCTCAAATATGTCAAAACAAAGCTGGGCCACTTTTTTAGTTTAGCGCATATTAAAAGACGAGTCCCCTACTGGCCTGATGGTACAGAGACTGTATTAATATGGAATCACTATGGTAATGGTTCTCAAACTCATCCTTGGGGTACCCCAGCCATTCCAAATATTTGTTACGTTCCACCATCAGCACATCTGAGTCAACTAATCAAGGGCTTGATGACTTATTGACTGGCTGAATCAAGTGCACCTCTGCTGAAACTTGAACACTTATTTTCTAAAACAAGTGTTGTTTCATGTCCCTTTTAATGATTTGACAATGAGCCTCTTTTGTCATGATGGCTGCATGGATAAGCAGGATGTTAATTGTTTAGAAAATGTACGAGTGCCTGTGTAAGATTAAACCTGTCATAAGATACTGTGTCATGATTCAGTGAACACCTGAATTGTGCCAAATTGCTATTAATCCCAGTTATATTCTACTCCTCTGTGGCATTATTTACCTTTAAGCAGAAACACAGTTTGGATTAAAAGTCAGCAGACTTCATCAGGAAAAACAATACTCAATAAGGTTTATCCAGAAAATGATGGATAGTCTTTGTTTCCCCTGGGTGTTCCTTTGGGGGGAGAAACAGACAAATAGACCACACATGCATTTAGCAGACCCCGAGTGGGTGGCAATCTTCCCAGAATCCTTCAGGTTAACTAATTGCAGGCCTATTTTATTCATCCTTCTAATCAACAAGAGCTTCTATTGAGCAGACTAAACACACATCGTTTTAGCTCACCTCAGGGAAGGCTTTCATCAGATCCCAACAAAAGCAGAGTCAAGGGTTCTAATTGTTATTCAATCCTCATTGATATGCATGTCAAATTAGGAACAATTTGATTGTACCATAGTGTGAGAGTGCAGGTGGTCTGACCAGAGGATGGTGCTAAGTTGCTTGTATAAGGACACA